>NW_019170455.1:937602-978577 GCF_001890805.1 Aspergillus glaucus CBS 516.65
TTTTTTATACCTTTTCCTTCTCCTCTTTCCCTTTGCCATTCTTATGAATCAAATAGCATCGATAACTATGACATATATATACTAAGCGAAGACGAACATATTGGTCTATAGGTGTGTATGCACCACTTCCTGGCACAATGTTACCATTCTTTGCGACATCTAAAGCTTTTTGAAGCCTCAAAAGCAGTTGCGCTGTGCTCCAAACCATCAATCATAGCTTCTTTCCCTCGAAAATAGCTGTAGCTTTGCCCCGTTACTCCAAGGATCGTTTCGGCCCCATCCTCGCACTAATTGAAAACGAAGTTGATATTCAGGCAACATTGTTGGAAAAGTACTCGAAGGAGCATTACGCCTTTCAATGGACTCGCCGCATGACCTACAAATGGCATGGGATCTCGGTAACCATGGGGTTCCGCCGCAAGACACCTTCTCGTCCAGTCGAAGAATGGACGGGATCATGTTGGCAACGCGAATACCACGTCTGGGAGTCCGGGATACACTGAGCCACACAACTCCGGCACATTGGTCGGCTGGGCTGACATATTCTCCATTTTTCCAGTACACAATCTATGGGATAGAGATACACGGCCTAGCCGCGTTAGACGATGAAAATCTTTCGAAGAGCGTCCCCCCCTGTCATAGACCCGCTGGGCGTGCTTCTTAAACACGCGTAGTAAAGAGATCTTTACTTCCAATACCTCACCGGAGATATGGATCGAATGTAAGCTAACAACCTAGCTAAGTTCAAAAACATGCGCTGACGGGCCAGCTCGCTGCACGCAGAGTTTAAGGCTAAGGACAAAGAAGCTACAGATGGTATTCATGTTTCAAAATACATGGCTACATTGGTGGAGACATAGGAAGGTTGTTTTCTGCTGGGCTTGATACAATGCTCCATAATTCTCGTGCATCAGGCAGAACGCTACCTAAAGGTCATGACTACCTTGTTGCAGTCATCCACAGCATAGTTATCGGGCAGACGGAGATTGTCTGTCAGGAGCATGTCTTTGGATCTCTAGGCTTGCTGTTGTACACTGCTCAAGCATCAAGTCGGTTCCTATATCACAGATGACTTGCAACAAGAGGGCTCCTGGGGCTTTATGTCTATCACGTACGATTAACCAACGCAAAATACCACTCTCCTCGACATGATAAAAGCACAAGTTGTCCTCTGCTGAATGATCTATATCCAGTAACTATATACCTCGCAGTAAGTCGCCTCATCAAATCCACCAGAAGAGTAGGGTATGTATACCACCGCGCAACCTGAAAGAATGGGAATGGTGTCTAGGGGATTGACGGGGACAGTTGTTGAGGTTTGACGAAGACGTGTCGGATCTCTGTCACAGCGAACAATCAACCTCGGACAAGTCCATGCAATCCATTAACCACCAACATAACATATAAAGTACAATATATATATATATACAAAAGCGATGCAATAATCTCTATAATACAGCATAATCTGTAAGAAAAAACACATGGTATATAACCCAAACTAGCTTACCCCACAACTCCCTCGTCAGCCTGGTCAGCTGGATATAAACGAGACGAACCGAGTACCCTCACGCATTACCAATGGTCAGAAGTGGCACAAAATACATAAACCTATGCAAGGTATGGAACCTGTATAAACCTGTCATATCACCAGCGCCAATAAAAACATAAAAGTAGATAACAAGCCGAACAAGCCGAGCAGAGATGACATGACGAACATCGACGGTGGAATAAATAGAATGATCAGAAAGTAAAAAATAGCAAAAATAAAAAATAAAGGTATAAGACGCAAATAAGTATCCCCCATAATCCGTGGCCAACCTGAGAAACGAAAAAGAATATAAGAACATAAGCAATTATCCGCCGTGATAGATAAAATGAACCCGTGATTCTGATGTGTCCTCCACTGTTTTCATCTTGTCTCGCAAGCGGGTCTCGTCGAATGGTGCTGAACGTCCGTTGCGCATGAACTCCTTTCCAGACGTTTCTCATTCCTCCTTGCAAAGCGATTCCCGTAGACGTCGTGAGTGGCGGTATATGATATCCATGCCATGCCGTGAGAATATTATCCAAGAAATAAAAACATAAATAAGAAAACAGAACCACCCAACGTAGTTGTGGTTGTATCAATACAAAGGCCAACAGGTTGGCTCTGTTGCCCCAACCCGTATCTATGTCGTGGTATATGAGAAGAGTATGACCCATGGGTCACAATGCAAATTGAAGAAAGCCACGACTACCCACGGCGACGCTGCAGTTGTTGACCAATACGAAGAGCTTCAGTGCCGTCATCGATAAAGGTCTCTTTGAACCACGGATGTTGCAAGGCCTGCTTGGCCGTGATGCGGTTCTTGGGGTCGTAAACAAAGATACGCTGTAACAAATCCAGGAACAACCGGTGAAATTCGGTGTTGGTCGGGATGAATTCCTACACTCATTAGCAGGGTTCCAGAACAGAATGGAGAGGACATACTGCAAGTTGCTTCATGGCCCTCACGTACTTCCGCGAGGCTCGGGTCGTGTCATTGTTTGGATAGTCGAGTTTTCCTCGGTTGAAGTATCTGTTTGGTTAGCAACGTGAACAAAAAGAGTATTCAGAATGACATACTTGGCAGCTTGGTTTGCGCTTCCATGGCGTCCACCCTGCATAACCTGCTTGACAATGCGAGACTCAATCTTATGGCCAATGACGCATTCCATCATGGCCAGGTGTTCCAGGTTGTCGTGTGTCTGGAAAAGTGCATCCCCCGTGAAGAACTCAACGAGAATGCAGCCAATACTCCAGATATCACAGGGGAAACTCCAGCCCAAATTGAGAATGATCTCCGGTGCCCGGTAATGTCTAGTGGAGACAACCGACGAGTGATACTCGTCATCGAAGGTGGCAGATCCAAAATCAATCAGTCGAATCTCACTATCCAAGAGGACGCGTCGTTGACGTGCTGTTCGCGATGTTGCATGCGAGGAGGATGGGATTGTTCGGTTGTAGGTGAACGTTTGATACGCGTTGTTCACGAGCAGGATGTTCTCGGGTTTAAGGTCGGTGTGGATGAGGTTAAGGTCATGGAGGACTAGAGAGTTAGCATCCACCGCAAAACGGGGAGAGAGGATATCTCACAGGCTACACTCGTGAACAGTTGTCGTGCGAAATTTTGAATCTGCGTGCTGGGAAAAGGCACGAAACCGTTGCCCTTGAGAAAATCAAAAACACTCTGACCCAAAAGATCGGTTACAATGCAAATGTGGTTGCGATAGTCGAAGCAATCGCGTAGGTGAATGCATTTATTCCGATTTGCCTTGTCGTTGGAGGAGAGTGTCGACAAGACTCGAAGTTCGATCCTAGAAGCGTCACGGTACTTCTGGATCGAGCGAATGATCTTGATCGCACAGCGAGACCGGCGCTGCTTGTCATATGCTTCCACGACTTTCCCAAACGTACCCTGTCCGAGTAGTTTGATAATCGAGTCTGAAAAGTCAGCATCGGTATTTCACGGAAATTGAAGGCAACCTACATCGATCCGTGATCGGTGTTTCCGGGGTGACCACATAGTGGCCATCGTCATCATCATATTTTTCGTTCGTCCGTGCATACTATACAAACAAATCAGTACGGCAATCAAAATCGTCCAGGGGGGAAAAGAAGCTTACGTCGCGGACAACCGGCACAGCGACATCCTTGGCCTTGATAGGCGGGTTTGGAGGAGGGACATAACTCAGAAAAGCATCTCCCACGGCCTCCAACTCCCGTCGCTTCTGCTCGTCGCGAGTGGATTTGCGTGTTGTAACGCGTTTCCGTTTCTGACCGATGTCTGCCTCCTCGTAGTATATACCGTTATTCGTCCCGGTGCTCCCCTGCGATCCCAGCGACGTCGGAGCGGTCGTGTGAAGCGAGGTCGTTCGGTCGGTTGACAGAGACGCTCCGGACGATTCCTCTCCGAATTGCTGAGGAGGATGGATAGAATACGACGGACGGTCGTAGTAGCCCACCTCGTATGCCGTATCCAACCCCGTCCGTCTCCTCTTCCCAGGCGGGTTTATCATAGAACCATTCGGAGTAGGAACGGCAGAAGACGCGGTGGTGAGGGTGTGGGAGGGCACCTTGGACTGCTCCGGTGGAGGCGTGTCATCGATGACGATGACCTCCTTGGGGATCCCGTTCTTGTAAAATTCACCCCAATCCGGGTTCTTCTTCCTACCATTCTGGGTCGGAGTGGCCGCCGCGCTGTATCCGTTCTGGACGGAAGCCATTGTGGCCGGGGTGGAGGACAAAGGCGCAGGAGCAGTCGGGGGCGCCGCGAGTTTGGGGGATTGAGTATACGGGAGAGTTGTTGTGGTGGTGGATGCGGTCGTGGTCGTCGTCGGAGGCGGATTGATGGCGTAAGGATACGAGGAGGTGGCTAGACGAGCAGCGGCAGCAGCGGTGGTGGGCGGATAGGGAGGATTTGGCTGGTAGGTCTGCGGATGAGGAGGATAGGCGTAATGCTGCGGATGATGCGAAGCAGGGTGTGTCGCGGTGGCCGTCGAAGGGGTCGACATAATGCACCACGAAGGATCCAGCCAGTTCGTGACGAACGGCGGATTTGGAGTAAATAAATGGGTAGAGAAGTGCACAGTGGTGCTGATAAAAAGGAGAAAGAAGAGATTGCCGGAGAGAAGAAAGAGGAGAGAAAGAGAGTGAGAGGAGGCGATTGTCGTCGGTTCGCTGAACCGTCCTTAGAGTCGGCTAGAGAGACTCGAGAGATTCCAGAAAAGAAACCAGCCGGAGGCGAGTCAGAGATAATAGTACTTTTTTTTTCTTTTGTAAAGAAAAACAAAACAAGTGTACTCTCCGTAGTAAAGAAAAGAAAAGAAGATAAAAGGAGAAAGTACTCCGTAGAGACTCTCTCTAACTCTGTGTGTGTGTGGGAGTATCTGTTCCGGGGCCTCTCTTTTTTCGCGATGCGTGGGGATGACGAACGAGAGCGCGAGAGGCGGTCGGTTACCGTGTTAGGACATCTCTTCGTTCTCACAGCTATAGGGAATAAGAGTAGAGTACAAGTAGAGTAAAAGGAAAAAAGAGGCAATGTGAAATGATGAGGCTGAGAATTGATTATGGATTATGCGCACTGGCGCAGTGGCTGTTCAGTACAGAGTAGGCTTATTCAAACACCAATTGTCCGTCCAGGACCCGATCTACATTATTGCAGCCAAATGGCACTGCAATTGACCCTTTTTAGGCTTTGTTTCTGGCTACGGGGACTATTGCCGCAGTGTACCCTCCATATACCCTTTCTTATATCACTCGGGGATGTATCTTCGACTCGTACATATACTGAGTATATATACTCTGTAGTGGCATACTGAGCATACTGGCAACTGAGTGAATGTCTCATTCTCTTTCCCATCCTTGCATCAGCCGTGGCGACGCGACAACGGCACTTGAGAACTTCTCGCTCTCCGTACTGCAGCATGTCATGCGTGCCACTCTAACCGCATCAAGACTAAGCCTGGTCGGGTGAACTCCGGAGCCTTTTTCCTGTTCGGTACTCTGTACTCTGTACACTCCTGCACAATTATACAGATCTCGTGGTATACCAACTGTATAGAGAGAATGTGCATTCGACACTCTGTATACTTGCATGTCAGAGTACTTATTCCGAGAACGAGGTGTGCATGCGTGTTGCGTTCCTGGCGTGCAAGGGATCTCGTGATGTAATCCCCGAGATCTAACCCGATACAAAAATCCTCCCCCGTCCGTGCTATATTACGGTAACTACACTATTTATATGAAATCGATCTCTCAAAGATACAGTTCTACAATTAGATTCGTTAGGTATTCAACTAAGTAAAGAACAAGAATGACAATGCCGTGGTCGCACTTCTAATCCCCAGCAAAACATGCATCCATGAAATCAAGACACTCTGCACACTAGCACCAAAACCCCATAGTCAAGAATAAACACAAAGTGAAAAGAAAGCAACCGTAACGCCAACGACCACGGCCTGCCTAGTAGCCGTGGGGAGTTAAGAATGTTAGACAGGTGGAGGTTACAGGAAAAAAACTTGAGAACCGAAGGGAAAGCATCATTCCATTCGATCTTCTTTCAGATCCTTGGAGTACGCCTTTTGTACATGCTTCGCGCCTCGTCCATCGAGTTCCAGCATAAAAAGAACATCCCGAAGTTGGATACCAGCGCCCTTTTCTTGATCCTCCCGCCATGCCCCAAGTTGTTTGGGTGGAATGACGGCCGGCTCGCCGTTGCGGCCGTTCTTCTCGCCGCCTGTACTGGGGGAGGCTGCATTGAGACGCGACGGCGTGCTAAAGCCACTGGCATTCGAGCCACCCCGGTTTAACCAAGAGTACGACTTCTTGGTACCAAACACCCGGCCGGACAGCATGCTGTTCGTGGCCATACGCGCCGTCTCCACGGACTGCTGGTGTTGCTGGGCCTCGCTGGCCTTGGCATCAACCATTTTTCTGGCTTCCTTCTTGGAAACCCCCTTCTTATCGAACCCAGGGGCTTTCTCCCCAATGGGCGTAGAAGGAGCAGACCCGGTGGGCTCTGCCGATTCTGCTCGGTTTCCGGTACTTTCCCCCAAGATGGCATTTTCGCTGCGTTTGGCACGCTTTTTAGCACGAATTTCTTCGTTCGACACGTCCTTCTCCATGAGCATACGGTACTTCTCAGGGAGCGGTCGGGTCGACGATTGGTCGGTCGCAGAATGTGGCCCTAAAGATATGGGTCAGCAACAGTCAATGAACTCTCTCTGTTTGGATCGGCATACGTTTGAGTGAAGACGACTTGGGGCTTCCGGTCCCGTTCGCCTGTTCGGCGGAACGGGTCAAGTCTTGCCACTCAACTGGCACCACCCCGTGTGAGTGTGCGCGCCGGGTTCTGGCAAGTGATGACGAATAGTCGACCACGTTTCTCAGCCGTTCTTCACAGCATATCGACATGAGATTCAGTATATCCACCAAAGGCGCGCCTTCCTGGTTCAAAATCGTCTTTCCTGTCCGCACAATGGATGAACCATCTGGCCCTGTGACTTCGATCGGCTGTGGGCGGCCCGGTACCGGATGGAATAACCCTTCTGCGGGTATACGAACGCCAAGTTCAAAGCCGCGTCTCTGCAACTTTTGCTCAAGAAGTTTTGTTAACAAGAAAGGCTCTTGCAGATGGTACTGCGCGCGTCTGGCCGCTTCGGAATCCTCGCGAATCGGTTCGGTTTGGGTTCTGTAAGGAGCGGGTGTTGGTTCGGTGTAGTAGGAATCCTGTGTTTTAATCTGCGAAGGCTCACTGAAGCTTGCTGTCGGAGTGGGTGTCCCAGCCGTAGAGGTTTGTGATGTAAAAGAAGTAGGGGCCTGTTGTAATTGCTGGTGCTGTTGTTGTTGCTGGGGGGGCAGCACCTGTTGAGCCCGTGGAGGAGGCCCAGAATAGCTACTCGTAAGAAAAGCCTCTTCTTCCCTAACATCAATACCAGAGGATGCCAGAACATCCGTCAGTTCAGCAGCATCCGTCGCTTTCTCTGCCGGTCGAGATGGAGGTCCCATTGTGCCCGACGGCGGGGGCGGCGCTGGCGTTGGTGCCGTGCCGTTCATATTTGTCCCGTTCATCATTGGCGATTGATTCTGCGGTAACTGAAGAGTCCCAAAGCTTGGAGAGGCATATGGTGATTGTGTCTGTGTCGGAGGGAGAGGAGAAAACGGCTGTCGCTTCTGAGGTGGAAGGCCACCATTCACTGGAGACGCCGGGTTGGGAGACGGGGAGGGACCAGGAGGCGAGAAAGGTTGGGGGTAATGCTGCTGGGGTTGTGTTTGCGCCATCTTGGTGAATGTATTGTTTGAATCTCGAGGGAAAATTTGCGCGATCTGTCACTTTTTCAGACTCTGTCGCGGCCACCAAAATCGATTGTCGTCCGCGCGTTGGTCGTAGATGTGAGCGGACTGCTCGAACCGCCGCCGCCACCAACTGTAACCATCTCAAGACATCGGTTCTGCAATAGTATAGCAATATGGAGTTGCTGGGGAGTTGCCGGCCAGCACAATAACCGATGCGCAGTGAATGAGTTGTGAGTTCGTCCGTCTTGTTCGCGGCGGGAAGGGGAGCTCTGGCGGTTTCAACGAGGTTTTTGCTTGGAGAAACGCCGCGGCAAGCCGGTCACGTGTGTTTATGTCAGCGCCTTGTCGATCCGGCCGTCTCCAAGAGTCTTGAAGCTCAACGTCGACGAGGTCAGAGGAGCAATCATTTCTTGTGCTGCTTGTTTTCTTTATATATTTACGCGGTGGCTCGCCGCTTTTTATCGATACTTGTCTCCTCGAGCCTGATTCCCTGAAGAGTCTTGTCATGGCTGCCGTCCACCGCGCAAATTGAGATTCGGACAAAACCAGGCAGCTCCGACTTTCATTGTGTTTCCACCATCGTTTCGTTAGATCTTCGTTCGAGATCTTCAATGCTCCTTGGGGCTTCTTTGCTGAAAGCGTACCGGTTTTTTTTTTTTCAATCGCGTCGCGTCATGGCCGCAAAGCGCAAGGCGTCGGCCTTGAACACGGCAGTCGACGATGAGCCCGTCGACCCGTCCGATGAGCTTGCCTTTTACTGTTTAGGTGGAGGAAATGAAGTCGGCCGGTCATGTCATATTATCCAGTATAAAGGGAAGACGGTTATGGTATGTGGCAATGAACCTTCAAGGTTCAGTGAGCTTAGGAAGACTGACTGGTTGGTACAGCTTGATTCAGGAATGCATCCTGCGAAAGAAGGCTTTTCCTCGCTGCCGTTCTTCGACGAGTTCGACCTGAGTACAGTTGATATTCTCCTGATTAGCCAGTACGTGGAATATACCCTTCCCCTACCCAAGACCTTGGCACACAATCACACTGGATTGTCACGAGAAGCGACAAGGGCAACAAGATCTCCGGTCATTAGTGGAGGAGTACTGTACCTCAGTGATACAGGCCCTATGTCTCTGCATGTACATCAGAAACGCAATAATAGAATGTTTCCGCGTCATCCTGTTTCCTGTTTTGTATCTGTATTATTGCAGGCGCATAATGAGCCAGAGGACGCAATTGTAACGATGGCTAACCTGTGTTGGTTTATAGTTTCCACGTTGACCACTCGTCCGCCCTCCCCTATGTCCTCAGCAAGACCAACTTCAAAGGCCGCGTTTTCATGACACACGCCACCAAGGCCATCTACAAATGGCTCATCCAGGACAATGTCCGTGTGAGCAACACGGCATCATCATCGGATCAGCGCACGACCCTATACACCGAGCACGACCATCTGTCTACTCTCCCATTGATTGAAACAATAGACTTTAATACGACGCATACGATTAATAGCATCCGCATCACTCCTTTCCCCGCTGGACACGTTCTCGGTGCTGCTATGTTCTTGGTTTCTATTGCTGGTCTGAATATCCTGTTCACTGGAGACTATTCGCGGGAAGAGGATCGCCACCTTATCCCGGCTGAAGTGCCCAAGGGTATCAAGATTGATGTCCTTATTACTGAATCGACCTTTGGCATTTCTTCGAATCCACCCCGCCTGGAGCGTGAAGCAGCCCTCATGAAGTCGATCACAGGGGTATTGAACCGTGGTGGCAGAGTCCTCATGCCGGTCTTCGCGCTGGGACGCGCACAAGAACTACTGCTGATTCTTGACGAATACTGGGAGACACACCCCGAACTCCAAAAGATCCCCATCTATTATATCGGTAACATGGCGCGGCGATGTATGGTGGTCTACCAAACATATATCGGTGCCATGAACGACAACATCAAACGCCTCTTCCGTCAACGTATGGCGGAAGCAGAAGCCGCTGGCGACAAAAGCATCAGCGCTGGTCCTTGGGATTTCAAGTTTGTTAGAAGTCTTCGGAGTCTCGAACGGTTTGACGACCTGGGAGGTTGCGTGATGCTTGCTTCGCCTGGTATGCTGCAAACAGGAACGAGCAGAGAATTACTAGAACGATGGGCCCCGAACGAGCGGAATGGGGTCGTCATGACCGGTTACAGCGTTGAGGGGACGATGGCCAAGAATCTGCTTAATGAACCTGAGCAGATCCCGGCTGTCATGTCGAGGACTGCGGCTAGCGCGGCACGGAGGGGAGTGACTGGTGGTGGTGGTGGTGGTGGTGGTGACGAAGAGCAGAAAGTTATGATCCAGAGGAGGTGTACCGTGGACGAAGTCAGTTTTGCGGCTCATGTAGATGGTGTTGAGAATCGCAACTTCATTGAGGAAGTTGCTGCGCCTGTTGTGGTAAGTAGCCTGAGCACAGTTGTACATCTGTTCGGAGACGATAACTAACTCGTTCCAGATCCTCGTCCACGGAGAAAAGCATCAGATGATGCGTCTCAAATCTAAACTCCTCAGTCTGAACGCCGACAAAACCGTTAAAGTAAAGGTCTACACTCCAGCGAACTGCGAAGAAGTCCGCATTCCTTTCAAAAAGGACAAGATCGCAAAGGTCGTCGGCAAACTCGCACAGGTTGCACCCCCTTCAGAGCAAGACGATGGCCATCTCATGGCCGGTGTCCTCGTGCAGAATGGATTCAACCTGTCACTAATGGCACCTGACGATCTCCGCGAGTACGCAGGTCTGACAACCACGACGATCAATTGCAAGCAGCATATCACCCTGAGCTCCGCAAGCATGGACTTGATCAAGTGGGCTCTTGAGGGAACATTCGGAGCTATCGAGGAGATCAGCGATACTTCCAAAGCTGACGTCAAGAAGGAGGAGGTGGATGGAGAAGAGCAGAAGCCCAAGGAAGAGGCTGCAGACGAGGAAATCCCGATGGAGAACACACAAACATACTTGGTTATGGACTGTGTGATCATTCGGTACAACGCTCGTACTCGTGAGGTCGAATTAGAATGGGAGGGCAACATGATGAACGACGGCGTCGCCGACGCAGTCATGGCCGTCCTGCTCACAGTAGAAAGCAGCCCTGCATCTGTCAAACGTACGTCAACCTCTCCTCTAATAAATGGAAATCAGCTACTGACAATCACAGAATCCGCCAAACACAAACACCACCACCACCACCACCACCACCACGAAGACATCGACCTCCCCAACCCCCACTCCAACCCCGGCCCCGAAGAACGCTTCACCCGCCTCCTAATGATGCTAGAAGCCCAATTCGGCTCCGACATCTCCCCCATCGAAACGCCCCGCCTCCCAACCGAAGTCACAAACACATACCTAAAGAAAGAGTCCGAAACCGAAACCCCAGAAATCAAACAAGAAGACCACGAAGAAAAAGAAACAAAAACCCAGGACTCAGACCGCCTCGCAGACCTCGAAGCAGCCGAGATCGCCCGTCTACAGGCTCTAGGCATCCCCGTCCCTGGAATCGAGATTAAGGCCGATAAGCATGTTGCCAGGGTGTGGTTGGAGGATTTGGAGGTTGAGTGTGCGAATGCCGTGATGAGGGATCGGGTGAGGGTTGTTGTTGAACGGGCTGTGGAGACGGTTGCGAGTATGTGGACTGAGGGACCTCCTTCGGCGGGGTTGGCGAATGGGTCTAAGACTAAGATGGAAGAGACTAGGGGCATGGAGGTTGAGGCTAAGGCTTGATTTTTTTCGGTTGCTTTTGTTTTGTATGATAACCATTTCCGGGGATAGATACCCAGTTATAACAATTTAGTCGGGTTTAGATTAAACATTCTCATTGCCTCAGATTAAAAGCTAGTAGTTTCCTAGTCCTAGTTGAGTCTCTTGAAAACATCCTCAACAACCCTCACCGTAGTATCAACGATAAAGTCAACCTCTTCTGTAGAAACATTGAAAGGCGGCGCCAGAAGAACATGATCTCCTCGGACCCCATCCACCGTTCCTCCTCCAGCATACAGCGAGATGCCATATCCCGGCGACAGACCTGTTTCTAGGAGCTGTGCTGCGATACGCATTGCTGGATCGAAGGGCTCTTTTGTAGTTTTGTCTTTGACAAACTCGATCTGTTTATGTCAGTGGTCGTAGCCATAGCATTAGGGTGAATTGAGAACGTACACCCCAAAACAACCCCTTCCCTCTGATATCTCCCACATGTGGATGCCCACCGAGTCTCTCCTTCAGGTTCTTCTCCAAATAAGCACCCATCTTCCTCACGTTCTCAAGCAAATTCTCCTCTTGAATAACTCTCTGCACAGCCAACGCCGCCGCGCACGCAATCGGATGTCCCTGGTACGTTTGTACATGGCGAAAGGCCCCAGTCCCCTTGTCCAAAGCCTGCACGATACGGTCTCCAATCAATACTCCCGCAACGGGAGCGTAGCCACCACCAAGTCCCTTGGCGATGGTTTGGAGATCAGGCACGACACCTTCTTGTTCCCATGCATGTAGAGTGCCGCAGCGGCCCATGCCGCTCATGACTTCGTCGAGGATGAGGAGTGCACCGTAGCGCTCGCAGACGGCCTTCATGGCTTGGAAATAGCCTGGGAGTGCAGGAACACAGCCGAGGGACTGCATACAGCCGTTAGCATAATTGCCTTCCTGTATACGAGAGAGTGTACGTACCGCACCAACAACTGGTTCTGCAATAAACGCACATACAGTATCCGGCCCTACGCGCTGGAACTCTGCGTCGAGCTCTGCTGCTAGACGGGCGACGTAGTGTTCGTCCGATTCATCTTCTTTCTTCCCGCGGTAGGCGAAGCATGGAGAGACGTGGGAAATGTTCTGCGCCAGGAGAGGCTCGAATGGCTCGCGTCTGAGGAGGTTGCCTCCTGCTCCTAGAGCACCAAGTGTGATTCCGTGGTAGGATGGACGACGGGAAATGAACCGTGTCCGTTGGGGTTGCGGCGTGGGTAGTTCGAGGTAGTATTGGCGAGATAGTTTTAGGGCTGCTTCTACCGCTTCGGAGCCTTCTCGTTGTCAATTCATATACCAATAAGAAAGGAGAGGGGGTACAAACCAGAACTAGCAACATAAAGCTTTGATAGCTTTCCACCGGTCGAGTCAACGAGCAACCTAGCCAGATCTTCCGAAGCCTGCGTTCCGAAGAAGGCCGAGTGGCAATATGACAACTCATTCATCTGTTTTAGCAGGGCCTTTTGGACTTTCTCATTGCCATGGCCCAGGCAAGAGACTGCAGCACCGCCGGTAGAGTCAAGAACCTTCTGGCCGTCTTCGAGGAAGATGTAGCTCCCTTTTCCGCCGATGGCTTTCTTGGGGATGAAGCGGGTGTCTCGGTGGAGGACGGCGCTGGTAACCACTGCTCAGCTGTTAGTGACTGATCTAAGCCTTTCCAGGGAGTCGAGCTCACCAGTTTGAGTCATGGTTACACGACACAAGTTTGTTCGAGATAAGTAGTCAATCACCAGAGTAACAATCAAGTTTCTTAGTCTATGGATTCTGACCAAGTCATGATCGAATTGGACAGCACTGCAGCCCTCTTATAACTACACCAGCCGTGTCCTCAAGTAACACCCGTTATCTCGGTGCTTCGATCTATATTTGCGGGGTAAAGCGGAGTCAGGAATGCCGATGCATGTTCGGCATCCCGATGTCAGAACTCCCGAGTCTAGCACTGGCTGATAGCGCCGTCATGTCGCCGATGGACGATATGAAGCATGCGTTGCTGTCAAGAGTAGTGACCGATTGGCTGTTGAGCATTGATATGGGATTGATAGCCTCGGTGTTGATGGATTGCCGAAGTGAGTCACTAGCTAGCTCTTGTAGATGTATACTGCGCTAGACATAGTCCAAGATATATCTCTGTGCCAGAGCAGTAAGATAGTTTAGAATACTTCAATTCCAATCAATACCAGAAGATATTTTAGAGTTTATCCTTGAAAGTGCAGAACGTCGATAATCTCTTAGAATAGTCTGGTTGATGAGCTGTATTTAGTATGGCCATCGCTAAACCCCAAATAGGAAAGGCCACAACTGCCAAGCCAAGTCCTCCGCAAAACCTCCGCGGGCAACACTACCGCCAACTACACCACTTCTACCAACATTATCAAAACACAACCCCACCTCTCACTACTGAATAACAGGGGTCTTTTGTATTAGGAAAAAATACCATGTCGCGACAAGCACAAGTCGAAGAAGTCTACGACTCCGACCCCGAAGAGGTCGCACCCTCCTCCGACGATGAGCTACCTCCCCCCCTCACAGACCAATCCATCCTCTCCGGTGCTGGTGTCCCCCCACCCGGAGGCTCAGCTTCGATCCCAATGAGACCTGCCCCCGAGCCGCAGCGCGAAATCCCCAGACACTACCAGTGCTTGTACCCCGTGTACTTCGACAAGACCCGGTCGCGGGCAGAAGGCCGTAAGGTCGGAGCTGAGTTGGCGGTTGAAAACCCGTTGGCGAGGGACATTGTGGATGCTGCGCAGATGCTGGGGTTGCAGGTAGGGTTTGAGCCGGAGAAGTTACATCCTAAGGATTGGGCGAATCCGGGACGGGTGCGGGTGTTGTTGAAGAATGAGGGTGGGAAGTTGGCGAATCCCAAGATTAAGAACAGTATGCTTCTACGTCACTTTTGTTGATGAATTTGTTGCTAACAAGGCAGAACACCACCTCTATATCCTCGTCGCGCAATACCTCAAAGCCAACCCCACCACTGAGCAATCACCCTACCGCTTGAGAATCAGAGGTCTCCCCACTCCCGAGAAACTCCCCGCTGCTCCCCAAGCCCCCAGAGGTTGGAAAATCGGCAAGATCCTCCCCATACACTCTCCCGCATACAGTGGCGGCGGCGTTAGCGACAACCCTCTCAAGGACGCTATGGCGGAGATGCAGAACTTGCAGGGTATGCCTGGGATGCCGCAGATTCCAGGAATGCCGGACATGTCGGCAATGATGGGCGGCGAGCCGTCGTCCGCAGGTGGCGGTGAAAAGAAGAAGAAGGATAAGAAGAAGGGCAAGGCATGAGGGTTGATGATGGGTTCTTTCCATGGGTTGTTTTTGTCTTATTGCATTGTACAGGCGAAAGGCGTTTGTGTTTCCTGATAGAGGGCATGCTGTTCTCAATACCGATGGAATGAAAATGAATTGGGACCTGGAGACAGGTCCGAGGTGCTTATAGTTGAGCCACCACAAAAGATCTGTTGCTTTATCTTTACCCCCATTGCACCATCAATCAAGATGTGACTGTAGCTAGCTTGCTCAAGCAAACGGTGGATGACCTCTCGCCATCGCCATCCTTCGCTGAGAACCCTTTCTGTGTCAACACTACTGACCATCAGGCAAACTACCCGTACCTCCATCTTATACATGCCACTGCTATTATGGTCTTTAATGGTGAGCTGATAATGAAGGCAAAACACAACAGGAGTCAGGAATCAACTGTACACAAAATACGCAAGAGTTTCGACACACCGCTAAACAGCTCCTGATCTTTTCACACGAAATCTGACATCCAGACCTAGGAATCAGCTCCATCAAGTGTCCGGTTTACTCAGACGCCTGAGACTGGATGAGCACGAAACTGCATAAGCAACCGTGCTTCCACAGCTTACAGCTTCATTACTGAGCCCCCAGTCTCAATTATATACCCACAGAGTATGTACAGGTGAATAAGAAATATGGACAAAGACGAAACCAAGAGCACCTCGGACAGGTCATGCCGGCAGTTCTCATATAGACTTCAAGCCGCTATACAGAGAGCAGCGGATATGGTGCACATAAATGGCTATGGCAGACCTCGATGTGTACAAAGGCAGAATTGTAATTACAGTCTGGATACAATGGACTTCTAAGGGGAGGGCTCACTGCTTTCACTGATGAGCTCTACATTGTTTACCGTGGACTTAGTTCTTTGGTTTCAGGGTTCATCCCGACATAACGGTAAGCTGGAATGTCTATGTCATTTTCAAAATTCGCTGACCTATGCTCATGAAAGCTCACCATGATCTACCCCTCGATTGATCTCCAGGATCGTTGGGTAGTTGACGCACACGAAAGAGACGGCTATGTTGGAGAGCAATAAGTGGAGTCCCATACCTGATACACCCAACATAGCCGCGCCGTTTCTGGTAGCTCCCCTTTCCAGTCTAAGAACGTGTCAGTCGCCCCCAGAACACCCAGTGTTTATATGCTTACCTGGCTATAGACAGCCGAAGGGTTTCAAACCGGACCTACTAACGAAAAACCTGCCCCCCACACACGATCAACAAGAAAATAGACTACGATCGTGCGCGATGCTTGTGTTCTGGGCGCCGTGAACGTAATATCGACCAAGTCATCTCACCTACGCTTCGGCGTGATTACTGATGGTCACCTACGAGCGAATGATGACTCTCGATGTGATGTTCCACCAGGATTCCGCCCTAATCACAGTTTCTTAACACTGCATAAAACATCTAACAATGCTGTTGGGCCAGTTACAAGTTCGATGCCGCTACTCCGTAAGTGCCCTTCAAAAGAAGAATGTCTAAGCACTTATGGATACAGTAAAACATCAGAATAGGTCGATGAATGTAATGCACGCAAAACGGGTGGCCTCGGCTACAAAGCCGAACAGTATATAGATATGAAAACCTGCGGTTGACACCCTTGAAGCTCTAGAAGTTTGTGACAAAAGGCTGCCAGACAGAGAGATTTGATACCGTTGATCGCCCGAAGGGGATCTCAGATGTTGGTATTGATTATTTTAGAGCAAAGAGCTCGAGCATCAACTTCCAGGTGGTCAGACTGGCGATTGGAGTTCCACGCAGAGGTAGGGATCGCAGTAATGCTAATAACCCCCAGGAAATGCTAACTAAAGGCTGTCCAAAAATACATCATGTCATTGCCTATATTCTTGAAAGACATGCCCGAGGACGCAACACTGAAGCAAAAGATGTTGTTCCACCAAGAAAACCATCGGTGGGCATAGTCTGTAGCCCACATCGATGCAGAACTGTGCCAGTGCATTTTTCGCAAGCACGAAGCCTTCCTGGTTCTAGGGAAAATTTCCTTGACAACTGGAAGGAGTTCCACAGCAGAGGAGTGTGTGATTATGTCTAACATGAGAAATCGAAGCTGTATCTCATGGCAATAAGTAGAAACTATGTATTGAACCACTAGCCCAGGTGCATATACATAATTTAAGCAATACAATATGCACCACAATGTCATGCCATGCATTGCTGTCAACGAACATGAAGTATGTTATACCCTCACACTTATTGGCCAACCCCGATACGATAAGATCCCCGGGCGGAGCCAAGATCAGTCATCCAGTCCCCCAACTCGGCAACTCGGGGGGGTGAACTACAGAATACTACCCCAGCAATTCTCTTGCCACGCGTTTCGCTATTATTCCTAAACCGAATTATCACGGCACGCAAGCGCTTCAGTACCTCTCATGCGCAGCCCAGAAACGAAACCACCAACGGAGTACGGATACGGTCTTGTCGATGGAGTGAACCGTCCCCCGCCACGGTGACCAAGGTTACTGCATGGTAGCGAGAACACTATGGACCAAAGCCCGACAGACAGTTACGCCGATTCCGGGCTTTGGAATCGTGAGCAGAAACCTTCTTTTCGGGAGGGTTCCACAACAGCGACTACGGGCAAAAGTAAAGGAGGAGCGTCGGTAGGTGGTGGTCGGCAGATCACGCGCAATCGCGCCAGTTATAGCTGCCACAGTTGTCGGCGGCGGAAGGTGAAGTGTGATAAGGTGTGTGATGGATTCGTCTGGGTTGGGTTATGTCGCATACTGACTGGATCAGGTCCATCCAGTATGCGGGAATTGCGCGAAGAACGGAAGCGAATGCGTATACGATGCCGCGCCCCAGAGAGAGACTGGATCGCGCGCGGGACAAGCAAAGGGTGGTGGACATGGAGTCAAACGGAGAAGGGAGACATCGTGGCCATTTGAGGAGGACGTCGACGAGATACAATCGATATATGGCGATTTACGGCAGGCTGGGTCGCCTGAACAGAAGCCCGGATCGCAGGCGATTGAGGCGCGACTGGCCAAACTTACGTCGATGATCGAACGTCTTAGCAAATCCAACCAGCCGCTCGATGCTACGGAGAGACAGCTCTTAGCGCAGGATGTCAATTTTGAGACTGCGCCGGGGCATACTCGACAAAGTAGCGGACAGACGAAGCCGACTACGGTTTCTCGCCCTGCTAGCCCGCGTCGCGTGACTGATTCGAGTAATGATGAATTTCCGATTCCCTCCGGACATGCGACAGATCTGGTCGATCCTGTGGGTAGCTTGAACCTGGGGCATCTGAGTCTCGAGGATGGAGGGAAATCGAGATACGTCGGCACTACTTATTGGGCTTATATATCGCAGGAAATCACCGATCTCAATCAGTTGCTGAGAGACCAGAACCGCTCACATCCAATTTCTGCCAACGACAGCTGGACTGACGAACCAATGGCGGATTCAACAGCCAAGACTCCAGGAGATACATGGAAGGCATCTGACGGGTCTAGCGGACCAAGTGACCGATTATCCAGCGGAGATACGCCCCAGAAACTGTTTCTTTCTGGAGAATCTCCGGATGTGAAGGAGAAATTAGTGGAGCCGGAAATGCTCGAGCGCATGCCAACCAAACGACAGAGTCATATCTTATACAAGGGATTTATGTCGGGTGTACATGCTATCAGTCCGGTTATTCATCCGCCTACGATTTTGAATTTATACAATGCCTTCTGGGATTGGTATGATTATAGCAGTTACTCGGGGGAGCCATGCCCGGATCCGCCGTTTATCCCGTTGTTATATGCCATTTGGTATGGTGGTTCAGTCACCGTGTCGATGCGAACTCTCCAGGCCGAGTTCAACGTCAACTCTCGATCCGCGCTCTCGAAAACATTCAACGAGGAGGTGACACGGTGGCTAACTAAAATATCCTTCCCACGAAGTACCTCACTACAAGGCCTGGCAGCATACCTTCTAGTCCAAACCATTCTCTCCAAAGAAGAAGAGCCCTTAACCAGCAGTCTATTCATCAGTCTTGCCATGCGTGTAGCGCAAACAATGGGCCTGCACCGCGACCCCGCCAAATTCGGAATCGAGCCCTGTGAAGCCGAATATCGCCGTCGATTATGGTGGCACATCGTGCACATGGACGGTGTCGTCGCGATGTCTAGTGGGTTACCTCCGCTGGTTAGTGATGAGAATTACTGGGATGTACGAGACCCCAGTGAGCTTAAGGACACGCTTTTGGGTACGCCTGAGGCGGAACAATATGAGCAGCTTGTGTCTGCCAATCTGCGGTTACGGGATAATCCTGATGAGCCGACGGTTTGTGGTGGACCGTCTTTGGTGAATGTCTACTATTTGTCTGCCAGGGGGAAATACGTTATGGCGCGTACGTATTCACCCTTATCAGATCATCTATTGAAGCTAACTTTGAGATAGGGGCTGTTCGCCGGATTTTGAAGATCCAGCTCGGAACCAAACCAGTCATGAGACGGGACATGGAAGATCTCAGGTCCATCCTCCTCGACCTTCAGCTCCAGCTGAATTCGATCGTCAACAGAATTCCGGACGTTATGAGTCTGGAGACCACTTCTGTATCTGTCGATTCACCGTCTTACTCCACACAGTCTCCGGTTGAAGTGAGAACCACTGATACTGAGCTTCCGGGTGAAGGGCCAAATCGGTGTCCGGAGCAGTACCATTCTCCTGTTCTTGTTGCTTTTCATAAATGGGCTAGGATATTGCTGTCGTTGTTCATTGATAAGGTTAGTCGTCCTCACAGAGGGTGGTTCTGAAAACGGGTTGACAAGTAAGGCATTCTGCGTCGCATACCAACCATTCCTCAAAAACGCCAGAAGCCGTATCTGGCCATCAGCACGACAAAGGTATGCACTCACGCCACCACCCTATCCACTAACCAAGTCATATTAACAAAACAGCGCCCTCCGCCACTGCCACGGCTTCATGGAAAAATTCATCTCCCTCGCGAGCGACCCCGACTTCCAACCCTTCCAATGGAGCTGGCCCGGCAACCACCAACCCATGCACGCAACCATGATCATGCTCATCGACCTCTACGAACGTCCCCACAGCCAAGAAGCATTCAAATCCCGCGCCCTCATCGATAGAATATTCTCCCTCTCCGGACCCGACGGCGGCGTCGTCGGTGGTGAAGATGGCGTCTCGACACAACGACCCTTGAAAGACGGCGGCCGCGAAGCATGGGATATGATCCGGCGTCTGCGCCAGAAAGCATGGCAGAAGGCCGGTCTTAACCCACAACGGCTCTGGACAGAGCATGCGCAGATCCAGGCGGGTGTTGTCCCTGGTCCGGATGAGTACTCGTGTTTCGCTGATTCGAGACGAGTGCCGGTGGACCGGCAGTTATCGGATTTCTCAAAGACGTTCTATAATATGACGCGGAATCATATGCTTCCGAATCCTGTATCGAATGTTAGACCTAGTCCGCTGCGTTATCAGCTTCCTCCTCCGATACCGAGTTCTCTCCCGACTACGCCGCAGATGATTCCTCCGACGCCGACTCCGCAGTTTCCTCATTCTCCTGGTGCGGGTGCACCACCACCGGCTACTCGTTCTCTCGATGCGACTCTAGCCGGATCCACCGTGTCCTCTCCCGAAAGTCTCCCGCCACTAAGTACCATCCCGTTGACACCACCGCAACAACCGCAATTACAACCACAACCTCAACCTCAAACCCCCACCGGGGTAACAACCACAACAACCACAACAACAACAACACCACCAAACGGCTTCCCCTTCATAGACACCCTCCCCATCTCCCCAAGCGCACAATCAATATCCATGCCTACTGCAGTCCCCACACCCCCGTCAATGGTCGATCCGAACCTGAACAATTTCGACTGGGACCAGTGGGACGCGGTGTTTGGACAGCATTTGCCTGTTGCGGATGAGTTGATGGAGTTGGATCCGGTTGTGGGGTTTGAGTTTGCGGATATGGGGAGTGCGGGTGCGGGTGCGAGTGGGTTCTGATTGATACGTATATAGGTGTATGAATACGTTGATGTATATAACCTCAATCAATTTTACTAATATCATTGTGAAGAAAGTTCTATTAGGCACAGAGAGCAAGACATAACAATTCATGAGGCGTGACTGGCAGGATACGAAAAGATGCGATATAGCTAAATAAACAAACATATCCAGGAGGGCGAGAGGTAGGAAGACTCAGACAGGACTACAGCGATGTCCATATATCCGTATCTTGGTCCCTTGTCCCATCTCACTTTTATTAGGTCGTTTCGCATTTCCCTCATCAAGGTTGAACCTGGTTGACCAAGCTTAGACCTTGACCTCCTCGAGACCGTGCTTCCAGAGAGTGGCGTAGGGGGTGACACCGTCCTCGCGGAAGTCAATCAGGACGTGCCTGGGCATGTTAGTGAAACCATTCGCTCAAGATAAGTGCAGGATGAACATACATAGCGTCACCGTCCATTGCCTTGCCCATAAGAACATCGTAGTTGTCGTAGTTGCCGAGGATCTTCTTAACAGCAGCGGGGGCACCGGCCTTGAACTCATCGATCTTCTCCTTAGGGGCACCCTTCTCGGTGAGCTTGGTGAGGACCTTCTTCATGTAGACTTAAATCTTGTTAGTAAAAGAATTCCTTATCGCGCGTAGGTAGCCAAGGTAAACTCACTCTTGAGGTGCTGCTTGAAGGCATCCTTGGAAGGCTTCATGCCCTCCTCGGCCTTGAGCCAGACGAGCTGGAACTGGTCCTCAATGTCGTGGACCATGACGGCCTCACCCTCACCACCATCATCATTGGCATCCTCAGCAGAGGGGTTGGCACCCTCGAGCTGGAAGTCCTCGTTCTTGCTCTTGAGGTACTTCTTGCAGTCGCACTCCCAGAGGACGGAACCGGAATCCTGGATCTTGAAGGTGTCGGCGAGGAGTTCGTCTCCGGAGATGAGGTCCTATCATTGAATTTGTGTTAGATTTATTCATTGAGATCTTGGAGAAACGGCTCTTTTTTTTTTTTTTTTTTTTTTTGGCTCTTTTTTTTTTTTTTTTTTTTTTTTCCCCTTGCCCCTCCGTGAGAAACGTGGGGTCAGACAAAAACGTACCGTGTAGATAAGCATTTTGACGGTATATAGAGAATTAAGTGCCTAAAGCGACGACGACAACAAGAAGACCAGAAGAGAAGAGATGAAGAGAATAAGCGGGCTGGAGAAAAAAAAAAAAAAGAAGGAGAAAAAGAGAAAAGAAAAACCATACAGAAGAGGGGAATTTGAAGTTTTAGTGGTGCCTCCTAAAGCGGTATAGCGGGATTTATTTTTTCGGGGGCGCACTAGTCTGGTTTGGGAAGATCGGGACTGTCAGCAATCAATAGGTTCATTTCAAGTGTATTTTATACTAGAGGAGAAGGTGTAGAATACTCTGTATACTCTGTATAACTACTGATTCTACAAATATCAAGACACCTTGTGTATGCAACATCTGATGTTGTTTACCCAAAGACTTAGGCCACCTTGAAAAGGAGACCATTGGTAACATACGGTGTGTTACACTGTAACTTTCCTGAAACCCACCCGTTATGGAGTCAATACCCGTCCTGTACCGTACCGTACGATACCGATTAGATAAGTCGATCGGCTTCGACGACTTCTTGTGGTGCCACCGCTTTGGGATGGTTCCTGACACTACGGACTAATTGACTCTTCTGTTCTTCATCTTCAACTTTTAACTATTCTTCTTTTCATCTCTTTTGTCCTTATCATTCCTTTCCTTAATCCATAAAAACTCGCGCTGGCATTACAATCCACGGCTTTTTTCCCGGTCTTCGGAAGCTGCGGCTCAGACCTGTCACTGCCGCTATTCCCCTGATCGTGTCCGCCTGAAATACCTCACTTCTCACTCATTCCCTAATATTTTGCGCTCATTCTCCTAATATACACTCTTGGTCGCCGGAATACCAAATTACACTTCTTTCAATCACTACTACCCGAGTCTACGTCTCCCGCCTATACGTGCCGTCGCCTCGCGTTCGAAGATCCTAAATCATCCGCTTCTTCGCTCGCCGATTTCTATGCGCTGATTCTTTTATTCGACTCTCGCACCGTCACATGCTCGTCGTTCAAAATGGCGTCCAATACTTCGGTCGTTTTCGACCTTCCGCCTCTTCCGTCGTATACCTTGACCACTCGCGAACCTCTCCTTACTCCGATCTCCGATAACATACTCTCGTTGATTTTGCCGATCATCGCCTATTGGGGTCTATCAATGGTCTATCATCTCATCGATGTCTACGACCTCTTTCCGCAGTACCGTCTACACACGCCCGCAGAGGTTCTCAAGCGAAACCATGTCACGCGCTGGCACGTGGTTCGAGATGTCATCCTTCAACAGGTCGTTCAAACAATCGCAGGCTACGCAGTGAGCTATTTCGATGAGCAGGAGTGCGTTGGCAAGGAGGAATACGATGTTGCTGTCTGGGCTCAACGCATCCGCATTGTCCAGAGAGTGCTGCCTGGTTTCTTGGCTCTGATTGGAATTGACGCATTGGGTCTGGCCAAGAATTTGTCCCGGAGCGGCCATACGATGCTTGCTGGAGCTTTGTCGGGTGGAAAATACCCTGGAATGACGCAGTCAATCATCCTCGAGTCTGGCGTGGAAGCTATTGCTCCGGCTTTTACCGAATGGGAGATGACCTTGGCTAGTTTTATCTTCTGGTACTTTGTTCCGTTTTTGCAATTCGTTTGGGCTATTAGCGTCGTGGATACTTGGCAGTACTTCTGGCATCGTGCTATGCACTTGAACCGCTGGCTATATGGTAAGCACTGCAACTATCCGTGTCATGAGTGACTCATTCTAACTATCCCCAGTCAAATTCCATTCGCGCCACCATCGCCTTTATGTCCCGTACGCCTTCGGTGCTTTGTACAACCATCCTGTCGAAGGATTCCTCCTTGACACAGCCGGTACGGGTGTGGGATTTTTGACCGCCCGGATGACGACCCGTCAAAGCATGTGGTTCTTCACGATGTCCACAATCAAAACAGTCGATGACCATTGCGGTTACGAGTTCCCTTGGGACCCTCTTCAGAAGATCACGTCCAACAACGCTGCCTACCACGACATCCACCACCAGAGCTGGGGTATCAAGAACAACTTCTCTCAGCCATTCTTCATTTTCTGGGATCGAATGTTGGGTACCAAGTGGGAGGGTGATGTCAAAAACCGCTACGAACGGTCCCGGGAGAGTGCCCAGAAAAAGGTGGAACAAGATGCAGCCGCCGCAGCCGCCGCAGCCACCGCTATCAAGGAGCGCAGCGAAGGTGCAGTGGTCTCGGAAGAGCCAACTGACTCGAATGCTCGAACGCGCCTTCGCAGAAAGACCTTGTCCACCAGCGTTGAAGATCTCAAGGGTGTAACCCATGGTGTGGCCAGCAGTGTCCTCCAGGCCTAAGTTTTTTCTTCCATCGTTGCATAACAATGGGAGTTTGTATCAGAAGGCTTGCATTTTGCATTGTCTTTTGCCCCGCCTATTTGAGCATCCTCGGGGTTGCAGGACTTCTCCGGGAGATGGCGACTGTTTTGCTTGTCTATATTTTATTCGCCTCGCTGTATTAATACTTTGGGCTCTTTGGCCCTGTACAATGTGTAATTGCTTGTTTTGGATGTGCGTTGATTGCAACGAAATTGGTTTTAACGACTATTAATGCATAATAATACATGTCAATCAATGCTTTTTTTTTTTTTTTTTTTTTTTTGGCTGTACCTATGAAACTAATAAAGACCAACAGACCAAGACCAGTTCAATTACTCCTTCATCTCTCGACGAGCTATTTCGTCATCGCTCACGAAAAGACTCCATGTCGTAATCGGACGACCTGGTTCTCTGACAACCTCACCTTCAGATGTTTCCTGGCTATACTCAGATTCAGAATAACATGTCCCTTTCCCGATCAAGTCACGATAATCCATTGCCAGGGCATCTGCGTCTGCGCCATCGCTCATATCCGGTCCTTCGAGCTCTATGGCTTCTATTTTTCTGGCCAAGGAATCAAGAGGACTCTTTTCATAATTCACTACCTGCTCCCAGTCTAGCATGTCTCGAGAGGGGATTGTGCCTGCTAGTGTCTGCTTCATGTTGGGAGTGTGTTTTCTGGGTGATAATGGACTGACAGGTGATACAGCAGTTGTATCACTGAGAAAAGGGTCGATTGACACCAGAGTTTCATCCGGATCTTTGTCTGGGATTGTTTTGTATAGTGAGATGATCTCGTCCGTCTCTGTCTTCGTGTCGGGTACCTTGTCTTCTTCTGACCCGAGTCGTGAAGCGCTTTGCTCAAAGCAATCCCTCTGCAACTCCGGGTCCAGATGAACAAGTATAGACTCCGTGCTCGATTCCTTCGGTCTCCTTTCAACCTGCTCATGCGAACGACGCCCCCGTTTTCTCCTCGCGACAGCCTTCCTCGCCTCCTTGAAATCAATCGCCAACTGCCCACTCTCATGCAGTACCCTAAACGCCTCCCCATGACACCCAATACACCCCTCCACAAACCTCAACAACCTAGGCGCCCGACTCTTCCTCCTCGTCCTCGTCCGACTCAAAATCGCAATCCGCAGATTCCGCAAAAACAACGGCTCCCCCACTATCCGCGCAAGCATACACGCCTCACATTTATTATAATGCTCCCCTGGCGCACCAATCGGCGTCTCACCGTCATCCTCTGGTGATCGTTCTCCCCAAACCCGTCGAATAGATTGAATCGACCGCAAAAGCTTCCGCTCAAACATCCCCAGACACTCAACACCCCGATCCATCTTCTCCAACCGCCGCGTAACCTCCACCTCCACCAAATCGAACAAATGCCCAACGACATACGCATTCAGCCCATTATGCGAAGCACACAGCTCAGCCACCCGGCCGATATACCTCGGCATCATCTGCACGAGTTTATTCCTTCGGAGCGCGAGGGGGAGGTTCTTGATTTCTTCTTTGAGGCGCTCGTTTGGGAGGGTCTGGCTGGGTGTGGGGCGCGAGATTTGGTATACGGTTGGGTTTTCGAAGAGGAGGGTGCGTGTTAGGGCGAGAAGTTCGGTGGCTGTTAGGTCGGTTGTTGTTAGGGGGTAGCGGTGTTTGATGCGGCGGGTTACTGCTTTTTCCATGGTGTTGGCTTGGATTGGTGTACTGGTGCTGATGTTTTTCTGGTTGTATAGATTTGGTTTGCCGGGCATGAGTTTCGAGACTCGTACAGTTCCAGTTTGCTTATGGAGAATGAACTGGAATCAATTGTCGTGGTATATGAGCGCAGATGTACTCTTGCAGCAGTATTATCCAGATACGAGAGTAATCCAATATGACGATAGACATCATGACGACAGGGAATCTTCTCCATATATACAGTACAGCGAGAAGTCAAAGAGCTCAATGCGCATAATGGACCTTTGTCCTTTTGTCTAAGATGCCTTTTGTCAGAGACTAGACCTTGAATTCCTTGTCTCATTGGGGCTCTTTTCGTCTGAGTAGATGACAAAGGCTTTGTCGAGGAGACCAGGGACTTGCATGTGTCGTAGGAGGCTTATGTATGGATGGATGGTAGATGTAGTAGTCATATTTCATTTCTAAATACTATTAAAATCCCATTAAAGCTAGATACATCTGTTATTCTGGTTGACAAACAGAAGTCCGTCTATCCGTTGTAAGTAAGCCAAAAACATTGCAAAAAGAAAGCCCAATCTGATAACGCTCCTTTTGGTAAATTTCCCTTTCTTTCCTTTCATATCCAGAATTTCTAACAAAAGCGAAAAACAAAACCCCAAAGCATCCAATATCCAATTCAATCATGTCCATCCACTAATCAAAAACATCCTCCGCAAACTCCTCGAAATAATCCACATCATCACACTCAGCACCAGGCAACTCATCATCCGAGAAATAACTCTCCTGCGGCTCCGGATACGTCACATTTTCATTCGGTCTCGCCGTAATATCCTCCGCACATAGCTGCGGGCACGCCTCGAGCAACTCCTTCGCGCCATCGATCTCATCCCACAGATATTCGTCTTCGGGATGCATGATGCGGAAGGGCAAGGATGGACCGAAGACGCCGTTTTGATCTTCTTTTGCGCTGGGGATAGGCATGTTCGGACGCGGGTACCGAACGAAAACAACCTGCGACCAACCATGTCGCTGCTTACAGCTGAAATCGCCATACGCGAGAACCATCAAATTCGGCAGACCGTCCGGACTAAACGCCCATTTGACGAAGTTAAGCAACTCCATCATGTTGAGTAGTCTCTTCATCCGTCGGTCCGCCTGGTCCAGTGACATCCGCAGCGCGAGGTGGATTGCGAAGGCGTGCTCCGAGGGCATGCGGCGTTTGGGGCGGCGGAGGGACCTGGGGACGCATTCTTTGGGGAGTCCGGCGATTTTGAGCTTGTGGAGGAGGTTGCGGGGGGTGTGGTAGGGGCCTGTCACGCGGAAGTGGAGGAGTTTGAGCGTTTGGGCTGTTTGGGTTTTGGCGATGCGGATGCGCTGGGGTTGTTAGGTATCTGGTATAAAGGGTGGTTGTGGATGGGAGGGGCTTACCAGGTCGCAGGGAATGATGTTTATACCCAGAGCTTCGAGGCGGAGATTGTCGAGGACTTGGTAGAGACGGTGTCTCCAGAAGAACGGGCAGTCTCGATTCTGACCCATCGCCAGCTTATCATAGTAGTGGCACGCCAGACGTTTCAGAGTATGCGAATGCTTGAGTATAGCCCATGGGGTACGCTCAGAAGACTGCACGAGAAAGTCCATCGCGCGAATATACAACTGTTCAAGACCGCGGAAGGATTCGAGGAACTTGGGAACACCCAGACCAACAGTTCCGGGATCGAACATGCTCTCATCCTGGTTCGGGGGAGTGGTTTCTTCGTAGTCGCACTCGAGGGCTTTCAGATTGATGCTTCTAGAAGTGTATCTCAGAGCTCTGAGGAGTTCGAGCACGCAGCGACAGTTCTGTAGTTTTAACTTGCGGATCTGGCTAAAGTCGAACGTCGGGTAGAGGACTGAGTACGCAAGCTTGAACGACACATTTCCAAGACTTATAGTATGCAGCGAGTCAAACTGGACGTACAGATCCTCAGGCACGGTCGAGAACAGACCAGTCGACTGCAGACAGTACTCCAACGTGTGAGGGGCCAGCGCGTAGCGACCCTCAAATCCAACTTCCAGCGATTGGAGGTGGCGGCAGTTCGCCTCGATGATATCGTAGAGCAGATAGCTGTCGATAAAGTCTGCCTGTTTCCAGGAGAGATGGCGGAGGTTTCGAAGGTACGTCAATCCTTCCAGGCCGTCTGTGTATGTGTAGCCGGGGTACACTCTGATGGATAGAGAAGTGAGTTGGCGCTGACGGCGCGCGAGGTAACCATGTGCGCTGAAGATTCCTTTGGGGAGACAGCAGCCAAGGTGCCAACTATTGAGTCAGCATGGTAGAACTTAGGTCTTGGATGAAGATAGACTTACCTAAAGCTCTGCAGACTATTATGCGGCAAACGAGTGAGCACACCCTGCACGTTTCGATACAAGTTCAAGAACTCCATATACTCAATCATGCGGCGCCTTTCCAGACTCATCTCATTGATTTCCATTCCCCATAGCGTAGCGATGTTCGCATGGTTGTGCAAGGGGGCCTTGATGGTCAAATGTCTGATCCAGCTGTACACACCGCGTGGCTGCAAGCTGGGGGTGTCGTCTGTCAAGGCAGATTGCATAAAGCGAGATTCGTGGAGGTCATGGTGCCTTTCGTGCATGGTAATGAGAGTGAAGTCCCTATATAGTTCTGGCTGCACTGAATCATGGAGGTATTTCGATGCCAGGGAGAGTTGGAATAGGTCACGTTTGGAGAGCTTTGCTGTTAATATTGTAATTTTTCCAGATCCTTTGTATTGGGGTGTACCTTTTCTATTATGCTGATCAGCATCTCCCCCGGGAGAAGCTCCAACATGGTAGCTCTCTGCAAATGCAGCCGCAGTCGATTGGACATGAGTCTGAGGAGATAAAAATGAGAAAGTGTGAAGAGGACGATGGGGGAGTTAAAGAAGAAAGAAAAAGAATAAGAGACTGGGTTTATATAAATGTTTTTTGAATAAAACAAAACAAACTATGGAGTATATTCACTGCTTTGAGTATTCACTGGTTGCCCTAGGTTTGGTCGCTGTTTGCTGTCATTTCATGCAGGCCCTTAAATTCCTCGACAACGCGTTTGCGAATCCAGATGCTCATGGCATACCATATACAAGCAAGAGCTTTCAATTACCAGACAAATTCATGATTCTAGGTGGATTTCAGCTCAATACTATTTCCTTCATGCGTACCACGCAGACTTCTCACTGCATGAGCTTAAGCCAACAAGTTTCGATTTATCAAACGATTTCACCGAGGCAAGAGGAAGTACAACCTTGACATGGCTTATTCTTTACGGCTACTAGCCCATTAGTTTGCCCGTGGAGTCGCGACTCCAAACATGGATCCCATTGGGATGTCGCCGTCAGAGAGTGTATGACGAGACTTGAACCCTTTTTGGGGCAGCCTCTGTTCAGTGACTTGGGATTCATCACGAAAGCACTGCACTAGGATATTCCTTTCTGGAACATATATGACCTTTTAGGTCTATTTCTTTTATTTCTTGGGCCTGTGGTATCGAATTCTACAAAGAGCTCTTTTAGCCCCCTATGGCGTCCATGCCTGGATTTTGGTCCTTCTGCAGAGAAGGTCTTACTGAAAAAAACGTCGACGGAATGTCGGATTCCTTAGTCTTTTATCAGCAACCCAGATAGCTCAGTAGTCGTTGATTTACAAGAAACGATTCAGACTGACCAACTGGGGGTTAGAGACTTTCCCAAGGCGAGAGAATCCAGGTAACTGCGCGGATACTTATCCATGCTTCCATTTTATTATTTGAGTTGGGCTGTCTCTCTTTCTTTCTTATTCTCTTTGGTTTGTACTTATTCAACAGGGCCATTCTTACCATAGTCCAAGAAACAATACCTACAGCATCGCCATTTTAAAAAGGTCTCGCTGACCGGTGCATGGAGCCGCAATAGGCCTATTAAAATGTGCAGTACAAAACTACGGAGCATTTGAGACCCTTCATTGTGATACCCACGTCTTGAAGCTTGCACTGCTACCTGGATGTGGCTGACAGGAAGAAAAAGCATGGGCATGGTTTGATTCATGATGATGTGAGTTCTTTTGGATGACTTCACATACAATGAATGAACTACAAGCACCTGTCTCTTCGCTGCTCGATTTGAGTCTAAAGATCAGGCTCGGATGCGCCGGGCGGCAATAAACCAAACCAAAGCTTTCTACAGCACCGTTCGGCATAATGGAGGTTGTGAGAAACATCGACTCTCTTTTTCTTGAGGCGTACAATCATTCAGCAGCGCACCTCACTCCCACTAACAACGTCTTTGGGCTGTCTATCCGGCAGCAGACGGTGAATCGGGGCCACTATGACAGGCAAGAACGGCCAGGTCTGGAGAAACGTTTGGGATCCCTGCGTCAACTGTTACGAGTTGATTGGCATGTATGGAGGAGAGAAAGCTAACTTCGATAAGAAGTCCGACATGCCACCCATGAAGGTGAGCGAAAAAAATCAAATGCACAGCCGGTACAAGGAAACGAGACGACTGTCGATGAAGGCTGGAAACAAGCCCGCTGGGAAGCCATCCATGGGAAAGAGTGCAGAAGATATGCAGCCGGCGGCAACCTATGGCTTATGAAGGCTTCTCTCTTAATTATTTCAAGTGTGTCTGCCTTCTCGCTTTGTTTTGATTTGTTTGTACTCCGTACTCGAATCAGAGAGATCCTGCTTAGGCGGCTTCTCACTGGCCTGACAGAAGACCATGGACCTAAAACTCGGGGCAACTGAGGCAGCCCACTTCATCCCGTTCTCTCTAAGTGACGACCTTTTGATACCGTTCCTGAAATGACTATTTTCATGAATCTAACTGGATTGTCCCCCGCTCAGAAATTCACCCTCGCGGTATTGGCTTTGTTCTTGCTGAAGACACGCCATACATTGAACGGATGGGATATTGATCAATGGAGGAATGTGGTAAGGCCACCTGTCACATACACAAAGCTTTTGGCGATTATAAGATTTTCTTCAACGAGAGACCTCAACTCATACAAGTGTTCTGAGTACATACCCCTTGCAGTCGAGCTTAAGAACGAGGTAAACCAGCAGGAAATGCTAGAATCCAAGTTCGACGTCTATCACGTGCTCAATCGCCATATATTAAATTAGCATTATTCTTTCCTTATCCAACAATCAACAAATCTTTATTAAATCCATCTTCGTTGTATGCGATAACCCGCTGAAGCCTCAGGCAGAAATGCGATAAGGCAGAAAGGCAACAGCACAACTCCGGTAACCCTCTTAGACAAGTTTGGTTCGGTCCGATAAAAAACATAAAATTGACCCCACGCTTAGGAGCTTTTCCAAAGGAGCTCTGCAAGAATTGTATGCATTAATTGGGAGCTATGATATCTCTTAGGCTGTCCGGATCACGCAATACCAGCGCAGCAGTGCTGAGTTAGTGGAAATTGAGAGGCCTTGTCGAGTCCAGATAAGAACCGGCTCCTTCCGTGGTGGCGTCGCTGCCGGCCAACACCATGGAATACCAGCATGCTATTGTCCCGCCCGGGAAAGGTGGTTTTACAGCATTTGACAGTGGCGTTGACGAGAGGTAAGTACCCCTATATATATCTGATATGCGAAGATACTGATACGAGCTCTAGGACACTGTGGACTTATCGAATCCAGAGAGTTGCGGCTGTCATTGGCACAGGCAATGTTCACCTGGCTGCGCTCCTGCTTTCCGGGACAGTGTTGCTTCTATCGCTATTGTTTAACTCCCCTCGTGGAAAAACTAAGAGTTATGTGTCCCTTCCCTATGCCCTGATGCATTTCATTGCATCTACGGGGGCTTGCTGCCTGAGCTGGATCGAGTTCCGTGATTCGGGGAACTGGAAATGCCCCGCCTTACTGAGCTACGTCGTAGCGCTGGGTATTGTACGACCATGTTGCAGATCCCACAAGCGCAAGGTTCAGGTATATCGCCATATGAGCTTGGTGACTACTGTGGCTTTGCTTCTGGGAATTGTTCAAGATTTACTTCCTATGATAATCTTCAACTCAACGTATCGCCCAGGCTCTTTAGAGAGTGCCTTGCTAGCTTGTCTAGCCGTGGTGGTGGTACTGGTACTGGCTACTCCTCGTCCAAGATGCCCATTCATCCCTGACGCAGAAAGCGACAAACCCGCTATAGAGGAATCACCGGAAGAGACGTGCTCCCTGTTTTCATACTACTGCTCATACGAGTGGATCACGTACGTGATTCTGCGAGGTTTCCAAAGAGACCTAACCATGGACGATTTGCCTCCTTTGCCAACATACGACGAGCCACTTAAATGGCTTAACAATATCAAAAAGCAGCGACTCAAAGGTGGAAAAACGTTTCTCACGCTGTACAGGTTGCTCAAAAAAGAAGTCAGAACCATGATGGGCTGGGCTGCATCTACGGCAGTGGTAGAGTTTCTCGCTCCGTATTCGATGTTGCGATTGCTAGCATATCTGGAGGATCCGTCGGAGGCTGTTGTTCATCCGGCTCTTTGGATTGTTTTGCTCTTCATTGGGCCAATTGTTCGTTCACTTTGCTATCAGCAGTACATCTTTACCGCCACTCGACTTCTTGTCCGCGTCAACATGTCTTTAGTCCAGGAGATCTATCAGACAGCCATGAGATCACACATTTATGACGACTCTGTCAGAGACCCAGGTCACAAGGAACAATCACGACGAACAAAAGAGTCAACGGCGCCAAAGTCTGGCCAGGCCAATTTAACGAGTCTGATGTCTTACGATGTCGACGCGATTTACAATTCACGGGATATCTTCTACGTCGCAACAGCATGTCCAGTATCGACCACGATTGCCATGGTTTTTCTATACCAGATGCTTGGCTGGCCTTCGCTTCTGGGTGTCGTCGTTCTATTCCTACTTACTCCTCTCCCTGCCTTGGCTTCGCGCAAGATATCGCGCATTCAACAATCTGTGCTGCGTGCGACTGATGTTCGTCTTTCGAAGATATCCGAATTCTTGAACTCAATTCGGACATTGAAGTACTTTGGGTGGGAGCCTGCCGCGATAAACACGATCAACGACATTCGGGGCATTGAACAGCAACGTCTCTGGAGACGCAGTGTCCACGCCGCTGGAATCTCCATGGCCGGGGACCTGTTGCCTTTCATCAGCTTACTGGTGATGTTTTCTGTCTTTGTTCTTTTCACAGACAATACTCTTCGCGCTCCAATTGCATTCACCTCGCTGTCGATCATGGAGACACTGCGATCCCAGTTTGTCTGGCTTTCGAATATCAGTCGATTTTCTGCGCAGGGCGCTGAATCCCTCCGACGTGTGGACAGATTCTTCGAGTCTGCTGAAGAGATACAGAGACATCCCGAGGGACCGTTGGAACTGAAGGATGCTACTTTTCGCCGGACTCCAATTGCTGCATTCAGACTGCGGGATATCACCCTTCGCTTCAAGCAGAATGCCCTTAATGTTCTTACTGGTCCGACTGGTTGTGGAAAGACTTCCCTATTGCAGTCCCTATTAGGCGAGACTGTTCTGGAATCTGGAAGGGCAACCGCACCCCGGGATATAGCATACGTTCCCCAAGCACCATGGTTACAGAACGACACTGTTCGGCAAAACATCCTGTTTTACAGCTCCTACGACGAGAGTCGCTACAACATTGCCGTCGAGGCAAGCGGCCTAGCACAGGATTTGCAGCAGCTTTCACTTGGCGATTCCACTGTTGTGGGCGAGAGAGGAACATCGCTTTCTGGAGGACAGAAGCAGCGGGTATCATTGGCCAGAGCTTTGTACTCACGATCGTCGACACTTTTGCTGGATGATATATTCTCTGCCCTTGATACGCATACCACGAGTCTTGTCTATAAGCGATGCTTCCGCAGTGGCTTACTTGCAGACAGGACTGTTGTTCTTGTTACGAGCTTGCCTGTTGCATTGAAGGATGCAGAAATGGTGATTCGCTTGGAACATGGGAAGGTTGCTTCTGTACAATCATCCCAGCGAACTTCTCAAGTTGCCACGCCAAGTGTGGGAGAAATCGAGACCGGAGCTATTCTTTCTAGTGCTCCATATGGGACTCCCCAAGAGATGGAGCCTCTGACAGAGCATGTAATATCCAGTGACCCTGTTCCAGAACAAGAAGTTGGCACAACAGGCATGGCTAAAGAGACAACAGCCACTGGTCGGGTGCCTCGTACGCTCTTCTTCCAATATATGGTCATGTTTGGAGGATTCTTCTACGCCGTGACAGCAATTGTGGCCACTCTCACAGTACAATTCGCATACTTCGCCATCACCTACTGGCTCTCCATCTGGACAAGCGCCTACGACAAGTACGAGCATCCAAACTCAATATTCTACCTATCCGTCTACGCAGCGACAATAATCCTCTTCCTTCTCCTGCAACTCGCCAACAACCTCATCTACCAATACGGAGGCTGGGCAGCAGCCAAGAAAATGCATGCGAAGCTGGCCACCGCAGTCCTATCAGCGCCTATCTCCTGGTTTGACGAAAACCCCATCGGAAGAGCAATCAACCGGTTTGGAAATGATACACGCTCTCTGGACACAGTCCTGATAGATTGGCTCCGCATGTCAATCGAAAACTGGCTCCGATTCCTCCTCCGAATCGCAGGTATCGTATCCATAATGCCCATCTTCGCCCTCCCAGTCACAATCATCTGCGCAACTGGATTTATTATCGGAGAGATGTACACCCGCGCACAGATCTCAATCAAACGACTCTGCTCCATCAACTACTCCCCCGTCTTCTCCCACTTCACAGACTCACTAAGCGGCATGACGGTTATCCGAGCCCGCGCCGGTATGGACGAAGTCTTCCAGGGCCTCCTTGCTGAAAAGCTAGCCGTGCATACCCGCTCCGCGGAGGCGCAGTATAATTGCAACCGCTGGGTATCTGTTAGATCGGACTTTTGTGCTGCGTCTGTTGCTGCGTCTGCTGGATGCGTGGCGTATTTTAGGTCTGGGTCTGCTGGGTTGGTGGGCTTTTCGTTGACGAATGCCATTGGTCTGAGTCAGACTATTCTTACGCTTGTGCGGACGATGAATGAGTTGGAGATCGAGCTGAATTCGTACCAGCGTATGCGTGAATATGCAGATATCGAGCCTGAAGAACGGTTAGACGAAGAAGAACAACGGAAGAAAGCAGAAGCCATCCCAGCCAGCTGGCCAACATCCGGCCTCATCGAATTCCAAAATGTCACAGCCCGCTACCAAAACGGCCCCGACGTCCTGCGCAATATCTCCTTCATCGCACGACCAGGAGAACGAATCGGTATCGTCGGACGAACAGGAAGCGGCAAAAGCACACTAGGGCTCTCACTCCTCCGTTTCGTCAACGTTATAGAAGGACGCATCACGATTGACGGTATAAACATCAATAACATCCTCCTAAACCGCCTCCGCAAAAGCGTCACCCTCATACCCCAAGAACCAGTCCTCTTCTCCGGCGACGTCCGCTCAAACGTCGACCCTTTTAACGAGTCCAGCGATACAGAACTCCGCGCAGCGCTCTCAGCATGCACATTCATCCAGTCCCCGTCCCCCACAAATGGCACAGAAGCCCCCCACCACCACCAGCAACGGCAAAACCTCAGCTTAGAAACCCCCGTCGCAACAAACGGCGAAAACTTCTCCCAAGGCCAGCGCCAAGTCCTATCTCTCGCCCGCGCACTCTGCCGCCGCTCCAAAATCGTCCTTCTCGACGAGGCGACTGCGTCTGTGGACCAGGAGACCGATATGCATATGCAGAAGGTGCTGAGAGGGATGTTTGGGGATTCGACGATTATTGCAATTGCGCATCGGTTGCGCACGATTGTGGATTATGATCGGGTGGTTGTTATGGGGGGTGGGGGGATTGTTGAGTGAGTTTTTCTTTTTCTTTTTCTTTTTTTGTGGTTTAGGTTGGGTTGCTAACGGTTGTAGGAATGATTCGCCGGCAAAGTTGATTGAGAAGAGAGGTGTGTTTTGGGATATGTTGCGGAATACGGGGGAGTATGATGAGTTGGTACAGTTGGTGCAGGGACAGTCATGAAGGAAAAAAGAAGGTACAGTTTGATTCATATATACAAGCATCGCATTTGTATCTGCATATGTACAGTCTGGCGCGAGTGTTGAATAATAGATTGAAATCAAATCACATTTACCGCATCCGCTATCAGCAATCAACTATGTACATCACACCTCTCCCTACGCAGGAGAAATCTGCTGCTGATCCTTCGGCCACTTCGCAATCGTCCTCTCCTCACCTGTCAACGTAAATTTAACAACAACATCCCGCTCATTATTCAACGCCATCTCATATTTCCCAGGATACAGCATCCGATTCCCAAGCTCATCCGTACGGGCAACACTATCAATAGTCACGGGTATAGTCAATGTCTTAGACGACCGCGGCGTCAGACTAGGCAGTCTATCAAACCCGACAAGCCATTTATTCGGATACGGCTCCGGCCCGGCGGTGGTATTGGCAAAGAGCATGGCTGTGTAGTCTGATGCCGTGCGCCCCGTGTTGGCGATTCTAGCTGTGAAGTTGAGGAAGGGCGTTTGCTCGACGCGTTCGTAGCCCGGGTGCGGCTGGGATAGGAGGTCGTCGATGTTGTAGTTATTTGTCGTTGCCGCTCTGTTTGATGAAGAGGCGCTGAAGTTAGTGTAGAAAAGACCGTGGCCGAATTCGTAGACTGGTGTGCCTGTGTACCACATGTATGTTTGGCCTGGGTTGCTGCCGTTGGGCCGCAGGTTCATGTCGATTGCTGGGAAGCTTGTTGCATATTCTGCCGGGTATTGGGTGACGACGAGACGGCCTGCTGGGGCGCGTTTGCCGGTGATGATGTCGCGTAATGCTGGGCCGCCGGATTGGCCGGGGTAGCCGCCCCAGATCAGAGAGTTGACGTTTTTGTTCGATTTGAGAGATGAGGAGTCGACTTGGCCGCCGCCCATTTGGAGGACGATGAGGGGTTTGCCTAATTGGCTTAGTTCGTTGATGAGGTCTAGCTGGTTGCCGGGCCAGGTGATGTTCATTCGGTCCATGGCTTCTGCTTCGAGGGTGTTGTCGATTCCTCCTGCGAAGATGATGGTGTCGGACTTCTTAGCTGCGTCGAGAGCATCCTGGAATCCGTCTTTGGTCTCGGTAGTGATGTTGGTGCCAAGCACATAGTTGACCGTGAGGCTCGAATCCTGGAAAGCTCCCAGCAGACTGGTGAGGTATGGAGCCTTTCCATAATAGTTCCCTAGCATCTGCCAGGTTGCATTGGCCCATCCTCCGATCAGCGCCACACTACGGGTCGAGTTGGAGAGAGGAAGGGTTCCGTCGTTCTTTAACAGAACGGTACCCTCCACAGCGGCCTCGTAGGCAATGTTCCAAGTGTCGGTTGTCACAACATCGTTCCAGTCCAGGTCGCGGTACTCGCTCTCGTTGCCGTCAAAGTAGCCGGCTTGTATAAGGTTGGTGTATAGACGTCTTACGCCCCTCTCAATGTCTTCACGGGATACCAATCCCTCGTCAAATGATCCGTTAAAGTAGTATTGGTACGTTGTGCCGCAGTCGATGTCAGTTCCGGCCCGAATGGAGTCAGCTGCAGCGCTCGTATAGTTTGCAGCATACTCATGAGGATCAAAAACATTTCCCACCGCTCCGCAATCACCCGATACGAAACCGTGTTCGACGAAGTTGAACGTGTCGCGCAAAAGAGTTTGAAGGAAGAACGAGTTGGAGCAACTGGGAACCCCGTTTACCGCATTATACGAGCACATAAAACTCTTGACCTTGGCATCTCTCGAGGCAACAAGGAACTGGGGCATATAGTACTCTGAAAGGTCCTGTTGAGTGATGATCATGTCGTTTCCAAGACGCGAATGGTCATCCCAGTTCTCGATGTCGTAGCCGCCGTAGTGCTTAGCATTTGCGATCACCTTAACGTGTTCAGGATCCAAGCCGCCTTGAATGCCGGTGATATATTCGTACGCGTAGGTAGACGCCAAGATGTACGCATCCTCCCCGGGTGTTTCTTGACCACGGCCCCACACCGGGTGTCGGAAGGTGTTGATGTTCGGGGAGTATGTATTCAAGCTGAACCGTCCGATATTGTTGAACGCACGAGCCTGAGTTGAGATGATGGATCCGATTTGGTTGATCAAGGTCCGGTTCAACGCAGACATGGTCAAGATCGGCATTGGAAACGACGTTCCCCAGCTCCAATCCCCTTCCGAGGTGAAGTTGGTGTGAGCCAAGCCATGGAGCGACTCATACCAGACTTGGTATTTGGGCAAACCAAGTCTTGGAGCACCACCGCCCGTATTGCCGGAGTTATTGACGAGCTCGTCAAACGTGAAGAGGGAAACGAGAGAGGCAGCTCGGTCATAAGAGTTGGCTGAAGTGTTGCATACCAAAGCTTCGCTCAGCGGTCCATTCTCGCAGTCGGGGAGGGATAGCTCAATAGTGGCCGTAGCAAGCGGATCAAGGGGTGGTTCTGGGTTGACATTGTAGTCCGTATCGCTAGTCTTTGTCTGGGCTACTGTGGTCGACAGCAACGCCGCCAGCACGGCGAGAACGGACTTGGTAGCCGGCATGGTAAATAAGGCCTTGTGGTTGATGCCATTTCTCAGTCCAGAATGTCCGTATTTATATTATGACGAAGAATGTCACAACTATTCGGATAAAAGCCGATTATCCAAGGCCATCAGCACCCTTTCAGGCCTGTATACAAAGGGAACTTCCGAAACCCCAGATGTTCATCCGGATCCAGCAAGTCCCGCAGTCGATCTCGGTCCTCCAAAACGCGGGGAATTGTGCGGTCTTTCTGGATGCACACATTTTAGCCTGAATGTGTCTGCCATAGAGTTTGACGTCAATCCGCAGGGTAGCTTTCTTTCTCGTCGTGAGATGCGGAGCGTCCGTGTACTCCGGATGGGTTGACTCCGGTCGTCATACGGGAGGTGACTGTGTCGGAATGAAGCGATGCATCCTGGATTCAGGCTAAACCTCCAGTCTTGTCTTCAATGGCATGATGCTTTGGTAGGCAGATATAAGCGTTAGGCTAATCGGAGTGTTCATTGACCGAGTAGTATGTAGTGTTTACTCCGCAAACGCCGGGAGATGTTCGGTAGAAATAATGACACGCTAGTCTGTTTTGGGACAAGATCGATGTGGCTTGGGATCTGTGACTCGTATATAAGTGGCTGGTGCATCTATGCAACCATGACATTCTTTTCTACAAATATTCAGCAATGTCGAGGATTGATCTTATATCGTGATATATTGAGGCTTGGGGAGTAATTGCTCTTTGATAGGACACGCTCCAGCTGGACTGACAATTTGGCGAGCTCTATCTTCTTTCTAACCATTAAACATAAGCTCTTGTTGAGGCGGATTCCCAGACTTGAAGATGGATTTGCATCGTCATGACATCACGGTTATTTCTGAGCTTGATAAGGGCAAATTTGTTCTTAGACCTGGTGGTTTTGATTTAAAAAACCAATGCAGCAACCATGTACTTCTTACTAGGATACCTACACCAGCTCATCGACACAGCCCTCCGATCCGGAATAGTACGGGACATTCCAGGACTTCTTCATTAGACACCACAAACCCGAGGCCAGGCCCCTTTGTGCTCCGAATGATAAGAAGAAAGCTGTTGTCGTGGCCGACTGCCGGATAGTCGTATATCCCACCGTTGAGAAGACGCGCAAGCTCTGGGTGAAAGGAAACCAATTCACTATCGCCAATCTGATCCGTGACTTTGATCGTTCGAAACCTTGGGATAATGGAGCAGTGGCTTGTTTCCGATTGAGTCCCCAGGACTACCACAGGTACCATTCTCCTGTGGATGGAAAAGTAAAGTGGTTTAAGCAGATTCCTGGCGACTATTTCGAGGTTGATCCTATAGCCATTCGGAGCTCTGTGAACATTTTGACCGAAAATGCCCGCTGTGTCGCTTGTCTTGAGACTAAGGAGTTTGGAGAGGTATTGTTTGTCGCTGTGGGAGCATCAGATGTCGGAACGGTTGAGTAGGTGCAATGCCATTCACAGCGCACTTTCGATATTCTAACAGCTACAGGTTCCATGATGAGACGATGACTGCGGGAGAACACATCAAGAAAGGACAAGAGCTTGGACTCTTCAAGTTCGGTGGATCGACAATTATGGTGGCCTTCGAGCAGGGCCGCATCAAGTTCGATGAAGTCCTGGAGCGCTGGAGTCACAACCAGATCATGGTCGATGTAAAGGTTAACAACAACATGGGGACTGCAGTCAGTGAGAAGCAGTGAGAGTGTTCGTCCTGTCCATTGAGTTGAGTTGAGTATTAAGGTTTTCAGTTGTAAAACGAGGACCTGTGTGTACACAGGTCGCATGAGCCAAGCGGTGAGCTCATGCGGCCTAGACCCCCCGCACGTGAACGCCAAGGCTCTTATTAAGCTGATTTATCCCCGCACAAGGTAATTGAATACTGAACTTTAGACATGAAATTCAATTTCCATTCTTAATTCTTTAACTATTCAAAGAATATCCAAGCAGTTGAGGATCAGTTACCAAGCAGTTGCAATAATGGACTCTCTTAATTTTCAGGACTCCCAGGGGCCTTCATTCGATATCAATAATAATTTTGTCGAGTCAATGTTATAGACCTTATCCTGTCAGCCTCACGTGACTGTGCGGGGAGCCAAGGCAGAATCATTGGATATGCTCAGCAGGATGATCAGAGAGTTAAGCAGGGATTATGACCTGAGCATTAAGGAAGTACGACATACCTCACGTGACCTGTGGGAAGTATATAAGTATACAAGTCGGAGGTTATACTGTCAGTCCTGTATAGGGTATACAAGTATACTTCAGGGATGTCATACTGATATCGTGGAGGATATATAAGGACACTCATTCATGTACTTAGTGTCACGGGCTCGGAATAGAAGATAATAACGAACTGAATTCCTATCTTGACTATTGTAGCCATCAACGAGAATATCGAATC
>NW_019170455.1:979762-1146076 GCF_001890805.1 Aspergillus glaucus CBS 516.65
GAAGAGAGACGGGCAAGGGAAGAGGCGGAACAGCGCCAGGAAGAAGAGAGACGGGCAAGGGAAGAGGCAGAACAACGACTGCAACCCAACTCTCTATTTCGTCTTCTTGATCGCTGCCACGAATCTCTGTCACAGACGATCCGAGTCGAGACGAACGCGACCCTGACGACCCAAGGAGACGTGACTGACCCCGTCAATCGACTTTTTCCTAAGCGGATTGTTCCATGGCTTGATTTCCCTCAGATCCAGGAGCAAATCTGGAATAAACTTGAGCGTGCAGTCAGCTTTACCTCATGTCCGCTCTTTCCTTCTGATACCCAGCTAGACTATGTCGCAACAAATGTCCAAGACCGACTGATTTACTCAGAAGCGACTTTACGAAATTTCGAGCGAGACACTGTGGATAACTTTGTTGAAAAGATTGTCGAGGCATTACAAGGCGATGAAACTTTGCAACAGGAGTTCAGTATTGAGGGCCGAGTGGCCTTTTATGACCGCATGAACTCAACCTCACTGGATGACAGTCTGGAGATGCATCTTGACGACGCACCCCATCAACCAACAAACACCAACTGCGGGAGAGGTAGAAGAAAAGGGAAGGGGAAACAAATGAGTCAAAGTCAGACAAGGGCTCGCTCAGGAAGGCGGCGCAATCCCCGTGCTGATCAATTCTGTGTTCATGTCGTGGCTGACGAGCGCCAGATACCAGTATATGCAGTGGAGTTTAAAGCCCCTCATAAGCTTACAGTTGCGGAGCTAGTCGCAGGCTTGCATGAGATGGACCTGGCCCGCGATGTTATTGATCAGGAAGGAGACACGCCTGAGTTTCATACCACCCGCCTTGTTGCCGCTGTTGTCACTCAGATATTCTCATACATGCATGACTTGGGGATACAGAACGGGTGTATTCGGACAGGGGAGGCATTTGTCTTTCTACATATTCCAGAGGATCCCACAATAGTTCAATACTACTTGTGTTTCCCAAATCAAGACGTGCAGGCAGGCGATGAGAGCTGTCTCCGCCGGACTGCCGTGGGCCAGATGCTTGCATTCACACTCCAAGCGCTGGCCGCTGAAGCTCCATCCCAAGAGTGGCACAATACCGCACATCAACAGCTCTCGACCTGGAAAGTCGAATACTTGGACATCTTGCGTGATATTCCTGAAATGATTCGCAAGGAGCCGCCACCCTCAAATTATTGGCCTTCACACTGGAAACGGAATCCAAAGACACACAATACACGTTCCCACACTCACTGTAATCCAGGTGTATCTACCCCGGCAGGCTCGCCAAGTGAAAGCAGTGATAGTGATGAGGATATGCCTTCACCATCCACTGCACCAGCCGCACGCAGTCGATTGAGTCGCGGGAAAGGTAAACATTTATCGACTGGCGGACGTGAACGGGCACAACCCTACCGAAGAACAAAGCAAACTCCTTCTCAAAAGGTGCAGAGACCGTACTGCACCATGGCTTGTATCCATGGTATGGTCAACAGGGGTCCTCTGGATAAAAAGTGCCCTAACTGGCAACGTCACAGCGGTCAGAGGCATCCAATGGGCCCGCAGGAGTTCACACGCAAGCTGCACCATCAACTTGTCCAGAATCGAAATAAGGGTTTTGAGCCACTACACATCCGTGGTCGGACGGGGTATCTCATGAAAGCGACTCTATTGTCTCATGGGTATACTGTAGTCATCAAGGCTACAACGAAGGAGAATCAGCATGCCCTTAAAACAGAAGTCAACAATTATCACAAGCTCCGAAGCTTGCAAGGATATCAGATCCCGGTCTGTTTAGGCGACTTTGAGCCAAGCATCGCATACTGGTACCACGGTCAGGTAATGACGCATATGATGATCCTGAGCTGGTCTGGAACTAGGCTTCAGCGGATAATCAAAGACGAAAATTTGGATTTTTTCCACAAAGAGCGAGACAAAGCTCTGAAGTCCCTCCAGAAGTATGGTGTTGAACACAAAGACAAAGAGTGGCGTAATATGCTGTGGGATGAACAGACCCGCAGTTTGGTTGTCGTTGACTTGGAGGACGTGGAATGGCTTAAGCGGCCTCAGCCTTTCCAATCAACATCTGGCAATTCATTGGGTCGTCGTATCATCCGAAGGCGCCTATCTAGTCGAGCTGCTGTCTGTACATCATGATGGCACTGGAAACAGCCGCCGCTTATCACTGTCCCGGTCTTATTTCCTGCGCGCCTTGTTGACTTCGGATTGTTGTGTCTTCCGTTCTGGGGAAAACCACCGTTCAGAGGAAGATGATGGTTTGGCTTTCAGCGCAATCGGCCATTTGTTGAGTCATCCAATTAATACGCTAGTTAGTTAATTATATTCGGTCAAGCGACTGGAGGGGTTTCACCACACGGCGATGAAATGATCTTAGTTTTAGCAAGCACTTTCTATTGTCACAGTGGCAGGTCAAATAGCAATAACCAAAATTAAACCTAAAACGGCAAAGCGCGTATTCATTCCATACTAAGCTCTTGCATCCTACTCTTAGTAGTTTATGAGCAACCTACATACCCATGGGATAGATTCATCGGTATACGGGCTTGACAGCGACTTGAACAGCTCGATCGGCATGCCGTCCCGCCCGTTGCCATCATTTGTAGGCTACAAGCGACTGGTGCCTTGAACATTTAGCCACCGGCTTCCAAGTTGGCGTCCGATCGATCATTTCAAACTGAAATAACAGCTGAAATCTCAGAGTATTATTGCAAATTTCTCAAGTCTATCATGTTCGCTTTTTTTGTCAGCTTGATTCTGAAGATAGTAAGCACCTGTTTATATCGAAGCAAGCTTGAACGCTCACATATATTTATTCCTAGTGGTCCGTATCTCAGTTTGCCAAATTATCAATTGTGGTTTCTTTCATCTGATCAATGGTATGTATCTCGTTTCTGCCAAATAAAGAAGTTGTTTCTAATCGACTAGAAAATATGTCCTGCTTGTACAGGTTCTCTCTACGCAATTTACTTCCATACTGGGTCAGGTCTTTTTCAATGTGATGTGGGGGCGGAGTTCAGATGACGGCAGTCGAGTGTTCATGTTTTGTGACAATTAACTTTCTTTCCTATGCACATGATGAGCTGGAGATCAGCATCGCTGACTTCAGTGTGTGGCTTCTCCTGACACAAGCTGGGCTCTATATTTGGCCTGTTTCCTCATCAGACATTGGGGATGACATATCTCACAATTGCATACCACATTCGCCTTGGAGCAGATTGCGGCATACAGACAGTTGGTGAAAGAATGAACTGACCTGCCTGGGCACACATGGAGCAGTGAGTATTAGAAAGACTTATTTATCTCTGAAGGTATAATGTGGTTGCTGATAACATGTGTTTTCTAGACAAACATTTGCAAAAATATATCTGACAGACTCCGCTGCCCTCTGGAACTTTTATGCAAACTCGGTCGAATCACTTTGCCTGAACGTTCATATAGGCATACTGAAGGAATGACAAGCCTTGGCTCAAAATTCCAAGCAACTGGTTAGCCGCCAGGTCCGTGATGGCACAGATGAGCAAAACCCATCTTTCACACCAGTGCTATACGCAGTTGCTAAACAAGGTAGGCTTAGTGCAATCACCAAAGGATATGATTACTCACTGGTAAAAGCTCAAGTGGACTACCTTGTTTCTCTATTCTGCAATGCAGACCACATGAATGTGACTCTTCATGGTTTGCAGAATGTGTTGAGCAGACTGCCCAGCTTGAGAAAGTCAAAATGCTGCCAGAAATTCTGGGTGAGATGTTCTATGTGCGTGAGAAAGAGAAACTGTTTGAAGAAGGTCTAATTGGTATGGTTTCCATTGAACCTGGATAGACCAGCATGCATAATGACCAATACCTCAGGCAAGCTATCTGCTATCCATGTGTCCAGAATGTCTCCGCCCCTGGACCCGTCTAGCATTGAACCTCAAAAGTTCGGTATGCGCCTTCACAAGATCATGTTCAATTTGTCACCTTTAGAGGGATGACAGATGATTTCGAAATCAGTTTCCATGTCAAAGACTTCGGAATTAATTTCAGACCCTAAATACCAAGGAACGCTAAACCGTATATGGCACGCATAGATTTATGATTGAATGCGTAATATGTCTTGTATGGTACGAAACGATTCGATGGCATTTTACTTGTAAAAAGGCGGTGCAGTCTATGGAACGAAATGTCTATACTTGTACATTACACATTTTCTTACGGGCAATTTATGGTTTTCAAGCTCGTGCTGACTACATGTTCAGTTTTCAGTAAAGAAACAGTACGAGTATTCTATGCAACCAAGGATCAAAGCTTTTTCATTCTTCTATAAGCAGTATCAACAAAAGCAAACACATTCTTTTAAGGATTGAAAGCCCTCGGCCAGGGTAGTCACGAGTGTTGGAGGTTCGAAGGGATTCAGTTGGAATGTCCCGTCTTAGGAACAGAATCCGGACTGGGCAGAACACCGGCATTCTCATACGACCGGAACGTACTAAGCCACGCTTCATACGTATCATCAATACGATCCCACCCAAGCCTCCTCGCCTTCACCGCAGTACTCATAAACGGCGCCCCCGGCGTTCTCGGACAGAACAGCCAATTCATCATCGCAAACCCATGCATCTGGAACGATTCAGAATTACCACCATACTTCCCCACAATACCTTCCCAAACAACCCTCTTGTCCTGAGCCCACTCGACCAGTTCCATCTGGGGCTTTCCGTCGTCGCTGGGGGCTTCGGATCCGTCCATCGGAACGTGGTAGTACTGCGCAAACATGGTCCAGAGGAACCGCCATACTATCGCGTCACCATTAGAGTGGTTGAATGCTTCGTCTTTGCAGTGGTCTTGCGTTGTAGCCCAGACGGTTAGATCGGCGATGCTGGGGGCGTAGCATTGGTCATCGACTCGATGGTAGCCATTGATATTTCCGGGCCATTTTGGGCTTTGGCCTAGTTCACGGCAGATGAGGAAGTATTGGGCGATTGGGAGGGCTTCGTTTATGCCGGAGACTGAGGGTAGAGTAAGCATGTTGCGAGGTTTTCGGAAGGGGGTTCTTACACTGTGGGGCGAATCCGATAATGCCGAAAGGCCGAATGATGTTGTAGTGCCAGGTGTTGCGACGTTTCTGAATTTCGAAGAGATTATCCTCTTGTTGATAATAGAAGATGGTTTCGCTTCCCGGGCCGTCGTATCGTGGACTATCCTCATGACAAGGCGTGTTGAAGTTCTGGAATTGAACTCCATAATGCTACTCCAAGTTAGATACCATCTTGAGGGAGGCGAAGAGGGAAATACCTTTCCTCCAGTCTGCAAGCACACGCGTTGAAGCTTCGGACACGTTACATCAATTGCTTCCAGAAAGTTGCGGAAGAGCGGATTGTTCTTTTCAGGAAGCTTGCTGAGGTCACTGTTGTGAACGTACGAGGTGAAGTATGCATGGGTAACATCCTTGCACGCAGCGTTCATCTTCTCCACAATCACTTCTTGAGAGTCTAGGAAGTCGATACCGATGAAGGTAACTCGAGGATCAACCCAGTAGTTGCTTGGCAGCTTGCGCGAAGTGATGAAGATTCGGGACCTGCTCGATTGTCAGACACTGTCACCAGTCACGTATGGTATGTTAGGCCCCATGGGGCAATACGCACCACTCAGACTTGGGCGTCCGAATCAGATGTTCGACAATAGCATGGCCACTGATGCCGTTGACACCGGTGACAAATGCAACCCTACTCGAGGGCGGTGCACAGATGGAATTGCTCATCTTGCAAGTGCTACTGTGAGGATGTAGATTGTTGAATTAGGCAGAGGTGTTGCTGCTGTTCTCTTCTGATACTTGAAAGTCAAGGGCTCTCACAACCCATTTTATCCTCCCATGTTGACCCAGGTCATCAATTCAAGCCGGCATCATTCGGCCCTAACGATCACCGATCGCCAAATAAAACATACCCATCGAGCAGCGCAAATACGGCCCCTCTCGCTGCTTCGGACTCTAACTCCCACCGTCCTGGTAGGCAGTACGAAGTACTAGTTGGTATGCAGCACGAGCCCTCATCGGCCACATCGGAGCTTATTGTGTCCCGTGCCAAGAATCACATCTAAATCAATCGCAAGAGCGATTTCCTCTTCCGGCCAGGCGGTGATACTTGACGTCGGAGGGGTTTTCCAAACCTGTCTAGCTCCCGGCTCGGCAGGCGGGGCCTGGGCCATTTCAGGGCGGAATTTTTACGGAATTCGAACGGAATTGTTCTATGCATAAATGTTGTTGTGCATAGCAGCATAGTTTGCGTAGCATTTTGTCTGAACGCCGGCCCGGAAACTCAATATCTACGACATTAGTTTGGGCGGTATTTAGGGTTACGGTAAAACGGGGTTGTGGGGGTTCAAAGCCGCGAAGGGGGCTTTCCTCGCGTATCGCGTGTTCTAACATGTTATTTGACTCTGTAGTTAAGAATGATGTTAATGAAAAGTGAAGTCACCGCATATGCTCGACCAGCTACCAATTCTTTGCGACTACTATACAGAAGAAATCAAAACTCACTCCAGGGAGAAAGGAAAATGAGACAATCCGCATCAAAAACACCATCTCAACGAGACCGGAATATCGGCCAAGTCATCTTAAACCGAGCAGATGAGCGAGCTCGCCAACCTAAAAATGAGCATACAAATATCTCAAAGGCTCCAAATGCAGCTATCCAGCTTGATATAATGAGAACCTACATTGGAGACATCAGTTTCGACGCCACCCAGCAAGATCTATCTGGTTTCATAAATGCATGCCACCTCGCCTTCGACGGCAGAGGTACATCTGGAATCAAGGAAAAAGCAGTGAACACGATCCTCGGGCAAGAAGCGCAGATGCTCCGTGTGAGGGGTGTTCTTGAGTACTTGGCGAGTGAGGGGTTGATTGCATATGCTTTCGACCCTGAGACTGCTGATAATATGGTTAAGGATGAGGGGATCGATGTGAATGATTTGGCGGTCAAATTCAAGGACGTTACTGAGGCTATGAGATTGACGAGTCCGTATTCGAAGGGTTGTTTCAATGCTTCCTTTCCATATTCTTGGTACTGGTTGATTTACACGATAGCGTGTGATCGGTTTTTGCGTCCGGGTGTTTTTGATCTGGATGGGATTTCGGATGTCGTTCAGCAGCATTTGAATGATACGGCTTTACAGTGGTTCATTGTTCTAGTTAACATTGTTGCCATGGCTTACTCTGTATTATTTGCTCTTGATGGAGGAATCGAATATATCGATATTTGTTTTCGCCCATGATTATGTACAATCGTAATGAATGACAACCAAATCTATTACGCCTGGCTCCTCTATATGTGTAGTGGCCGGAAACTTCTATAACGAACACAAGACAGAATGCAACATGTTGCTTATGCTTTTGACCTGGACGACTTCACCTTCCCACCTCTTCTGACCTCTTTCTCGAGTTCGTCCAAAGCGGCGCCGTACCGCGACTTGGCATCGGCCATATCGTCGAGCTTCATGTTCACCCGTTCGACCTTGGAAGCCCTGGTGATCTTTCCATCAGAACCTCGGGCAATCTCGTTTGTGAACCATCTGCCTTCTCTGTGTGCGAAGAGTGTCCATGCCGATCCTTCCTTGTGAGCACGGGCGGTACGTCCGACACGGTGGACGTAGGTCGTGATGCTAGGAGGAACGTCGTAGTTGACAACGTGGGTCAATGATGGCAGGTCAAGACCACGCGAGGCACGATCGGTTGCGACAATAACGGAGATCTTGCCCTGGCGGAAGGCAGTGAGGGTCTTGCGGGATGCGGATGACTTGTTCGATTTGATGATAGTTCCCACCTGGCTAGTAAGAGAAGGATCGAGTAGACCAAGCAAGCGAGAAAGCCGAGATGCTGATTCAGAGGACTTGGTGAAGATAAGAACTGTCGTGCGCGAGGGGTCGGATTTCGGTGTGGCCTTGGCAGGTTCTTTTTCAGAGTCAGAGTCCGATTCAGATTCAGATTCTGATTCTGACGATGAAGTCGCTTCTGAGGACTCAGATTCGAAATCGGATTCCTCAGAGGAAGACTCATCAGAGCTGCTCTCGTCGGAGCTGGTATCATCAGAACTAGTGCCATCAGAACTGGCGTCATCATCGGAACTGGTGTCATCGTCAGAACTGGTGTCATCTGCCTGCACAGCGCGGGCAGATCTTGTGCTTGAACCAAGACCACCAAGACCAATACGAGAACGCAAGAGGCGCAAAAGATAAAGTGGTTTCTGCGCACCATCCCCAACCGAGATAAAGTACTCCTTGAGTGTCGATGGCAGAGTAAACTGGTCATCTGTAAGAGCCACGTCCTCATCGTCCGCGGCACGGTCAGCTGATCCAATGACAGCCAACTTAGGGTTGGTCAAGCGCAATGAGTTCAGCTTCGAGATATCCCTGGTCATTGTGGCACTAAGAACGACCTTCCTGGGATCCTTGTTCTCGATAGGAAGTCCAAGATCCGACATGAGTCTTCCACTGAATCCGAAAGTATCCGGAGACTTTCTCGCATCCAAAGAATTCATCACAACATCGACCCATTCCTGGAAGCTTTCATTCAGTAATCGATCGGCTTCGTCAATGACTAGCCATTGAAGATGTTTCAGAGTAAAGCCCTTTGTATAGCGAAGATGGTCGACAAGACGACCCGGCGTACAAATAAGAATGTCGACGTTGGGTTCGGGTTTGTGCAGATAACCGGGTAAAGACTCGTTGAGATCTGCTGCTTCGGAGATATAATCCTGCATGTTGAAATCCGCCCAATCGTCTGCAGTGAATCTGAATTGCTGTCGTGACTTGAAAGACTCAGGACCATAGACTTGATCCACGCGCATCAATAGCTGCTGCTCGTCTTTGATGGCGACATTTCCCACCGCTGACCCAATCTGTAAGCCGGAACCCGCGGTGCATAGCTCAGTAGCCTCTCTGGCTTGCTTTACCAGTTCTCGAGTAGGGACAACGATAAGTCCTCTCAATCTTGGAGCAGGAATATGTTCCAAATTGGTCACCAGCGGAAGGACATAGGACAACGTCTTTCCGGAACCAGTCGCGGCCGAAATACACAGGTCACCCGAGTGCTCCTTGGGTCCAGGTAGAAGCAACGGAATAACAGTAGATTGCACTGCAAATGCTTCTTCGTATCCGTGCTCTTCAAGAATGCGTAAGAGATCGGGTTTGATGCCAAGGTCGGAGAACTTCGCTTTCGCGTCCGATGAAGTTCGAAGAGGATTTGCCAGCCAATTAGGAAGAATTGAATAAGTCGGTAATTCCTCTTCTTCAAGCGTGGCCTCTGGCTGGGGCAATGGCTCCAGACCTTGTGCCACTACAGGTTCTGCTGTTGTCACTTCCGGTTTTGATTCCTCCGTTCCCTTCTTTGCCTTTGCTACTTCTTTCACCTTTGCGGATCTCTCGAATTTGGATAGAACACTGGAGTATTTGTTTTTCTGAGCTTGCGGTGTGTCGTCCTCTCCATCGTTGGCGGCATCGGCTTTCTCAGATTCTCCGGTCTCCTCTTCTATATCTCCAGCGACCTCATCCCCCTCATTATGCCCCTTGGAAGTTCGTCGCTTTGAACTCTTCGACTTCTTCTTGGTGTCAGACTTGTTGTCACCTGGGCTTGGAGAACCCTCTTCGCTGCTCCTCTCCGGGACAGCACTTTCTTTCCGGGTCGCATTCCCTTGATCATCGGTCTTGTTTTCGGATTTGCGCTCCTTCTTCGATCGCTTTTTCTTATGAGAGTCTGGGGACGAAAGGGGGCTCTTGTCTTTCTTGGACTTCTTGATCGGCGTGGATGTCGAGCTATCGATGGCGGTGCCATCTAGGTCTCTCTTTCTCTTATGCGATTTCTTTGCGCTTTGTGGTGTATTCGACTCATTCGTAGAAAGGTCATGACGTATAGATCGGTCCTTTGCCATTTTCAAGGATATCGACCAGTTCGAGGGGTCTGTAGAGGGGATTTGGTGCTGCGTCGTTGAGAAAAACCATCCGAATAATTTCTTCCAGCGGGGACAATTTCCCGACGCCGATAATTGGCTGCTGGCAGAATGGCCACACCGCCCTCTGGTCCGCCTGGGTCTGGACTTCCCCGGAGGACAACATTCGATGCGCATACAAGCTCCATTAAGCCCCTGGACATATGAGAGTGGCAGGAGTTTGCGCAATGGGAAGAGCGGATAGGAATATTATACAGATGCTTCTTAGAGCTTTCTTGAGCGAAAACTACAGCCAAAATGCCGTATAACATTGCGTGAGTTCTGTCGCATTCAAGCTCTGGAGTATGAGTGCTAATTCAATTGGCGCAGTATGGTTAGCGATTTCTTCTTCCCTCAACCAGGTCCGTTTCTGCTATCGATGTGGTATTCTTGGGGGCATTGCTGAGACTATAACAGGGGGAGTTGAAAGTCACATCTACCAGCTGTCGACCGTAAGCATACCGGACGGTTTTATTTCGGACGAGTCTAATACTCATCGCGTTTCAGAAACTCATCGATCGCGGGCATAAAGTCATCATCATCACCCATGCGTACAAAGGACGGACCGGAGTTCGATATCTCACCAATGGCCTCAAAGTCTACCACGTTCCATTCTTTGTCATATACCGCGAATCGGCGATGCCCACGGTGTTCTCCTTTTTCCCTATATTCCGGAATATCGTCATTCGCGAACAGATTCAGATTGTTCATGGGCACGCTAGTCTGAGCTGCTTCTGTCATGAAGCTATTCTACATGCGCGGACCATGGCGTTGCGAACAGTGTTTACAGACCATTCTCTGTTTGGATTTGCCGATGCGGGATCGATCCTTACGAACAAGCTCCTTAAGTTTACTTTGAGTGATGTTGACCATGTAATATGCGTCAGTCACACATGGTAAGTCCAACCACGAGCCGATTGTGACAACTGCTAACTTACCGGTCTTAGCAAGGAAAACACCGTACTCCGAGCCTCCCTAGACCCCCTCATGGTTTCCGTAATACCAAACGCAGTGGTTGCAGAGAACTTCTGTCCGTTAGCATACGCACCTCGCCTAAACGATCGAGAGCACGGGCCATTATCAGAGTTACGACCGCAGCCGAAACCAATTGGACCAAACGATACCATCACGATCGTGGTGATTTCGCGTCTTTTCTACAACAAAGGAACAGACCTCCTGATCGCCGCTATCCCGCGTATTCTTGCTTCCCATCCAAATGTGCGCTTTATCATTGCAGGATCGGGGCCCAAGGCAATCGACCTGGAACAAATGCTGGAAAGGAATGTACTTCAGGATAAAGTGGAAATGCTGGGCTCCGTACGACACGAGGAAGTTCGCGATGTCATGGTCCGTGGTCACATATACCTCCATCCCAGCTTAACGGAAGCTTTTGGTACTGTGATTGTGGAGGCGGCTAGCTGTGGATTATACGTGGTGTGTACGCGTGTCGGTGGTATTCCCGAAGTGCTTCCCCAGCACATGACGACCTTTGCGAAGCCAGAAGAGGACGATTTGGTTATGGCGACTGGAAAGGCGATCGGGGCATTGCGCTCCAATAAGGTACGCACGGATCGATTCCACGACCAAGTGAAAATGATGTACTCCTGGACCGACGTCGCACGGCGGACGGAGCGAGTCTATGGAGGCATCTGCGGGGACATCAGTCCAGAAGAGTTTTACGGCTACTATCCCGGGCAAGGCTGGGAAGCTAGTGGGGATAGAGTACGAAGTTTTGCCTTGATCGATCGACTTAAGCGATATTATGGCTGTGGAGTATGGGCAGGCAAGCTATTCTGTCTGTGCGTTGTCATCGATTTTCTTCTTTACGTCTTCCTTGAAATGTGGTTTCCGCGGGCGAATATCGACATTGCTCGCAGTTGGCCAAAGAAGCTGAACCAGCAAGAAGAGAAACTTAAGGCTCGGACCAATCGTGATCCTGAAACCACTTCTTGAACAGTTTACTTGGTGGGATATTGTTCTAATGCTTTTGATAATTCGCTCATATTAATATACAACAACCGTGATACCCATGCTAATCATACATGAATCGTTACTAAAAGAAAAATGAAAACAAGTTTTCACAAATGCCAACACCAACAGTCTCCACTTTAACTCCGTTTCGTGCTGGGCTCATACTTCCACTCCGAAGCCAGCATCTAAGCCGACTCAGGCTGGACATTCTCTGCGCCAAGGGCACCCTTGTCACCACGCTGGCCACCATGGGCCTGATCGCGCTCCAGACCCCGCTGGCCAGGGATATAACGCTCAAAGCCAGGCTCTCTGCTAGCACCAACACCCTCGAGACCACCACCAACGTGCTTACGGTGGCTTTGACCATCATGTCTAAGCTCGCTGCTGGTCATTCCAGAAACCGGGTGGCCGATACCGGTGTAGACATCCTGCGATGTAGCCCCCTGCAGAGTATCCGCTGCAGAGGTCTTGACGGACTCCTTGCCGTGGCCGCGCTCGACGCTGGGGTTATTTGCCTGGCTGCCGGGCTCGTTGATGGTGTTAGGGGTGAAGGAGTTGCTGGCGGGGGCGGTGCCGGGGGGGTGTGTTTCGGCGTGGAATTCGGGGGCGTAGTCGCCGGGGGTTGCCTTGACGCCGGGTTTGTGCTGGTTGTCTGTTAGTATTGGGTTAAATATGAATGAAGGATGTTTGACTTACACCACCGTGCTCCTGGGGGGCGTTGGTAGGCTGGACACTGGGCTTGAACTCGCCCTGCTTGGGGGTAGCAATCGAGTTGATGTTGTTGAGTTCACTCATGATGGTTGTAGTCGTGATAAAGAAATGTATAAAAAAGGATGTAAGAGTAGAGTTAAGATATGTTTCTGGGTATCAAAGAAATTGAATGATTCTGCTATGCTATTCTCCGAGGCGACTCGTACCCTACTTTATAATGCCATTTGCTGGATCTCCCAATCCGACATCTTGGCAGGGTTTGGGTGGATGACGTCAGGTTGAGCGGCGTTGACTTCATAGTCCTCTCACGCTCCACCAAACCAGTACCACTTACCAGCACAAATACTGGGAATATATGGACCATGACGTTAAGAGTTGTTTCACTGGATTCTGGTTGAGACCTGCCAGGAACAGTAACCGGCCTGTTCTGTGCTATGGTGCCAATGTCCAGGGGAGAGTCAGGAAAATGTTGTCATTGTACTCCATAGGAATCTCGAGAAAGATGGAGAATATTCTATCAAATTCAATTCGGTGTAGCTAGGTATCATTAGGGTATGTCAGCTTCTCCTGTTTCCGTTCCGTCTGCGCCTGAAACGATCCGATCCAAAGTCCAAACAAGGTATCGCGGAGAATTAGAGTGTTCTGGCCGATTGGCCATTTCAGCGACCATTTTCGGGTTTATGCTGTCTCGTGTTGTGTTGTGTTGTGTTGTGTTTGTGTGCGTGCTTATGCTGTCCATCACTTCATTACCGGTGGCCTCCCTTCCTTATTCCACTTCACCCGACTCTGTACCCATTCCACCGCTTCCTGAACACCACTCCCCATCAATGCGCTCACAGGAAGCACGCGACTATCTCGCACATCGGCCCCCTTCTCCCCCTCAAACACCTTCCGAACAAACCCCTCCTTAATGCGCACAACCTCCACACAATCCTCCCGGTCCTGCTTATTCGCCAAAACCAATATCGGCACCCCCGCGACATCAGAATGCTGCAACACCGACTCCAAAACCTCCCGGCACTCTTCTAACCGCCCAAAGTCGCTCCCGGGCGCATTAATCCCCACCATCTGCTCGGTGAATTGCTGCATAGCCTCAGACGAACTAGGCCGTCGTCCCGTAGAAAACAGTCGAGCGATATCCGGATCCTGTCCGACGTCTGCACTATCTACCACGAAGATGATCGCGTGACAGCTGGTGTAGTAGCTCTGCCAAAGTCCGCGCATGGATATTTGTCCCCCCACGTCCCAGATCTTCAGGTACATGTCCGGTAACGAAATGTTTGCGACATTCTGGCCGACGGTCGGGACGGTTTTGCCGGGGTTGGGGGCGGGGGCGCCGTCGGGACGGGGTTGGTAGAGGGACTTTATTTGTGAGAGGAGGGTGGTTTTACCGGCGTTGTCGAGGCCGAGGAGAAGGACGGAGTATTCTGGTCGCATTAGTATAATCCCACATATAATGATTCAAGGGCGCATACCCTCTTTGCTCGTGGCGTAGAGATACAGCGATTTAGCCAGATGGTACATAGTTGCGACGATGCGCGGAGACGCTGCGGAGTCCAGGCCAACTCCGTGGTCGAGATTCCAATCAGAACAGGCAGGAAATGGGACAAAAGAGGAGAATCATGGCATCGCGGATGCTTTGATTCTCCTGGAGTATCCGTATTTTCTCCTTTTTATTCGAACTCTTGGTATCTCTCCTTATCCAACGATTGTATCTCCTGTCAGCGACTTTCTTGGCCGATCCGCATCCTTGGCCCACGCGTCAGCCGCTTTCGGATTAGGAAATCAGGGCATGGGGCTGGGAGTGGAGTACCCTATGCCCTATTTCTGTATTGAGAATCACGGCGTGGCGAGCTGAAGGCGAGCTGAAGGCGAGCTGAAGACGTTGACAGAAGCTCAATTCACATCCTACATCCTACATCCTACAGAGATTATGGATTCAAACATGTCTGCTTTACCAGCTATATCACAATATAGCACAAGACCGCCTGGTGTCTGGATGATGCTACGCCTAACCAGGTCAACCAATTCCGGCTTTGGAATGGTTCCAGACCTGCTTCTCCCCACCCTACGATGCTCATTATTCGGGGTTTTTTAACGCATCCAAAGGATCCCGCTAGCATTCGCCTCCATTCAATTCCCTTGCTCTACTATCATTCGTCCATTCACGGCGCTGTTGCTTGACTAAGAAATCTCCAATTTGTCAGCCGGTTCTTCCGACGTTCGCGGAAATCCGACCATCTTTTCTCCTCTTTCCCGGCTGGCGACGTTGAAATATTTTTCTCATTTCCCCTTGCGGCCCTTGAGAATTAACCTTGGTTGAAGGCTGGGCTCTCGATGGCCGTTGTCATTGTTCCTCCTTCTGGAGAAGGTAGTATCGTGTGATTGTTTTTCTTTGGCTCAGATAAGCTCGCCTACCAGTGGTCGCATGTCTCGGACAGAATGTAATGGGCGGCCGGAGGCTCACAATCTGCCTTTAATGGAGGTTGACACCGTCATTGTGGGTACGTTGAGTATACCATACTACCACCAATAATGCACCTTGTTAACGCCGAGATTTGACAGGGAATGGGCCCGCGGCCATGATTCTGTCTTACATCCTCCATGGACACATCCCGCATTACTCTGCCAATCCCCCGCATCCAGACCCTCTACTCCATGCGAAACTACAGGATGCATCCCCGTTACTTGACCTCGATGTCGATACCCTGACCGAACACTTTGCGGCATCGCGACTTTCCTACTCTACCCAGGCACTTCCGGTTAATGTCCTGCTCGACACCCTTATCCGTCCTAGCGTCGACGTGGAAGACGCGGAGTGTACTACAAACGTTGAATGGAGGACTGTGCCTGAAAAGGCCGTTTCGCACTTGGTTATTGGCAATGCGCCGCAGGCAGGTGGTCAGTGGGTGGACAACCCCATGCCTGCGAGCTGGGATATTCAGACCTTGAGCTATGCGGCTATGTTGTCGCTGCCAGTGTACTGTTATGCGCGACACTATTGCAAAGTGACTGGGAAAGAACTACCTGCGTTTACTCGCCCGACGCGACGTGAGATTACGGAGTATCTACGCGAATATCCAAAGGCCGTTGGAATCGACGATGTTTTCCGATTCCATGAAACAGTGTCCGGCATCTCCAGAACAGCGGACGGGTTTTACATCGCGTCGCATAATGTTCGTTGCAAGCACTTGGTTTTGGCTAGTGGCATCTTTTCGGAAGTGATACAGCCTCTTCCGATGTTAAATGCGTTAGTACCGCTTGAACCAGTTCCTGAGATACCGCTTCTTGTCGTCGGGTCTGGATTTTCCGCGGCGGACGTGATTATTTCAGCACCGAAAGATCAGAAGATTCTTCATGTATTCAAATGGGATCCAGAAAACCGACCATCACCACTGCGCGGCTGCCATCAACACGCATATCCTGAATACGCTGGTGTCTACCGGTTAATGCGACGGGCCGCGGTCGCTGCATCACCGACTGCAAAGCGACCTCGAAACAAACGAGTAACCTCAAGCTCCTTCCTCGAGAGCCGATCTCGGGACGAAGTCTATGAAGGACAACCCAATGCTGAAATCACCGCGGTCGACATGCATAATGATCACGCCACGGTGACCTTCCGTCGGTCAGATGGCGAGACATTCACCCGTCAGGTGCGCGGCCTGGTCTATGCTACTGGTCGACGGGGTACTTTGAACTATCTCGACCCTGGTCTTCTCTCCGAAGTACTTGAGCTCAATGGCAGGACTGAAAAAGATCCCGTCATCTCGAGCCAGTCGCTACGCGCCAAAGCCTTTGAAAACTTAGAAGTCGCGCGCGATGTATATATCATCGGCAGTTTAACCGGTGACTCACTCATCCGCTTCGCCTACGGAGGCTGCGTACAGACAGCAGGTCGATTAATCGGGGCGTCCACCGGAGAAAGCGAAGACGCAAGAACACCCAATGGCTCAGTGTCCTCCAGGCCGAGAACAGCGTTTCCAGTCATGAATGGTATTGACGGACACCACATTTATCCTCATGAACATCGTCCTACGTCCTTGGAAAAGGACAGCAATTACTACTCGGTCTCCACCGTAGCTGAGAACGTCGGTCTCGGTGGGTGGTGGAGGTCGTTAATGCGATTATGGGGATGAGAGTCACTTGTATATGAAGTTAGAATTAATTGTACAAATATGCATGCAATGGAACCGAATTTCTAGAATGGTTGCAAGTCAGCCCAATGACACTTGCTACATTGGGCGAGGTGATGATATCACTGGGGAAGTATATATTGAAGGGGACCTCTCCAGAGCATATCGTCAATTCTCGCCCACACACATAAAAATGGTAAACCAAACCCTCCCCTTCACATGCGCCCTAGTGACCGGCGGCGGCGGCATTGGTAAGGCATTGGCGCCATACCTAACCTCAAAAAGGAATCAAAAGTCCTCATCGCCGGCCGCACCGAATCCAAAACTCCAAAACGCCGTCCAAGAAACAGGCGCAGCGGGCTACTACACTCTGGAGATGGGGACCGGATTAGGATGGTTGAGATTGCGCCGCCGGGCGTGGAGAGCGATTTACATCGTGAGCGCGGGGATCCGGATGGTAATAAGAAGAGTAGGAATAAGGGTGTGCTTGGTATGGAGGAGTTTATGGGGAAGGTTGAGCGGAAGTTGGAGGGTGGAGAGGAGGTTGTTACGGCTGGGATGGGGAATAAGGTGGTAAGTAAGTGGTATGGGGTTTATGGAGAGATGTATGAGAAGGCTGAGAGGTGAGCATGTTCATACACTACAAGTTTGTATATACCTGGGTCAAAGCAGCATGTAAACCATTGAAATGTCTAAAATACATCTTCCCAAGACCTAAAGCTTTGCCGCCCACTTCTCATCCCCCCCAATAAATCGAAACACCACCCTCGAATCCCGATCATAACAATCCTCATCCTTCGACGCCCCCTCATACGTCCTCAACCCCTGCTCCCCAAGCTCCAATCTAGCCCCCACACTCTCCGCCAAACTAACCGCCAGCGAGAAATCCTTCTTCATCAACTGCACCTTAAACCCCCCCTCATACCCATGACTACTCGGCGCATCTGCAACAACCCCAGGACACGGGTTAAACTTGTCACAGATGGCATTCTGCGCAGTTCCCGCGGTAAATACATTCGAGAGCACGCGCGGGTCTAATCCAGACCGGATCCCCATGTTCAGTGCCTCGGCGCTGCCTATCGCGATTAGGCCTGAGAGGTAGTTATTGCATAACTTCGCCGCGAGACCGAGCGAGGGTGCGCCGCAGGGGATGATCTGCTTTCCCATGAGTGAGAGGAGGCGGGTTAGGGTTTGCAGCTGGGGATCGGTCTCTGCGCAGCCGAGGAAGAATGCGATTGTGGCTTTTGCGGCGCCGAGCGTGCCCCCGCTGACGGGGGCGTCGTAGAAGGATGCGTTTGGGTGGGTTTGTGCGAGGTGTTGCTTTACCAGCAGGTTTGTGGCGAGGTCGATAGTCGAGCAGTCTATGAGGACTCGGCCTGCTAGGTCCACTGTAGTAACACCGGTTTTCTCGTCTAGATAGACGGATTTGACATGTGCGCCTTCGGGGACCATTGAGAGGATGTATTTCTGTCTTGTCAGTAATCGTTCACCCGTTTTATCAAGCATGAAGGCGCGGGCGTACCACATTCTCAGCGACATCCCTCGGCGAACTTGAGGCAACGACTTTACCAGGATACTTCCTCTCAAGCTCCTCGACAGGTGCTCTAGAGATATCATAGACGTGGATGCGCGCATTGTCTGGGAGCCTGGCCGCGAGTTGCTCGGCCATGTGCTTGCCCATGGCGCCGAGGCCGATGAAGCCGATTTGGTTGAAGTCTGATGTTGCCATGTTGTGTCTGTATTGTTTTTGTTGGATACATAGTGTTTATGAGTATGGCGTATTGTATATAAAGCGCAGTATGCGGGGGTTCACTCTGGCATTGATTGGGGTTGGGGTTGGGGCTTGGATTGGGGAAGTCTGGGGAAGTTTGGGGACGTATGGAAATTGAAGTTGGTGGCAATTTTCTCTATTGTACAGCTATGTGCATTCTATATCTATCAAGATAGTTACTCAATCCCCACCCTTCTCAGCACAATGATCAACCGCCTCCAACAAATGCGGCACAAATACCGCCGGATCCTCCGTAGCCGGGAAATGACCCAGCTTTGGCATTCGCTTGAACCTCGCCCCGGCAATCTTATTAGCCGTGTTCTCCGACATCTCAGGCGTGTTACTCCAGTCGTACTCGCCGGCGAGGAAGTAAATTGGGCATTTCTTTGTGTTGATGGTTTCGACTCTGCCGCGGCCGTCCCAGCCGTTGAAATAGAAGTCTAGGTCGCCGTGGTATACGCCGTAGGCTTGCGCGCTGTAGGTGTGCCAGAGGAGTTGCCGGTTTTCGTGGGGGGCTGTTGGACACATCATCTGGGTTTGTTAGTGGTGCAAATTGAGATGGTTGTAGGGGGGGGGGCATACTCCGTAGACCCATTCCGGGTTGAAAGTGGCGCTGTTGATGAGAGGGGACTTGTCGTGCCACTCACGGTTCATCTCAACGCGCTCGCATCTAAAGCAAGCACTGGTCAGTCTCGGCCTAGTTGGAAAGAACACGTACTCACCCCTGCAGTGGAATAGAACCACCAATCCCAACCTCCTCCGCACGAATAGCAGCAGCAATACACGCCTGCCCGGCCATCGACGCACCACACAAAATAGGATCTTTCAACCCCAACTCCCTAATCATCCCCGCAATACAGCCAAGATACGCATCCTCGCTATTCGTATGCCCACCAGCCGGATACTCCAGACTCGGAAAACTCCTCCCATGCGAAGGCAAATCAAACGCATACATCGTACACCGAGCCCTCATCCTTGCATCATTCATGACCCCGTGGTACTGCCGACTATCAGACCCCGCCGTGTGCAGGAAGACGATCTCACACGGGCCCGTGCCGCTGCTCTCGTAGAAGATCTTACACCGGCCCCAGCCTTTGCTCTGCACGAAGATGTACCGGCCTGTCAGGTAGTCTTCTTCCTGTTCGGGCTGGGCAGAGACATCGTTAGGCCCGCAGTAAGTGTCGTGCAGGACATCCAGCATTGTGCGCCAGATATGCGCATAGTTAGCAAACGCGAGTTGGTCGCCGATCACTGCAACGCTGTCCTGGCGGATGTTCTGTCCGTAAAGAGCCCAGAAACTCTGGTACGGTATGGCTGGGTTCTTCTTGAATAAGTTCTCCCATTGCGTTGGCAGCGCGGCGAGGGAGAACAGGGCATCTGTGTAGGGGCCCACGCGGGCACTTCCTGTGCTTTGGTTGAAGGTGAAGATGATAGCGTCGTCGCTGCCGACGGATTTTATGGCGAAGGATATCGGGATTGAGATATGGGTGGTGTTTGTGAATGCGAGGAACTGGGGGTTTTGGGTCACGGCGCGGTTGAACTCTGGGATGATGCTGCCCAGTTGCGTGGGGAGATTGTACCAGGGGTGTTCGGACATGGTGTTTATTCAATTGGAAGGGGATAGTTGGTTTTTCATGGGTCAATATGGCAATGCATTCGTCTTAAATTCATCCATCACCGGTGAGCCCTTCCCCACATTCCCCATAGGCCGAGGAGGGGTGTTTGGGGTAAATGTACTGGGGATGGGGAAATGATGCGCTATAACATTGGCATTATTAATGATTTAATGGCGTACCTTTCTACTGGGGTTTAGCATTAGCCGGCTAAGTACCAAAGGGCTCCGCGAACCAGGTATATCTCACTCGTAGATATTGTTCGTTTCTCATTCATTTCTCATTCATTTCTCATTCGTTGGACTTCTGCTACTGCTTGACAACGTGGACTTGCACCATCAAGGTAACGAGCCCATACTGTCTCATGTGTTATAGTCAGCACCGTATTGACGGTTCGGTCCTCTCTGCCGCTCGAAATTGTACCAACATCTTCACCCTTCCTGGTCGTGACGGCGTCAGGAATAATTCGACCGGGCTATGTCCCATCCCCAGCCTGCTCACCAAGACCTCTCGGCTCCAGCAAATCCGCATACACAAACAACGCCCTACTAATCAAATTAACCGCATTCCACGTCTGCATACCCTCAAGAATCATCGCCCAAGCCCTCACTACCTTTGCCCCAAGCAACTGCGGTGCTCGGTCAATGAGATTAGGATTCCCTCTCGGGCTCGATGATTCCACCTCGCGGAGTGTTTCTTTGATTTCCATGCGCAGGTTTTGTTCGTCTGCTTCGAGAGGGTACTCCAGGTTTGTGTGTGTCGTGGCTTGGATGAATTGGTTGAGGACGTAGGCGTATTCTAGTGAGCATACGGCGTGCATTACTGACCAGCTGGGTGCGCGGCCGACGAAGTGGACGCCCATTTGGACTGGTGAGCATAGGGCTGCAGTCTGTATTTCTTAGAAAATATGGGCACGGGTGAGGAATGGGGATGCATACAGCATGTCTTGCAGCTATCAGTAGTAAAGAGCCTCTCTGTAATGTCGGTTGCTCATGCAATCGTTTAGCAATTTGGATATGATTCTGCTCCAGGAGTGAACGAGCCGGGCCAACATCAACCGCCAACCTGATATATGCCAGATGGAAGAGAGCCTCACATAGTGTAAATTAGAATCTGACGTATACTCTTAACTTCTCCAGGGTTAGTGGTATACTCACGGTTGAATTAAACGCAACTGGACCATGCTTATCTAGCGGGCTATATGAAGATTCCGGATTCTGTTCCCACGCACTTTGCCATTTGCGCAGAGCCCGCCGTAATGAAACAGACATCCCGGGAACCATTTGGTTTTCCATGCCCTGCAGTTGCATGGAGTGTTGGATAGAAATGATGCGTTGGAGCAAAGCATGAATCAAGACGTGCCCCCCGAGTGACGAACAAGCAGGCATAGCATCGATATCTTGTATCAACGCAGCGATGCAGTCGTTGAAAAGAGGTGGACGATTAGACCGCTCGTTCACTGCTAACCAACTATTAGAATCTGAGGCTTTCCACTCCATCTCCGAACATGGGAGTCTAAGCTTAATATCCGCGACCATTAGAGGTGAAGGCAGGTTGAATGTTATAGTATGAAGATCAAAGAAGCAGAAGACGATGAGTTTGGTGCGTCTGGCGCTCTCAGCTCGAGCCCACTCTTGCCATGTCATGGGTACCACGGGTGACTCGGAAAGGCCATGCTGGCGCACGAGCATTGATAACACACTCTGGGTGGCAATAGCATGTCTTACTAGAGAGCGATGTTCCCCGCCCCAGGTCGCCATGGCCATCAGGAAGAACAACGTCTGTATGGACTCTGTGAGCGCGTGGTTATCTTGAGTAATATCCAGTTCCTGGTCGTCGGTCGTCATCCCATGACGGTCATCTAGATGCGATCCAGATGATGAATGGGGCGTATTTGTTAAGTACTGGAGAGAATCAGATGGGGGATGTGCGACGCTTTCCCTATCGCTTTCCCGCTGTTGTATCTGCTCAAGAGCGATTACCCTGGCGAGATGAAACAGCTTCAGACCTTGATGTGATTCCAAGCAGTAGTGACTGCCGACAGCTGCAAGAGCCAGAACGAGCTCAGGTGCCATCTCCCTGAGCCGAAGAGTCTGCGGATGAAGAATTGGGAAATGGGGGTGAAAGCCATTCATGAACCCGTGCATATAGCGAGATATGGCATGTCTGGAAGGTAGTTCAGGGGATAACAACCGAGTCGAAGAAAACCGCGAAATCTGGGCATTGAGCCACTCCCAATCCTCTTGAGACACTCGGATGAATGGCGCCAAATGGACAGGAGAGCGGCCTGGGTCCGGAACCGAACCAGGCTGCGACTTTGGACGGAAGTCTCCAGCTGGTAGCTCTATGTTCAAATCAATCTGGTCCTGGCCAATCGGTTTCCTGGCTGCTGTAGTAGGCGATATAGACGGGGGATCTATAATCGAAAGCTCCGGGTAGAAGGGTTGTTGTTCAAAGAATGGAGGCAAGCAAACGCTATCCAGGTAATTAAGCCCAAACGATTGAGAATTGCTCTCGGGGTCCATAAAAGCCGGACCCGCTGCATTTAGATACGGCGATATCGAACTCAACCCTGGCTGGCCAAACACAGTGGGGGTTGAAAGTGCATCTCCTACAATGCTTGTACCGTGACCTGAGGCGCTTTCGGGGCCCACCCCGGCGCTCTGGATCCCTGATGAGGGACGTAAATTATCAGTCGACAGCCCGCGGTCATACGAGGGACCCTGTGTGTCATCTGTGGATGGTGCTGGGTTCCCGTCATTATCCGGAGATTCCTTGTTCGTATGGGCAAGTTTGACGTGGCGATTTAATAGATCCCTGGGGATGGTCAGGATATAAACTATTGCCCAGATCTAGATAAAGCATACCTTCGACGACATGAGTAGCGACAAAGGTCACAATGGAATGGCTTGAGGTTGTAATCTACCCTGTGTTAGCTATTGCGGGGAAGACGGATGTGAGGGGAGGCGGACGTATGCTTTCATGCCGCTGAAGGTGTTCGCGCCGATTGAAATGCCGTTGGCACGTGTCACATTTGAACTTCTTCTGGGATGACTGCGGCATGGTAAAAAAAAAAAAAAGAAGAAGAAGAAGAAGAAGAAGAAAATCACTTCGCATGAACGATGAGGAAGAGGAAAAGGGCCGCGATAGTGTTCCCTCGGGGAAATCGATTTTGGGGTACTTTCGGGACCGGCAATTGAGATACTACGGTAATCACAGACAGCAGTAACTATTCCCTCCCAAAACTATTACTATAGAGCACCAGGCAGATATCTCCCCCTCCGCTGAGCATCTTCAGTCCATTCACCATCATGCGCCAAAACAACTTCCACCTCACCCAAAGAAGTCTCCCCCCGTTCCAAACGGCCAATCCTCCGTACTGTCTCAAGCGCCTGTGCACGATCCGCATGGATGCAACAAACCCGACCAGTATCGTGAGGATCTGTCCATTCTGCAATATTCTTCTCTCCTGTTAATATCCGCCGATCATGACACGCATCGCCGGCAAGATAGACATATCGGTCTGCGCTGACATGGCATAGTAGATTGATGTGTCCGGGAAGATGACCGGGTGCATTGACGATAAATAGGCTTCCATCCGAGAATACGTCGATAGTATGGGGTAGCTCGTCCAGGGGCTCCCAGGTTCGTTCTTGTAAGCCATGGTCGTGGACTCTAGTAGAACGGCTGGTATCATTTCTTCCCGGCGCACAGAGCTCTATCGTTCGTTCATGTGGCAGCAATCCGCTTTCGAAGTTGCTGTGGCTTCCGTTGGACATGGTACTGTTTCCTGACAGGAGGTCCAATGACCCATTTCCAACGACAAATCGCGACTTGGGGAGGTCCCAGGGCATGCCAATATGATCCCAATGGACATGCGAAAGAATAACATAGTCAATGTCTCTGCTGGTCAGGTTTCCAAGAGCAAGCGAATGGATCACATCTGGAAAGCCTGATAGCGGCTGTCTGCTTGCGAGATGAGTCCGGATAAGGTCGTTGTATAGATCTGGGTCCCGGCGGATTCCCAGGTCAAACACCAGACGAGTCACCTTTCCGGAGGACTGGCATTGATGCTGAATCAAGAAGGATAGCGATGGCACTGTCTTTCTAGATTCCGAATAATTGTCCACTGGGTCGATGAAGAATTTCTCGGGGAGAGTTAGACTGCCAGCAGCGAGGGCATGGACTGTAACAGTATTTGGTCTGTCCATAATTGAAGGAAACACGTCGAGAGACTAGCGTGACTTATGAGAGACGGAGTACTGAAGAAACATTAAGCACTTTGACTACATATTTTGACAGGAATCTTGGGGTGTCTCCATCCGTTTGGAGGAGCACCGGCATATATTCACATTTTGGGGTAGTTGTCTACAATGTAAGAGTACACCTTATCCCCAATGTTCCCCGGACAGATTACAGCTTCGGACATGCTTATTGTACATAACTTCCATTACTGATAGACAATGCATTGAGCAGGTATCTAAAGATGAGGCTTATATTCGCCATTCTCCTTCATCTCCTTAATCGTCTTCTCCGTAATCTTCGTGGCTTCAATACCCGCCGGGGCCCCGCAATAGACCGTGGCCTGCAAAACCGCCTCGCTAATCTCCTTCTCCGTCAAGCCATTGTTGATAGCGCCGCGCGTGTGAACTGCTAGTTCAGGCCAGGCCTTGAGGGCAATCAGCATGCCGATATCTACAAAACGAGTCAGTGTGCTTGCTTCATGGCGACGGATTTCCTGATAGGGTTCTTACTCAAGAGACTCCGTTGCTTTCTTTCCAGGCCGGGTCTGGTCCAGATGTGACCCCAGCACCATTCGGTTATTAGTTCTTGGCCGGGACGGGCAAAGTCGCTGGATCCATTGGCTAGAGATCTCTCGACATATGCGTCGCCAACGACTGCTCTGCGGACTTTCAAGCCCTCTTCGAAGAGGGTTTCGTGGAGGGGCTTAAGTTCGGGTTTGTCGGCCATGATTTTGAAGCGGGGAGGGGAAGAAGAATGTAAAAATGGAGGGGCAGAAGATAACACTGGGGATTTGAAGGGGTTATTTACATCAGTGGCATGCCTCCCCGGTTCCCCAATGTTTCCCCAATGTTCCCCTCGGTACCCCGATGTTCCTCTCAGTACCCCAATGTCCACTGTTCCCCCAAGATTACAGCATCGGGATGGTAATGTTGATATGGTGATATAAATGAATTGTTCAAGAGAATCAGACGGTGTCTAGGTTCTCGTTCTGTAGAAGGAAAAACATCATTATTCACTATGTCATCACCAATCACGGTAAGTCCCTCCGGTATCAATCGCCACATAGGGCTGCTGACACGGAAGTATAGCTCAAGAATTCCTCGTTATTTCACAACCTTGCCTATTCACATGGAAAATGGATTGAAGCCCATTCAAAAGCACGCTTCGACGTCGATGGTAAGCTCAGATCACAATACTACAACGCAGAACAACAACTGACAACCCCACAGACCCCGGAACCGGAAAGGTCTTCACGACATGTCCCGACCTCGCAGCAGAGGACGTCGACCCCATCGTCCAATCCTCCCACGAGGCCTTCCAGACATACAAGACCGTAAACCCCAGAACGCGTGCCCAGCTACTACTCAAATGGCACCAGCTCATCCGGGATAACTGCGACGATATCGCCACCATCCTGACCCATGAGACCGGAAAACCCCTAAACGAGGCCTACGGCGAGATCGACTATGCCACTGGCTTTACTTGGTGGTTTTCTGCTGAGGCGGAGCGTATCCGCGGGGAAGTTAGCACGCCTGCTGCGCCGAACCGGAGGGTGTTGGTTATCAAGCAGCCCATTGGTGTTTGTGTGGCTCTTGTTCCGTGGAATTTTCCCATTGCGTGAGTGCTTTCAGTTTATCCGGTTGTATGCGGATGCTAATCGGTTGAAGGATGATTCTCCGGAAGGTAGGAGCTGCCCTCGCGGCGGGCTGTACGATGATCGCCAAACCGTCTCCCGAGACCCCTCTAACGACTCTGGCCCTGGCGTACCTGGCAGAACAGGCCGGGTTTCCCCCCGGTGTCTTCAATGTAATCACTACTTCGAACACAAACACACCCGCTCTCTCAGAGACTCTGTGTAAGCACCCGCTGGTCCACAAAGTCTCATTCACAGGCTCCACAGCGGTGGGCAGCATCATCGCGCGACACTGCGCCGAGGGTATCAAGAAAGTGACCCTAGAGCTAGGCGGCAACTGCCCCTTCATCATCTTCGATGATGCAAACCAGGAGCATGCACTCGCCCAGCTCACAGCGCTCAAGTGGCGACATGCCGGCCAGGCCTGTGTCACTGCTAACCGCGTCTACGTGCACGACAGAATCTACGAGCAGTTCCTGGCCAAACTTGTCGACCACGCTAAAACGATCAAGGTTGGGCATGGACTGGAGCAGTCGACTACCATGGGACCTCTGACTACTCCGCGTGGCGTCGACAAGGCCCGTCGTCAGATCGAGGATGCCGCCCAGCATGGAGCGAAGATTGCTCACGGAGGTAAGCCTCTGTCGGGCGCTGCGTTTGGTAACGGTTACTACTTCGAGCCGACGATCCTCCGCGATGTGGATTCCTCGATGCAAGTGACGCAGGAAGAAAGCTTTGCGCCCATTGCTGCGGTGTACAGGTTCAAGAGTGAAGATGAAGTCGTGCGGCTGGCTAATGATACCGACATGGGTCTTGCGAGCTACGTGTTTACCAGGGATGTGAATCGTTCATGGCGCATGCTGGAGAAATTGGAGGCGGGGATGATTGGGCTCAACACTGGGAACTCTTCTGCGGCGGAGTCGCCGTTTGGTGGGATGAAGATGTCTGGGTATGGGAAGGAGTCTGGGAAGGATGTGGCTGTTTCTGAGTATTTGGTGTCAAAGACATGTACCATGACTGTAGAGGGGGCGCTGCCTTAATCTTATACAGCATTCATGATAAGGGGTTGCCCAAGACGATGAGACGAAGTCCAAACAGAGATATCTGTGCTTGTAATCCTGGAACGTATACATTGTCCTTGAATAAAACTTAGCCTACATCAATTTTGGAAGCATTGCTAGCATACCAACTTGTATACAGGGAAATCACATATTTGTCCAAATGAATCCTTGTCGAAATCTAGCCCATAATTTGCAACTGGTCGTCCGGCGGCCACCGCACCTGCGCAAAGCTCAAACATCGCTTGATACTCTGTAGGTACTTGCGCGTAACCTCGTCACTGAGGATATGCGCTTGCTGGTCGCTCTGATGCAGTTTCTCTCGTGCTGATCGCTCGTGGATACCAACCATGGTAACACCAATGGGCCATGCACTGTTTATCAAAATAGTCAGAATCTGTCTTCAAGACATAAGGGTAAGAAACTTACGCCTTTCCAATACTCAACCGCAAATAAGCATCATTCGCATCGACGTATCTCCTTTGCTGAGCCTTGTGGACGATCTCCAGAATAGGTTCCAACATTTTATCATCCACATCGAACTTCTCCAGCTTTTTAAACAATGGCTTCAGGTTATCCCTCGATTGCGCCATAGCATTGTACGCCTGTCGACCCTGGAGACTTTGTCTGACAGTCAGATCCCGCTTCGCCAAAGCAATCTCCCACTCCGAAAGCACCATGTTGAAATACGACGCAAGTTGTCGGAACAAGAACTTCCGGCCCTCGTTTTCTTTGGGAATGGTCTGGGAGATCTTCATTTCGACCTCAGGAACCGGCTCCAGCGTCGTAGGAATCGGGCCATTGGACAGCTTCGGCTTTGGCGTAAGCGCGCGCTGGACTAGGCGGCGGTATCGTCGTAGACGAGAGTTATGCGATTCTCCAAATAAACAGACCGGTTCTTCCAGCTCGCGGAATTTCTGCGCAAGTTCTTCATCAGGAATATCACCCTCTTTCTCGCCCTCGCCCAATATCCCTTCTTCGCTTCCACTACCAGGCGGTGGTAATTCTGGCAAACCGAGCTTCTTCCTACGTTCTCGTTCCTTAACTGCTTCCTCCTCTTCCCTCTTTTTGCGTGACTCCTCTGCCAGTTTCTGCTTCTTCTGTTCTCGTTCGCGTCGCCGTTCGGCTTCTTCGTCGTCGGCCTTGCGCTTTAGTGACATGCGCTCTTCTCGTTCGCGACGGAGGCGTTCTTGTTCTTCATTGTAGGCGGCGATTCGGGCTGCTTCTTCTTCGCCGCGACGGGTGTATTTCTTTGCTGGTTGTTTGGATTGTTTTTCTGTCTCTTTCTGGGAGTCGGTGCCTTTGGCTTTGCCGATTTCTTTGGACATTAAAGCTGCGAAATCCATTTTGCTGTTATCGAGTCAATAGTTATAGAAAGAAATAAGATGAGTTAGTCCATGAATGATTTCTGGAGATACGGTAGTGGTTGAAAAGGTGAATGCTTGCGGCGGTGGAAGTCGAAGTCCGACAAAGCTCCGGATTTCTTCTCGTGACGAAGACACCTTCAACCTCAACCGTCAGCTCCAACCACGCCACACCACAATCCACCGTTATATCGAGTATACCAATTGACACAATCCTTCAACCCCGAATAAGCTGAAACAACAACCTCACAAAAAACCAAAATGGCCGCGCGAAACGCGCCCCAAATCGACCGCCAAACAACCACCCCCTTCCACCTCAAGCTCTTCTACCGCCTCAACAACTTCCATCACCTCGCCGACTTCTCCCTCTCCCCATCCCCCTCCACCTCTTCACCCTACGGCGGCCCCGTCAGCGGCCCCAATGCCATCCGCGCCCAGTCACCCCCCTCCGCAACCACCGCGCGCCTCCCGCCGCATCTCGAAATCTACACCTGGCAATCATGCACCCTGCGCGAGCTCAGCCAGCTGCTTACCTTGGCGCTGCCGTCGCTTCTTCCTGATCCGCCTGTGGGCACGAGGTTGTGCTTCCGGCTTATTTACCCCGATACGAAAGCAGCTGCGGCGATGGGGCCGGGGGCGGATGCGAGAGGGCGGTATTTGAGTAAGGATATTGGGAATGTGGTTATTGGGCCAAGGGATAGTCCGTTTCACAACGGGGAGGATGAGGAGGAGGATGCTGCTGCTGCTGCGCCGCCGCCGCGTGGTTTACGGTTACAAGGCAATGATACGGAGAGGACGTTGCAGGATGTGCGGTTTGTAATTGGGGATTATGTGGATTGTGCGATATTGCCGCCGTTGGAGGATGGGTCTGTTGCGCCGCCGATTATCTCGGGGAGGGGCGCTGTTGGGGGGCCAGGGAGTATTGGTGGGGGGATGAGGGCGTTTCGGGAGAATGGGTTTGGGCTTGGACGGGGTGGGAGGGGGAGGGGGGGTGAAAGGGTTCCTGCTGGGGATTGGAAACGGGGGGAGAGGTTGCCGGATGGGGGTGGACGGGGTGGACGGGGTGGACGGGGTGGAAGGAGGGGATGGGCGCCGTATTAGCTGTGACTGGCATTGGGGATTTAACTGGATGTAATTCGGGATACCCAGTTCATAATAAATGATTCACTTGAATGATTTTATTACTGCTATGTCTACAATGCTTATCGATTGGCAGCGTCCAATCAGAAACGAAGTTATCGTCAGCACAATCGCATGTTGAAGAAGGAAGAAATGCAGTATATTTCTAATGAATACACGTCCAGAGTCGGGTCGGAATATAAACCCCATAACACACTCCGGAACAACCGAGATATCACTTAAAACTCCGCAATGGAATCCTCCCTCCTCTTGCCGCGGAGGTGAAATTTGCCCTGACCAGTTAGCCCTTTCACTAAACTCCTTATACCAGTGACAGCGACGTACATCGGTGTTGTAGGCAACGTAGCCCAGAGCGCCGGGAATGGCAGCCATGTAGAGGAACGAGAACCAGGCGTGGCGCGGCGTCCAGCGGAAATACTTGTAGCGGTTGACGGTGAGTTCTGTTTCTCAATGTCAGTCGTGTTCGGATTGTTGGTATGTCCCCAACGTCAGAAGGCAATTGGTTTCGAGCATTGAGTGTGTTTCTTGGTGTCTCTTGCATCACTATCGGGGAAACGGGTGGGTGGAAGTACCGTAGTATTTCTGGAGGGCCGGGTCAAGGACCAACGCTGAAAGTCGTTAGCTACTGATCTTAACTAGCAGTAGGGAGGAATGGCATACACTTGCTTGGACCGGCCATGATTGCAGTTGATCGTGTCTATCGGCGCAAGTGAGAGAGAAGCGAAGTTGAGGTCGAAGTCGCGGATGCTTGGCGCTGAGTCATATGCAGTTATGCAGATTATGCTGCATAACTCCACTCCACTCGAGATACCTCTGAATGCGATAACGAAAACGCTAGAAAATAAGATCAAATAAAGTACAGTCTAGACACACCTCTATATTCTACTGTCCTTCGCATTTATTTCTACTTTGAGCGTTGACTCAGAAATGGTCTTGTACTCTGGCACATGCACTCCACCGTGACATCACGCCTAATCCTAAAGCGTCGTCACAAGATTATCGCCGAGGTTCGCCTCTGCCCTATATATATTGGCGATCCCCTCCATTTTTCAGACATCACAATATTCTGAATTTTCACAGATTTACACTCACAATGGCTCAAGACACCAAGGTCACCCTGTACTGGTATGTTCCATCTCACCCAGCCAAGCAGGAAATCTCTAATCCAACGAAGGCTGGAGCAATCCCGCTCCCAGCGCATCCTCTGGCTCCTCGAAGAACTCAACATCCCCTACGAACTGAAAACCTTCAAGCGCGGCCCCGACATGCTCGCCCCCCAGGAACTCAAGGACGTCCATCCCCTCGGAAAGTCCCCCGTTATCGGTATCGAGAACGCAAACACCGCCACGCCGTTGATTCTCGCTGAGTCAGGCTTTATTACGGAATATCTGTGCGACCACTTCAATGGGGAGAGGCTCGTGCCGAAGAGATACAAGGAAGGAAAAGAGGGACAGATTGGTGCGGAGACGGACGAGTGGATTCGGTACCGGTATTACATGCATTATGCGGAGGGGAGTTTGATGCCGTTTTTGCTGTTGTCATTGGTTATGAATGGTGAGTCCTTCCATATCACCTCCCGTATGCTATTTGGTTGCTAACGAGACAGGCGTCCGCAACGCCCCCGTCCCCTTCTTCGTCAAACCCCTCACCAGCATCGTCGCCTCCAAGGTCGAATCCGCCTTCATCAACCGCAACATCGACAACCACTTCCGCTTCCTGGACGAGCAGCTCAAGACCGCTCCCGGTGGCGGTCCGTACCTCTGTGGTAAGGAGTTGACGGCTGCGGATATCCTGATTAGTTTCCCGATTATCGCGGCTATGGTTCGGTTGCCGGAGGGTGCGGAGAAGTATCCAAATGTGAAGGCGTATGCGGATTTGTTGCAGGGGATGGAGGGGTATAAGAAGGCGGTTAAGAAGATTGAGGAGGTGGAGGGGAAGTTTGAGGCTATTATGTCGTGATTTTGTGATTTTATTTGAGCCATTGTGTTTATGGATTATGTGTTATGTTGGATGTCTATGTTATATCCGTTCTGTAATGTATATGGATGCAATGTTGAACTGCTATTAAATGACAATACTTGGTATTAGTATCTATAAGTTTCAAACCACTATATACATTCAAACGGAAGCCAAATAGCGCCGGGAAATCAGAGAACTATGGGAAATCAGAACGCCGACCAATAGCATCAACCCTCACCCCCAACCTCTCCATCTCCTTTACATCCAACATCCCCCGTCCATCAAACAACCATTTCGGATGTTTCATATTATACGCGATGCGCGCCCACTCCAGCGGTTCCAGCACCGTAGGACGGCTCGACTTCGAGCGACAATCAGCGCAGTCAACGGGACAGGTATCTTGAGGTGTCAAGTGGTAGGTCGTGCCATTGGAGACCCATACATCCTGTACAGTTGGATCGTTTTCAAGGCTGCTGTCTGTTTCGGAGGTATAGGATTTAGTGGATGACCGCCGAGATGAGTTCCGGAATTGATCGCAGTCGGTAATGACAAGCACCGCATTCGCCAGTGAACAGGCAAGGTATGGATCACCATAGACCTTGACCGCACTGGTATCACCACAGACAGTCTCAACCTCCCGAATAATATCCTCCTCTCGACAATACGGATCGAAAACGGCAATCTCCAACGGTCGTTCTTCAAGCAATAGCCTAATCACATCAACAGCCAACGACTCCCGCGGATCCCCCGTCCCCTTCTTAAACGCAAACCCAAGTAGCGCCAACTTCTGCCCAACCAGATTTCCCCAAAACCGCTGAGCAACCTTCCCAGCAAACCGATTCCGCTGCGCCTCGTTCATCACATTCACCTGTCTCCAGTAATCCGCGACATTATCTAACCCCAGCGACTCAGCCAGATACGTCAAACTGGCAATGTCCTTCCGGAAACAGCTTCCACCAAACCCAAGGCCAGCTTTTAGGAATTGAGGCCCGATTCGCGGGTCTAGCCCGATGGCTCGGGAGACCTGGTCGACTTCTGCGCCTGTGCGTTCGCAGATCGCGCTGATGGAGTTGATGCTGCTGATTCGCTGAGCGAGCATGGCGTTGGCGACGAGTTTGGCGAGTTCGGAGGACCAGGCGTTGATTTCGAGGATGCGGGTAGAGGGTACCCAGGCGCTGTATATACTGGCCAAGACGCGGGCTGCGTGGTGGCCAGATGGCGTGCCCGAGGATCCTATTAAGACGCGGTCTGGGGTTGTTAGATTATCGATGGCTGAGCCTTCGGCTAGGAACTCAGGGTTGGAGAGGACTTCGAATGGGATTCCTGGGCGGAGGCTGGCCAGCTATAGAACATAGCATGTTAGTCCGCATTGTCGCAAATTTAAACTAAATACATAAGCAATCTTGGGTGCATGTACCAACTGCCGGACCCGCTGCGCAGTCCCACACGGCACAGTGCTTTTCTCCACAATGATAGTTCCCGGTTTCGCGTGCGCTGCTATTTCGCGCACGGCCTCATCGATGGCTGTCATGTTAGTTGCTCTTCCGGCGCCTTCTCCGAAGGTTTTGGTTGGCGTGTTGACTGCTAGGAAGATCATGTCGGCTTGTGATGTGCGCGCCGAGTCGCAAGTGAAGAACAGGTTGGGGCGGCGTTTCAGGGTGTTTGTAGTGTTTGCGATGGGATTGTTGGTTTTGATTGTTGTGCTGTCTCTAGTCGCGCGGACTACGTTGACCAGGCCCTGTTCGTGCACGGGGAGGTGTGGTGATGTCCATTTTTGGATGCGTCGGGGGTCCCGGTCCAGGACGTTGACGGTTATTGTTGGGTTGTTCAGCGCCAAAACTGCGGCAGTTGGTCCTCCTGTTCAGGTTAGCAACAAGTCACTTTCCACTCTCCTTCAGCAAGAAAAGCCTACCTACATAACCCGCACCCACGACGCAAACATCCTTCACAGCACCCCATGCCGCAGGGCCCTGGAAGGAGATATAACCAGAACCAGGAGAACTCGGCGACGGCGACAAAGCAAGATCATCTCCTTTAGATGGTCCGAACAAAGGACTCGAAGCAGGCGTAGTGAGAGCAGTTGAACCCGAACCCGAACCGCTCCAGGAACCCTCGCCCGAGGTTCCCAGGGGAGAAGCGACGAAATCCATAGCGTCTCCCTGGCAGATTGCCATATAGATTTATCGATGTAAATAGTACCATTCTGGCCTTAGTCCGCGGGACCAAATGGTTTATACACGGTTTGCGCCAACTGCCCCTCCTTCGGTCGAGGGGCAATGCCCTGTGATCGCTAGCCGTTATCGTGACCATGTTGTACCATAGAATAACCAACGGGATGTCCCGCTACTATCCTAGAAAACTCGTGGTATTCAGCACGCGGGGTGTCTCCCGGACTGCCAGTGGTTGTTGTTCTTGACTCGTCCCTAGCGAGGGACCGGCCCACGTGCCGCCGGCTTGCGATATCCTTATTTCGGAGTCGAATAGAATTCGTCCAAGGTTTATGGTTCTTTCGTCACGATAAAGAGGAGGGATGAAAAATGAGGATGGCTTGCTTCTTGTTCGGTATTCATAAGGTGGGGTGTCTGCGGTTTCGTGGACAATAGGTGTGTTCCCAGCGCTGCAGTATGGCCCTAAATACAGCCGTCTCTATCTCTCCACGAGATAACTTCCCGGATGTTCTTAGAGAGAAACGGGTCTTGTTGACGACAGAATCACTCGGTCCGGTCAACGGCGTCAGTCGCACAACGCGCAGTCTCGTCGATTATCTCCATCGCAATGGAGTAGACCTGGCAGTGGTTGCGCCGCGCTTTGAGGGCCATCAACAGCAGCAGGCAGGTGAAAAGCCATTCCGCGAAGTGCGCATACCCGGATATCCACTACCCTACAATCCGGACCTGACAGTGGTGTATCCATTCCACCTAAACGATGTCTACCGACAAACCTTCGAGCCTGACGTGATCTATCTGGCTAGCCCTGCCTCGCTTGGTTTCCAGATGCTGCTACTTCTTCGCCAGCTGCGACGTTCTCCGGTTGTGCTGTTGAACTTTCAGACGGATTTATCTGCATACAGCGAAATCCTCCTGCCGGCTCCGTTGGACCGCTTCGCTGTCTGGCTTCTGGCGACGGTGCAGGGGTACTTGTTTAGTCTCCCCGCCGTGCACACCATCTTCTATCCCTCTTCTACTATACAAGGGTATCTCGAGAAGACAGGAGCACCGCAGAACCGATTCCATAAACTTGGCCGTGGCGTCGATACTTCACTATTCAACCCATCCCATCGCGATGAAAACTACCGCCAGTCAATCGCCCCCAACAACGAAATAATCCTCGTCTACGTATGCCGCCTAGCCCCAGAAAAAGGCTTCAACTTCCTAGCTCGCGCAGCAACACGTCTCGCAGCAGCAAACCTACCTTTCAAACTCCTCATCGTAGGCGGCAACCGCAACCCAGCCGTCGAAACTCGTATCCACCGTCTCTTCGACGCAGTCCAGGACCATGTCATTTTCACCGGCTTCCTGACGGGCGTGGATCTCGCGCGCGCATACGCTGCTGGGGATTTATTCCTGCACTGCTCTGTAACTGAGACGTTTGGGCTTGTCGTGCTTGAGGCCATGGCTAGTGGGCTTCCGGTTATCGCGCGCGATCAGGGCGGGCCGTCGGATATTATTCGTAATGGTCAGACGGGGTATCTCGTGTCGCCGGACGATCTGGATGGGTTTGTCGCGTTGGTAAGACAGATGTCGCTTGACGGGGGACTCCGGTCTAGTCTGAGCCGTGCTGCTCGGGGGTATGCGGACGAGACGACGTGGGAGGCTATTAATCGTCGCGTGGCGTGGCAGATTGCGGATGCTGTCAAGTCGCAGCCGCTCTCGAGAGTGTCGTTTACTCCCCTGCACATGGCGTGGAAGGTTATTGAGAAAATGCGCCTTCTGGCTGCTGTGGGGATGGTGTATTTGATGTGGTTGATTGCTGTGGTGCCGTTGATTGTACATGGGGAGGTTATACCGCAGTTGCGCGCTGTTTACAAAGTCCGGAAATAGTAATGGATAATTAATAATGACTTTGTTGTAGTGTTGTAGTAATACAGATTATCACTGTTAATTGAATAAACAAGCCAAGTTGTATGTCTCATCCAAACGTCGCTGAATAGCAACCATAACTCGCTCCAAATCAAAAGCATCTGGCTGCAAAAAAACCGATCACAAGCCACCACATCAAACAGCAAGTACTCAGCATGCGGAAAACAAGCACGACGACAATCTCCCGAAAACGGCTCCATCAGCTTCACAATCTGAGGAACCTCCCAGAATCTATCAGACAGATCGCTCACATCCTCCAGCTTATCCCTAGCCATTTTCTCGACAATCTCAGGATCCATGACGTTCGCAATCAACCCCTCACTCGCTAGGTACTCAAGGACACCCCTTACACGCAGCATCTGGGCTTCTTGTCCAAGGATCGAGTTCACAACTTGGCCTCTGAGCTCAGGGAACTCGGATGGGACTTTGCACTTTGCCTCTTAGGACTCTCTCGCAACAGCCTACTAAGTCGGATAGACCTCCCGCACAGGCGTCACGACCGAGGTCTTCGAGGTAGGTTTTTATTATGTCAAGCTGCTCGTATGCGTTGGAATCATTCCCGTGGCCATCTTTAGGCTGGTGGCGAGCTTGCTCATCTGCTCTGTTCAGGATGAGTTGGCCGATACTGCGGCGTTTGGTATTGGGGTTGGGGTTCTGGGGATGGAGGAGGCGACGGTGCTGCTGTTTCTTTTTCGTTTGAATATATTCCATATCATGTTGGGTATGTCTTGTTTATGTAGTGGGTTGTTAATGGAGATAAATACAAATTAACTCATTCAAAATAACAACGCCGTCACTTCATTGTCCGTCAACTATTTCCGAAGCCTTATTTTCTAGTCGGTTCTATACAACAACATCTACAACATTCGAGACCATAGCTCAGTCTGATAATATTCTTTTCTGTCAATCAAAAAGTCGACCATAGGTCTGGAGAATGTGTTCGTGATATTGTAGGTGCAGTCAGGATTCTATAGAAGTGCTTGGAAAGACTCCGTCTGATGATACAGAGTACAAACACGCGATTCAACATATTCAACATACCCAACACAGGAAAGCGACACAGCAAGTAAATTGCCCAATTTCAACGCCACTTTGTCGACCATCAAGAGATCAAATCAAACCAAACGCCAAAAGGAGTAAAGATTACACTGTAACTTCGTGGCGCGAAGGGACCACTGTACTGTCAGCGAGCGACTTTCGAGTTGGGTTTTCTTTGGTCTCGTGTCCCCAACACCAGACGAAGCTGCCCATCGTGAGAAAAGTGTCAGGGCCTTGACGCTCCTGTCCTTGGTGAAATCGTAAAGTTCGGTCTTGTAGATAATCACGTTCGAGCCATCATAATGGGCCTGGGGCATTCGAGCATGTCGGGGTCCCATGAATGAGATGAGCAGAATCTAGTATTGTGTGTACTGCGCGTTAGTGCTGTCCATATTCCCAGCATACTTGACGATGAAATAAAGACTTACTGTGTAAATAGTGTGCTGTTTGAGGAACTCAATCTCGTGGAATTCACCTGCATTTGAAGAATGCAAAGCAATTCCCCTCAGCTTCATTATACAACTCGTTTGTCATGTCGCACACTTGGCGTTCGAGGCTTTGCAAACGCTCAAGGCATTCGCTGCGTTCTGGCGATGGTTTCTCGTACGCCGCAGTCATGATGAAGGTGAAATAAATGAAGATAATTGAAGGGAAGGGAGCATCTAGATACGGCCAGATGTGACATAATGGCCTGAGGCCTGGAACTTTCCCGATTAGGCTAGCCTGTTATTTATTTACGACTTTCTTCCTCCTACTCCTAGTTCATGAGATTGAGCCCAAACATAGTTCGTCCAATACTCGTATGTCTATTGTGCCCAGAGAAGTGACGGCACGTCGTAACCATCAATTATGCTAGCTTTAGTTGCTCGGACTGCGCTTGGCCGCTTAGGAAGTATCTGCCCGGTCTAAACAGCATTCTTAGTGCCTCCTTCCGGCCATCCAGCTCCTTAAGCTCGAAGAATTTGGACCGTCAAGTATCCAACCATTCTGTGTCTGGCATTTATTCTGACTGGACGTCGCGAAGATATGCTTGCATAAAGATAGTCTTGATAGGATGTATTATGACGAATGCTTCCTGATCTCCCTTGGCTGAGCGCTCAGGTCCGTACTTTAGGGCTGACAAGGAGCTCTGTCAGCTCTTGGGCTAGGCTATCTACCTGATATTCCTCCTCGTGTCCTGTATTCCGGATAACGCCGCATTGCGCCTCTTGGTCTGGATCATGTATCAACATATGTCGCGTAGGATGTTTGCATTGGGCTTACTTCATATGAGACCAGAGGGGTTCTTCCAACGTTTCCATTTTTTGCCTTCAGCTGGATTATCCAGTTAGCTGTCCTTATTTATGCTATCTTTGAGATGTGGGGTATATCTTCATGTGGATGTCATTGCGGACACTACAAGATATCAATTTTCATCGACAACCCTTTCGTATCCATGACTTACTTTCAGATAGTATACTTTGGGCCAGAACCCACACTTCAAACAGGGGGCAAGCGATCACGATATCCTGCCCACATATTCGTACCAAGTTCTGGGATAAGTGTTATATGACCGAGCAGCGCAAATCAACAGAACCGACTGATGGACACACCTTCACATGTGAGAGCCAATTTCTGGGCTCCAGGAAAAAGTCGAAAAATATGCTTCCGCCAGATGTCCCTCCAGGGCAACACCCGGTGCTCATCCTGGTGGTTCGAAGTGCTGTCTTTATTCACCATGTCAAATTTCTTTGCATAATTCTCCCGGAACAAATCTTACCTGTTCAATTGCGGCCCTTCGGCCCAGGTGTGGTATCCCGGGATGAAGTGGGCGGCTTTGCTATCTCAAAGGTGTCCTTATCCTTGTCGGTGCTTTTTGACAGGTGTTTGAACAAGAAACAACTGTGGATTATGTTGTTCTCCAATCTCTATCTGACGGTCAGTCAGACACGGCATAGTTCACCCTTAAAATTCACCGAGTTCGTCCTAATATTCGCTTGCTACACACCTACCCAGCCCCCGGTAACAATTCCATTTAGAACCTTTGTCACGTGTTGCATACCATGTCCATTAAGCTATGACGAGGCTACACATCCCTGTAAGGTCGACAGGGATTACGCCTTGCACGGGCACTTGGTCGATTGCATCACTATTTTTACGATCTTACACTCAGCCTCGTACAGAGTACAGATTCGGGGATATCTACCCGCTTCCGTCAACCTTGCCTTCAGATAACAATACATTTCCATATAGAGATATCACGTGTCACTCCGTAGTTACTCTCTCCACGGAGATACTCTGGAGAAACGGGTCGGAGTCCCCGCAGCGCCACATCACTGCCACATGGGCGCCACATTCACATCTCCACGACAAGGCTTCACGTGACACTACCGCGTTCGGACCACTACAGTACTCCGTAATTACGGACAGACCACTACTACTAATTGCTTCACTTCTACCGGCCCGGCCGGCTCCAATTACAAACCGGGATTTAGATCGACGACTCCTCCGCGGAGGAGAAAGGCACGGAAGAAGCCCGTCGCAAGAGTTCGACACAGTTCGACACCAAGGATTGAGGAGATCATGATCTACGAGAAGATGCATGCGGTGAGAAAATGTCTTACAGCGGCTCTGGAAAAAAAAAAAAAAAAAAAAAATTTCAATCATCTGTAGGAAGACATAAACGGTGTTATGGGGACGGTATAAGGTTTGGCCAGCTGTCTGATGATCCAACGGTGAATGACATGGAAGTTTCGACTCTGTACTCTACGAGGACTCTTGACAGTAAGTAACTAGTAAGTACGGAGTAACTATGAAAGTAAATAACGGAAATACTAACCCGCTGTGGACTAGCGCCATACATGGAAACGGCAGCGAAGGCCATAAACCGCGGTTGACAGTCACTAGTGTAGACACTAACCAAATCTGGAATAGGGGGATGCACGTGAAATGAACCGGTTGGTCCTTCACTTGCAGGGATCCATTTGTTCGGGGACAGTCCGTGCCAACAAAGTTGCACTGGCCAATAGCTGGCCTGCGATAACGAGATCGCCCCTTTTCTTCCAATCCGGTGAGGCGATGGCGCCGGCGGTTTGGGAAGGAGGGCCGTGATTGGTTCCGAGGTCGTGCCGGCTCACCGTTCACCGCTGTTTGTGAGTACTCCGGAGTACAGAGTAGAGTATGTGCTCTACTAGTAGTACTCTACTCGCAGTACTCTACTCCATGCTTACAATGGATTCAGAATAAGTGGTAGTAGTGTTGGTAGTAGTATTGAATGCGTATGATGATTGTTCAAATAATATTGATGTAGCAGTACCCATTCTCATAGTAGGACAGTTGCATAGAACTACATAAGAGGTACAGTAGCAGTAGCACTGTTGTCCGAACTGGAGCCGAGTGGGCCGCTTATGGTTCCCGGAGTGGCGAATCAACGCCCAGTTAATTTGGTTCGTTTTGTGGAAATTACTCAGCAGACGGTTGGAGAAGCCGAAAGGGGAAACTTGTCACTGTCCTCTCTCTGTTCATATTTTATTATATTGATTGTACTGTAGTCCGTAGGATGGATTAAGTTGAAGGTCGTAATTTGATAGTCACTAGTTTAGGTTCAGAATCACTTGGAGTAGCCGCTGGAAAAAAGGATCGTCTACATCTTCCGTTTTGGTCATCGACTCGAGGAAACCCGAAAAAAAGCCACCTCGGTAAATGCCCGTCGGATGAGACACCATTCTGTAGACACCGTTCTGTACGAAATACAGGATGTGTCTCTACAAGTATTCACTACGAGTACAGGATATAATTGTAGAGAATATATCATTATTATATTATATATTATATATATATTATTATATTATATATTATATATATATTATTATATATATATAAACTAGAGAATCAAGAGCGACTACACCATATACTCGGTTGAATATTACTCTGTACATGGTGAATACTCCGGAATAATAGTGAGCTCATGATTTGGTCCGTGTAGCCCCACCGCCTCCATATTGCCCACCTCCACCACTACTACTATTATCCACTTATCCACGACGGAAACTGTCCTACTGCGACGGTAATACTAATCCATACTTATACCTGTCTCTCCTATTTTATTCTACTCATTATTCTTACTATCTTCCTCTCTATACCACTACTATCTCACTACTATCTATATCACTACATCTCTACCATCCTCTACCATATTTGATTATGGCTACTCACGTTATCACTCCCACTACTACTACTACAAACCAACAAATCTCTCTCTACGGCCATCCCTCGCCCGCTTCTTCGAATAATACCACCCCCACTACCACCACCAACAGCTCTCCCACTTCTCCTCGTCTCTCCTCTGCTACTCTGAATCAATTGCCCCTTCAGTCTCGTCAACTGCGTCCTCCCAAGGCTCCTCTCTATGTCCCTGCGGCTCTGCGCCCGACCGAACGTCCTCAGAGACACTCGCCCCCTACTCCTCCGCGCAGTGTGCATGGCTCGCTTGACAGTCTGAGCAACAGCGACTCCGAGGTTCATGAGCCTATCAGTCGTCGCTCCACCATGGATAGCACCACCAGCAGCAACGGTATTATCAGCAAGTTGGCCGAGGATGAGTGGATGAAGAATGAAGACTTGGGTTCGGTTACTGGTTTGCCCACCAGAGACCACTGGAAAGTGAGTATTTCTTCTCGTGGGAACACGATATATATATACGTCTGAGCTCGTCGTTGGATTCGAAAATGATGTGCGAATGGCGTGATACCTGAACACAATGATGCTAACAACAACCTCAAGGCGGACTCGGCTTCTTCCAACTGCGACTCTCCCACCTGCCGCTCCTCCTTCGGTCTGTTCCTGCGTCGACACCACTGTCGTCACTGTGGTCATGTCTTCTGCTCCTCGCACACTCCTCACCTCGTTCCTCTCGACCAGAATGCTCGTTTCCACCCTGACGGTGTGCCCTCTCGCACCTGTGATCTCTGCTGGCACGCCTTCTCCCGCTGGGAGGAGTCTCGCACTGAACGTCTGAACAAGATTCAGAGTGTCTTGGATGCACAACAAACTGGTCCGTCCGAGATCTCCCAAGACTCGGATGTCTCGGACGTTTCTCAGGAGGACACCTCCAAGTCCACTCTCACGCCTCCTCTCGCTCAGACTGGTGAAATCGCAGCCAGTGTTCCTCGCGGCTGGAACTGGAGCACTTTCTAATTTACTCGTTACGATACCCTACTGCCGCGGCGCTCTAATACTCAACTCCATACGCCCGCTAGACTGCTTGCATTGCTTGCATATGCGCACGATTTTTTTTTTTTTTTTTTTTTTGCGATTTCTTCTCAATCTCTTTTTCGGCTTTATTTTCGTTTTGTTTGGAGTACGGTTCGGATGGTTTTTCGGTCATGGTTTACGGCTTATGGTGTTTCGATCCTGCCACTCGATTGAGACGGCGAGGGGTATTTTCTTCAGTTTTTTTTTTTTTTTTTTTTTTTTTTTTTTTTTTTTTTTTTTGTCAAGATACCCCGTCAGCTTTGAGCGGCAATTTTCTTTCGTTTGTTTATTGGTTATGGCTCTGGCGCATGCATATAGAGGATAATGAATTTACCATCACCACCACATACTTATTCCAACGTAGAGGTCATGATTTATGAATAACATCAACCCGTCGCCACATCCCAACATGCTCAATACCCTCCTCATCCCACCTCCCCATACTCTCATCAGTAACAAACCCCAACCGTGCATACATCCCTTCAACCGACACCTGCGCATGAACCAGCACCAACCCGTTCCACTTGACATCACCACTACCACCACCACCACCATCCCGATCAGGTAAGCCCTCACGCCCGCGCACAACTCGGGAATAAGCGTGTTCTATCTCCCCCGGATTCCTCCGCGCCCAGTCAATAGCCGTCTCGACCAGTTTTCTTCCGAGATTTCGCCCGCGGTACGCCGGGAGTACCGCCACGCGGGTTAATTTTATATAAGGTTCGTGAGTGGTGCCATATTGCCTGGCGGGGGGGTCATTGTTGATTTTGTTGTTGTCGTTGACAGGTTTGACATTGTCTGTGTGCGCGTGCGCAGGGCTGATATCAAGATGATGTTCATGAGGAGTGTGAGGAGGAGGAACTAGACGAATCACTCCGATTGCCTCGCCATCGTCTTCCTTCTCCCCGCCATCCTGTTTTCCGCCCCCATCGCCTCCCTCTCCATTCCCATCTCCATCCTGCGATTGACGGGCGTACATAACCCAATGCCAACTCCGCGCATCATCATCGTCGATCTCGCCCTCCGGCGAACACCCCTGTTCGTCGATGAAGACTGTATTACGCACGGTAAGTGCATCGGTTAGGAGCAGTGGATTTGTTGGTGGGCGGGGGTTTGAAGGTGTTGGGCGGGTTAGTTTTGTGGTGCCCGGGGGGGCATGGATTGCGGTTCTGGGGTGCATGAGCTGTACTCCGGTGTAGGTTTGGTGTGGATTGATTGTACATAGTAGTGTAGAGGTATATGGTCCCTCTGATAGAGGGTGATAGAGGGGAACTCAATTGCCGTAGACACTCCGTACAATAACCTATCAGAAGAGTGGGAGATAAAGAAAGCAAACAATGCAAACATCTTATCAGATATTTTATTTTCGTCGCGACAACACTCTACAACCCCCGTACTAGTACAGAGTACTCACTCCATATCCAGGGACAATAACACGAAGATGTCCCTTTACTACGACGCATCCACAATCCTAACAACCCCCTCCTCCACCGGCGGCTCATTCAAATCCCGCATCTACAATTCCAACTCCCGCGGTACCAATACAAAGGCTAATCCTGCGCAAATCTACGCACTTATTACGGAGACTGCGAAATGGGATATCTTGCTAAAAGAGGTTATTGAGCGTGCGGAGATACTCAAATTAGAATCTAAGGTTGTTCCCTCACCTACCCACATACTATATACTACCCAGGTATAGGTCAAATAGGACACTGCTAACTAAAATGACAAGACAGCTCACCCCGCTCCTCGCGCTATTCCTGGTCCATGACCATTTACTCTCGAAAAAAGGTATCGCGGCGACGAGTAATCATCCGCTGCGACTAGCGATTGAGAAACACAAAACGAGGTTACGGGGGGAGTTTATCAAAGCCCGTGTGCGACGGGGATGCGCATCAGTCGAGGAATTGAAAACAGTCGTGTTACGGGAAAAGAAAGCACGACTTAAGGCTGATAATGGCGATAAGGTTACCGCTGTGTATCCGCGGTGGGTGCGGGTTAATACCGTTAAGACGACGCTGGAGAAACAATTAGAGACTACCTTCGCCGCATACGAGAAGGTGACCTCTCTGGCAGACCTCGTCCAGGACGACGACGACACGGATGACCAGAAACGGTTGTATGTTGATCCGCATATCCCTGATCTGCTTGCTGTGCCGCCGGGCGTCGAGTTCATTGCCTCTCCGACGTATAAGAATGGGGAGATTATTCTGCAGGATAAAGCTTCTTGTTTTCCGGCTTATCTCCTAGCGGGGGATACGGAGTGGAAAGGTGATTTGGTAGATGGGTGTGCGGCGCCGGGGAATAAGACTACGCATCTTGCTGCACTGTTATCCAAGCACGGGATCAAAAAATCGAGGGTTATCTCAATGGACGCATCGCCCGCGCGCTCGAAAACGCTACAGAAAATGGTCGCCGCGGCTGGTGCGGCAGGAAATATCGTCACCGTCCTCCAGGGACAAGACTTTCTAGCCATCGATCCCGTCGCTGATGAGCGCTTCGCGGATGTCACCGGTCTCCTCCTCGATCCTAGCTGTTCGGGTAGCGGTATCATCGGCCGAGACGACGTGCCCCAGCTCCTCCTCCCTAGTATCCCCGAGAATAAGAGTCGCAAGAATCAGGGGAAGAAACGCAAGCGCGATGACCCTCACCCTCACCCTGTACAATCGAAACCCGCCCAAACGACACCATCTCCAACAGATGAAAACGATACCCCGGCTATACTGGATAACGACCGTCTGACAAAACTATCAAACATCCAAGCCCACATCGTCGAACATGCGCTTTCTTTTCCGTCTGCTACGCGCGTCACGTATAGTACTTGTTCTATCCATCTGACCGAAAACGAATCCGTCGTGGAGCGCGTGTTGGGTTCGGATGTTGCGCAGCGCCGCGGGTGGAGGGTTCTGCGGAGGGATGAGCAGCCGGTTGGTTTGAGGGGGTGGACGTATCGGGGGATTGGGAGTTATGGTGAAGGTGAGGGCAAGGAGAGTGTGAAGTTGGGAGAGGAAGAGTTGGAGGGGTGTCTACGGTGTTGGCCTGGGGATGAGGAGGGTCTTGGGGGTTTTTTTGTCGTTGGGTTTGTGAGGGATGGTCAGGATGATGGTCAAGAGGATCAGGAAGATGATGAATGGGAAGGATTCTCTGATTAATCATATACTGTACAATACTCTTTCTTATACACCACATTTATATCACCTCAGAAACCCCCTCGTGCGATTCAATTCCTTCTGCCTTGTATATAACTCCAACTTGACCGGGAAAAGGGACACTCGCACTCTCGTATCACTAGGAATAGGCTTCCCCACACGTACCCGCCACTGTCCCCTCCGCACGAACCATTTACCATCCTCCGGTTCGTCAAGACGCGGGCGTTTTGTGGCCGATGGCAGTTCTGGGGGATAAGCGCCAGGGCTCACTGGAGTATTATCAGTCTGGCCATTGACGGTAACATCAGCGTCATCCAATATGGTAATGGGAACGGCATCCTCGTTCTCCTCTATTAGGGAAACATCAGGCGAGAACTTGCTGGCGGCAGACTGGGCCAGGCTCGCGACTCGTGCGCTGGTAGGACCTGAAAACCTGACTCGAGTGAGATAGATAAGGGTAGTTTCGTTGTTGGTTTCGACGATGAGGTCGTGCGGTTTCTCATTTGTGTAGGGCCGGGCGTATCCCATCCACCCAACTTGTCGTCGGTCGTCATCAGGGATGAATTCCAGCCCCGATGGTCGTAGGTCCTCTAGGCGAATGACAATCTCGGATCGCTGCGTGATTGGGTTAATGCGGATATCGTGAGGAATTAGGCGCTGTTCTAGGCCGCGGAGGTGGTAGTATCGACAGTCCCGTAGGAGTTGTTCGCGATGCTCCGCACTCCGAATTTCCAATGGATAACCCCGTAGCATGTGCAACAGTTCTGCGAATACATCCCCAGACCGATTCGGCACGCTCGGGGGTTCAATTGCCGGTGGCCGCAGCAGCCCTGTCCGATCTAATCCTGGGAAGACTTCTAACGGCGAGGCGAAGAAATCCGCGAACCCCAGGGAAAAGAAATTAGGCGAATCACCCGGGGACGAGAAGATGTCGCGGGGGATCTGGAACTGGCGGCCGCCGATTTGTACGAAGATGTCGGATTCGAAAAGTTGCGATGTTAGGCGAGGTACTATACTGTCAATTTGGGTGCGAGGTATTGGGTTGAGGGGCCGTACAGCTGTAGAATTGCGCGTCTGCGAATAGTTTGACGAACTCTGCGCTGTTTCTAGGGCATACGTGGTATCCTGCATTCATTAGCATCGCTATTGCCATCCCGGTGGATAAGGCATACCCTGCAAATGCCTCGCAATCTCCCGAAACGTCCCTGGATCCCGATCAATATATAACGTCCTCAGATTCGCATCTCCATTCTCGTTAAGTTGGGCTTCGAAAAACTGCGAGAAATAAGACGGGGCTCGAGGGTTTTAGCCTTCACTTCAATTATACAACCGAGACGGGACTGACCGTCAGACGCTATCGAGGCACCCGAGAGGCGGAAGAGTTCAGTGCCGATTTGGATGGAGAAGACCTTGTCGGGTGGGAGGGTGCATTGTTCTTGTTTTATTGACATTGCGTTCGCTCAATTGAGATCAAGTTGAAATATCCGGGCAGGTTCAAGGTTCTATTGCGGGGCTGCGTGGTTGTCGCAGGACTGCTGTGTAAAATGACAGTTAGAGCTATGGATTGACTGTGTGTATGTACTCCGTAGCTGTCGTAAGAGAAGCTGTAGAATCCGACGCGATGCGTGTCGTCAGTCCTTAAGACTGGTGTGCGATAAGATAAGCATGTGTGTGTGGGCAACAAAACAAAAAAAAAAAAAAAAAAAAGAGCAAAAAAGAAACGATCCCGGTGCGATTCGAACGCACAGCCTTTAGTACCGGAAACTAACGCGCTACCATTGCGCCACGAGACCGCTTGTGATAGTTTGGGAACTTCTTCGCTTTATAACCTAGCTAATCCTGAGGTATCGATGTACGGAGTACAAAGTACCTGATGCTGCATGCTACACATACTACCATTCCTATCGTCTTCTACCTTAGCAATGCTACCTTTACTACAGGTAATGATTTTGACAGCGCTTATATACAGTTTCAGTCGATATGGCTTCTTGTCATTGTCCTGTTCTCATTATTCTTCGGTTTTATGTAGAAATATATATCTTCAGTGGCACTATACTCTAACCACATCAACTATGACCAGACTTAACATCTAGGACCACATGGCCAATTGTTACGGACAATAACAAGCATCCCGGAGCCTCACCTACAGGAAAAGCCCTCTTGACTCGGTACGAATAGCCCCCCCCCCTGGTATGACTGCCCACCACCGGGACTACACACCATACCCCGGGATCCCATCGGGATGACTGGACTCGGATGACATACTACACTAAATATACCCAACTGCTACCGTGGGCATCACATAAAGAACAGCAATAGCACAGAGACAGCTAGATCTTGATCCGACGTTCATTCTCCATATGCACAGGACGGAGCAATTACCCTCCCTAGCCAATCAGCACCGCCGATCCTTCGCGATGACACCATATCTATACAACATGCCTTATATAGAACCACCCCGGAGTACAATATAACATCCTGCTTCAATTCTAATCAACAACACTTATACACATGCACTTAATGGTTGTATCCTCCCACCAAAGACAGATTCTACCCCGCAGTGCATTTGTAATCTCCCAGTGATCTCCACAGTGATCCGTGGTTCATTGTCTTTCCACGGTTTTCTCACCATCTCTTCCTCTTTCCTATAAAGAAAGACTACTCTTCACTTCATCATTCTTACACACCCAATCAAATCCATACCAAAGAAAGACAGATAAAATGGCATTCGGAACAATCTACTCCTACCCCAACAACCCGCGGGTCATCAAGGTACGTCACTCACCCCCAGCACCACCCCCAGTACCCAGATTGTCCATACCAACAAACCAGACCCACGCCGTCGCAAACCTCAATGGTCTGGAGGTAACAGAAGCCCCCTTCCAAATGGGCGTCACAAACCGCAACCCCGAATTCCTCACCAAATTCCCCCTCGGCAAAATCCCCGCCTTCGAGTCCGCCGACTCCACAGTCCGCCTCTTCGAATCAGACGCTATCACCCAATATGTCGCTGAATCGGGCCCCGCGGCATCCCAGCTATTGGGCAGCACACCCGCTGAAAAAGCACAGATTAGACAGTGGATTGTCTTCGCGGAGGGCGAGGTCATGGGTGCTGTGACTAGGTCTGCGCTTTGGAGGGTTGGGTTGAAGGCGTATGATGAGGGGACGGAGACGGCTGCGTTGGCGAGCTTGGATCGTGCGGTGAAGACGCTGGAGGCGCATTTGCAGGGGAGGAAGTGGTTGGCTTCTGAGGAGAAATTGAGTTTGGCGGATATTTCGGTGGCGTCGGCGTTGGTTTGGGCGTTCTCTATGATCCTGGATGCCGAGTTGAGGCCGCAGTATCCTACTGTGCTTGCTTGGTATGATCGGGTGCTGGAGACCGAGGGGGTTAAGCAGGCTTTTGGGGAGAAGAAGTTTATTGAGAAGCGCAAGGCTCCTCCGTCGTAGGCTCATCTACATGTACATAGCATCCAAGGACATAAAGTAAAGCATAATTGCATTGAAGGATATCATACACTCATATCAACATAGGAATAACGTTTGTACAAAAATAAGACTACAGTCGAGCCATCATATTACTATTCCGCGTCATCGACTTGGCAATGTTCCGACTCGCCCAGTCCGCAATCGCCATATTGGTCACCATCGGGTTCACTCCACTGGCACTAGGGAACACCGACGCATCAAGCACATACAGCCCTTTTGTCCCCCAGACCTGACAATCCGCGTCCACAACGCTCGTCCGGGGTGACTTGCCCATGCGACAGGTGCCCATCTGGTGTGCGCTGGCGAACAGGGTCCGTTCCGGATCGAGAGGGGGATGGCGACGCACTTCCGCAATCCACTCCTGCAGATCTGCGCTGTTTGTGCCTTCGGGTGCTTCTGTCGAGTCTGATGACCGAATAAACGGAGGCAGTGCCCGGCAGCTCGAGTGGAACTCCCTCGCTCCTGAAATGTAGGCAATCTTCGCCGTCGCGATCAGCGCTTCCAGCATGTGCTTCCGGTCGTAGTTCGAAACCGTGTAGTCAATGCGACACCGTCCATCAACGGGATCTGGGTATACTCGTCCGGCGTCGCGCTCTTTCGTAAGGGTGATGAAGCCTGACATCCGCGAGAATTTGGCCGCCCACATCTTGTAATCCAGTCCATCGCGCCAGGGGAACGTCGGGATGAAAAAAGCCGGTATCATCGAGATGTTTTCGATCTTGACGCCGTGCCCTTGTCCGTCCATATTTTCAAACTCATTGACAACCGTGGTCAACGCTGAACCCTCCCAAGGACGAACCTCCTCATCAAAGACTGCGGCTGCCAGAGAAACCGGATGAAGATGAAGATGTTTGCCAATATGCGAATTTTTCAACCCGCTGCGCAGCAGGAGAAGAGGGCTGTGCAGAGTTCCACAAGACACGATAACCGTCTTCGCTTTGATGACAACCTTCCGCGCCACGACATCACCGCTGGTACCAAAGTGAGTGTCTCTGGAGGTCCAGGTACCCTCTACACCGCTGGCCACTCGTCCTCCGGCCGTCTGATCGAATAATACCTTGTTCGCGCGGAAACCTTCCATGAACTTGGCGCCGGCCTTGGCTGCGTCCGCCAGATAAGATTCGGTTGGTCCCTTTTTTCCGGTCGAGTGACAGCCCATCGTACAGTATCCACAGTAGTGCTCGCCATTCCCGGTGTTCTGGGGAACCGGCTTGGCTGCGTAACCCAGCTTACGCGCCCCTTCGAGAATGACTCGGTTGCTATGATTGTGCTCGATGTTAGAGTTCACCCCCATCCGATCAAAAACCCGATCCAGAGCCATTTGAAATTCCAAGGACGTAAAGAATGGAAGACCCGCGTTTGCCCACTCCTGCCGGACGTAGCCCTGTGTCTGAAGCGAAGCTGACCAATTCACTGTACCACCACCTCCCCAGGTGGATCCTGAAAGCACGGCCATGGAGCCGTCATCGCTCATGGTAGCACCGCCGCTTTCAAAAAGGTTTGTGAAACCCTCGTTGAACCTCATCGGGAAATGCTTTGTTGAGTGGTGATAGGACTTCTCCACGACAAGCACCTTATGACCTGCTTCGGCGAGGTTCTTGGCCGCAACGCCTCCTCCACAACCACTGCCCACAATGACAACGTCGGTCTCGATCGTCTCTGGTTCGTCACCGGGCGGGATCTGTAGAAACTCATACTCGTAGCCGTCCATGGGCTTGCCATGAACGGGAACTCGAGGAAAACCGACAACCGGACAAATGGTCGGACTCACAGTCACCCACGTCTTCTTAAAAATGGCCGTGAGAGCCCTGTAAACCGCCCGGATCGGCTTCAGACGAGAAGTTTCCCATCCGCGCAATACCCTTTCACGGACCTCCAAAGGTTGCTCCGCGATAGGAGTAGTCGAGCCTGTGAGAATGAGAGAACCGGATTTCGAGTTGAGAGCACTCAGAACCATCGACATCCCGTTTTTACCCTCATCGTGCACCCATTCCGCAAATAGCCGTTGAATCGCATTCCGGAAGTGTGGATTCGTGGACGGACGTTCCTCGAGGTATTGTACTGCGACTTGGTTCGCATCCGGACCGGGGATACTAGTAGCCAGCGTCGCTACAGCCTTATCCACCTCCGACGACGACACGACTTTATCATTGGACGAGTGTGGACCCTCCCGGGCCTTGACAGAGGGGATGACCGTATCCGCCAGAGCCAAAAGTGTCTGCCATTGTAGTGCCGAGAAGATCTCAGCGGTAGGAACGGGGGGAACCGGGGCATCCAACGGGGTATAAGTCGAGACCACTTGCTCTGCCATTGTCGCGATTAGGAATATCGTAACTCGTAAGAATAGCGATGAGGGTGAAAAGGAGAAGTCGAGTGCGCGTGGATGGGCGATAAGAGCAGAGCACAAAATACGTGAAGTGGACCAATGTCACTTCCGTATCGCCAATACTCTTACAGGGGAGGTCAGGCGCGCCTTCCAGTATTTATGTTGTCCTCAACACTCGGATTGACCAGCGATCGCTTTTCCCTGATTTGTCCGTAATTCTCGAGCCGGAGCGAGTTTGCGGGGGAAGGAGCGACTAAACCGCAATAGACTTTTTCTTGCGAGAACAACGAGGCAGGAGACGGAGATCGGGGGAATAATGAGCAACGCGGAGACTGAGGAACCGAGGCCATTTTGCTTCAATGATTGACGGTGGGTCAGACTGAGGTTTGAAGTCGAATAATTAACTGAGAGCTTGATCTGCAGTGGGGGGGGAAATAATAACCGAGATGGCTCCATGTGAAGTCGGGGCATGATTTGCACCCCGCGATCGAACAATAGCCATAAATACCATTCATTAGAGGATTGTAAGCTGTATAGCCTGAGAACGGAGGGAGTTGAAGGTGAGTTGGAGGTTGCGTAGGTTCTACTGAGGTGTACAGCGGGTATTTATGGACTTGCATTAAGTCTATACTCTTTATGTACAACAGCCGGGATTCGCTTCATGATACAGCAATTTTTAAGGATTTCGTGAGCCACTGTAATGGTTTTCTCAATATCTTCGACGCCCCGTAGAGAGTCGCATCTTTCGTTAAGTTCTTCTTAGTAATCCAACACAAAATTTTAGGAGCCTCTTTGGCCAGGTTACAGGTCATGTGAACCGTCGGAAAGTGGTCCCTACCTCGAATGATTCACCCGACCTTTTAAATACTCCGTTATTTCCAATGAAATACAATTACAATCCTCTTCCATAAATATTTTTCGAATTCTTGACACTGGAAGTAATTACCAAGTACTTTCACTACTTGATAAAATCATGGATACAGAAAACCTTTCTATCATATGGGGTGAAGATATTGAGAATATTTTTAATGATGATGATGATGAAACAGCTGCAGTAAGAACATTCGAACTAATACTATAAAATATAAAGCAACTACTTTCTAATTACTTAGACTGAACCTACATCATTGACTCAGCTTACTGATGCAAAATCCAACCCACATCAAACGCTACATCTAGAATTTGCAAATGACCTACCAGAATACCCCCAAACTGATTTGAATGGGTATACTTATGTTATTGCTGCTGACATGTTGTCACAAGAAGAGGCAGAACACTTGGTTACAAATGTAAGTTAATTCTAGTAAATACCTCTCAACTACTTCCCAACTATTTGTCAACTACTTTCTAACTGCTTGGAGATCCAATATTCCCGGGCAAGCTATCATGGCACTAAAAAGAATATCAAATCATCATTTTTAAACTGTCCAGTTAAGAAATGGGTTTGGAAATGTTCTGGTGCTTTAATATGTGAATATCTAAAGCCAGATCTTCGCATGCTACATCATACCCATGTAAATGATGAAATGTGGTCTAAAATTCAGGCTGCACGAAAGAACATTGAATTGATTGAGAAAGATGTCTGCAAAAGAAATGCCTATAGGTAAGTACCTCTTAACTGTCTATCAAGTACTTGCTAAGTGCTTCTTGAATGTTTAGTCTTTACCGAGCTAGAAAAGCTTTTTTTACAAAGCAGCAGCCATGCCTTGAGTCACTTTCAAGCTGTGCACCCCAATTCAAAAGAAGTATCTATCCAGTAAGTAGATCTATATATCTTGTAACTACTTGCTAGTTAGTTGCTAACTCAATCAGGATGTGAATGGTGAATATCATCCATATGTTGGATGTGTAAATCAGGGATCAGGCTTTCTCCAGAAACACTACTCTAGCTCAGTTAAAGGTCATACTAGTATTGATCTTGAGTTTCTAGAGCAGTTATTCAATGATCTGATTATGCCATCTCAAGAAGACTGTGGTGTGATTGAGCCATTAACATCACGACGAAAATTTTGTGGTAAGTGCTTCCCAAGTATTTTGCAACTACTCCCTAACTATTTCATAAACACTTATGAACTTTTCTAGACTGTGATCATGTTCAGGGCCCTGGCAGACTGGAACGTATAAAGTGTAGTGTTACATTTACTGCACTAGTACCAGTCAATATTGAGGCAACACCTTATATCCTCTTCACCTCTCATGGTATTCATCAGCACCCTCCACCTCCACCTCATAGACCACCAGAGCTAGTTATGAAGGGGATTCAAAAAGTGATAAGGCAGATGAGAAATCCCAGCTTAACTTTAGGTAAGTACTTCTCAGCCAGTTTGCAAGTATTTACTAACTACTTGGTAGCCCAATTTATTCAGAGTCCAGAGCTGGAGTCATTCTGTCAACAGTATGATGCATATTCACTAGCTGAAATCCATGCATCATTCTCAAATGTTGATCGAATCTCTGCAATTATTCAAAAGCAACGCCTTATGACCTACCCAGCAGGCCAACACTTTAATGGGGTTATATATCTATGTAATACTGATCCTTTCATAAAGGTAATCACTTGAAAACTACTTGACAAGTACTTGCTAATTAGATATAGGATTACATCCAAGAAAAGTTCTATGATGCTGGCCAAGTTATGATTATCTGTGGCTTTAAAGAACAGATACAGCTTCTCAATACATTGAATTCTTTTGAGATTGACATGTCATATAAACGGATTCGAGAAAAAGGGATGAATGAGGTTGTATTTGCAACCTACTTGCCTTCACATGGAAAAAGTAAGTACTTATAAAGCAATTAACAACTGACTACCAACTGATTAGACACTAATATGAGAACAGTCATTACACTTCTCCGAGTTTTCACCAACCAGGAATCCACTGAAGGCTATTATCTTCTATTTAAGAGGGCTTTCACTCTAATAGAACATGTAACTGGCAACCCAGTTGAATTTTATTCTATTCATTCCACTGGAATTCATGCTGTCATAGTTGATATGTGTCCAAAGCAGTATACAGGTAAGTGATTTATAAATTATAACTGCCTGGTAACTGATTCACAAGTACTTATGGACTACTTAGGTCTTGGAAAATACCTACAAGAGATTGATCCTCTCCAGCGTCCAATACTATGGCAATTACAGGGAATTATAATATTTTGTCGAGTTCACTTTTTTCGCACAATCACTGAGGCAGTTGGCTGTAATGATAGAGGTATAGGAGTTTGGAGTCGAATGGCTTCTTTGATTGACTGCAAATCTGAAGATGACTATGTTCAGCTATGTGAGCTATTAATTGGTAAGCCTTCTCCAAGCATTTACCAAGTACTTGCCTGCTACCTGCTAACTACTTCAGCCTATGAGAATACCAAAGTTCAGGACTGGGCAGTGCATAAAAGGCAGCCAGTTATCAAAGCTGGGCTTAATAAGCACTGCTCAAATATCCCTGAATTTATATATGATTCTATAAGAAATCATACCAATTCTGCAGAGCAATCTCATCATAAGGCAAATGCAGGTGGTAAGAGACTCACATTGACAGGCAATTCGCAAGTATGTATTGTCCAAGTACTTCCAAACTGATTCTCAAGTACTTATCTCTTTTTTATCCAGTTCTGCAAAGCTTGACAAACAAGATATTCTGCAATATATTAATCGCAGTGAACTTGGTATCCGTCATACTTATCAGACAACAAATTTGACAACCAATTATCTGCGGCATTCAACCCGTGAAGGTAAGAATATAATATATATATTTTTCCTTGGTTTATTTCCAAATAGTTGCCAAGCGATTGCTAACTATTCTAGAATCTCTCAAACGTCAGCGTTCTGAATCAGCCTCTCAGGGTGCTTCATCTAGGTATGTTTCAAGTGCTTAGGAACTGGTTGCCAAGTGCTTTGGAGATAATTAACAACTGCGTAGATCAATCTCTACTTCTTCTCAGGGTCGCCATCGTGTTTTGAGAAACACATTATCTTTTGAAGAGCAACGACAGGCTCTTGAAATTAAGGAGCGAGAAATGCAGCTTAAAAAAGAAGAGGAAGAGATTAGGAAATTACAGCTTGAAAATGAAGAAAGGGAACTTGAATTAATGGAAAGACGTGCAAGGATGCAGGAGAGTAGTTAACAACATTTGAGCACTGATTAGGAACTAGTTAGTAACTAATCCAAGATTCTTTATAATTTCAGTCAGGGCCTAACTACTTGTAACTAAACCCACATTGCCCTCTAAGCTTTAGGGGCTGGGCCTGGAGATGCTAATGGCTAGCTTTGGCACAAAAGATTTCATTGGGGAAGAGAGGAACAAATTCCCGATCAGGCAGCTCTATATACATGTGCATGCAGTGCAGGTAAATAGTTCCTCTGATAACCTCTCTGTCTGATAGCCCCTCTGCCTGACTAAAGATATTGCTTATGCAACAGGCGCAGCCTGTGACACTAAGCCTGCTTTAGGGCAGTGCAATCAAAGTGATTGAAATGTTCACAGGTCTTCAAGTCCTTGCAGCACTGCTTTGCAGTATGACAAGCACCACAGGGGATTGCATGGCTGTGACGGTTCACATATAACGACCCAACACCGCATCAACGGATGATGCATCACAAATGCCGCTATACAACCCCTATAAAAACCTCTTCATTATCCAGATAAATACCCTCTCCTTCCTCTGGATAGATTCCGTTCTCCAGATTCGAGATTCTCGTCGATGGTTACAATAGTTTAGATAGGAACTTTGATTCAATATTATCTACTATTCCGAGCCCGTGACAATGGCCCATATCTCGAATGTTCTTGCGCATATCGGTAATGTGAACCTAAATGTCACGGGCTCGGAATAGTAGATAATATTGAATCAAAGTTCCTATCTAAACTATTGTACCCATCGACGAGAATCTCGAATCTGGAGAACGGAATCTATCCAGAGGAAGGAGAGGGTATTTATCTGGACGCGGAGTTGATCTATCACATATGATGTGTCTTATATGATACATCAACTGTGATGCTTCTGAGAAAGTCTCTCCCAGTCCTATAGCGTTCGATCGTCACAGAGGTGTTGGGCCGTCACAGATAGTAAAGGTATTAAGGAAGAAATGTAGGCGAGAATTGTAATTTTGATTTCTGTACCGAAAGGTCCACATGAATTGTTTTGGGTCACATGACCATACTAGCGCGGTCACCTGAGGCTTTGAACGAGGTCGTGCCACCTGTATACTCCCCGGAATCAGGATTTTCTCCACCGGAGGAGCCTTTACTCCATTATTGCAAATCCAGGTGCCGCGTACACCGCCTGCTTCAGTTCCCTCTGGGCACATGGATATGATTGCCGACTGAAAGCGTGTCAGAGACCCTGCGTGCTCAACTAAGCATACAAGATCAGTGGCAGGTATTGTTTTCCTTGCACCAGCTTCTGCTCAATGGGCATAATGACTTTTTCCTTGCCTCCCAACACCCATCCGCAAGCCTTGCTTTGAAACAGTTGCCTGAAAAATATGCCATGCCGGCCCGGATGTGGCGCCATGGTATCCATTCCTTGGTGATGATACATTTGACCTCGGAGATACCTTTATCCCGAAGCATAGATAGCCCCCAAATAATATAATGAATTTCTTCCCCTCGGTCTTCTTCACATACACACACACACACACACACACACACAAACTCCCTCGCTCTTTTTTTCTCTCTTTCTCCATCAATGACTTTGGATTGACCAGGCCAACTTGCTCACTTTGCTGGCAACAATGTCCTTCCAATGGCCATCAGAAAATGACCCATTCTACAAACGCATCTTTGTGAAGACCCTGCTCTTCATCCCAGTAATCGCCGAAATTATGCTTCCAGTATTGATTGCTTTGTTTGTCATTGGGATGATTGTGACGATAACTGTGATGTTTTGCGGCGTGATGTTGGGCTTGATCCCGGATCCTACCAAGAACACCGACGACAACAGCAGCAGCAACAACAACAACAATAAGGGGGGCCAGACTGATTCCAGCAATCCTGCACAAGCAGTGGATGAGAAAACACGCATCAATGTTGAGATGGAGTTGCTCCGGGAGATGTTGCAAGCACGACAGGAGAAATTTGACAAGTTGAACCTGGTCAAGAATGATTGAAAAGAGAAGGGAAGGTTTGTGGCGGGGGAATAAGGGATCAAGTGAAGATTTCACTCCGGTCTTCCTGGGAAGTGTTCAGCTGTATGTTCTGGCCAACAAAGCTTGAAAGGACATTGAGGCAATTCAAGCTATGCCGGGCAATGTGATAGCGGATTTGAATTTGTTGGGTTCATATACGCCAATGCACGCCGTCGCGTCCAACGTAGAGATGCTCTGAGGATGCTGGCTGTAATTTACGTCGTTTCTGTTCTGGGGCAGCTTGGTGGAAACAAACTATTCCACGAGGTTTTGCGGGAAGGTGGTGATTGTGTTTGGTTGGACCAAGCCGGGTCCTGACAATGATCAATAGTTACCAACAGCTTCTGAGGGAAATAATTGGTTTCTTAAATGAACTGGCTGTATCATAAGTAGCATTTAAATAATGAAAAATACATATAAAGCAATTCTGAACATCTATCCACACCACACTCGAGCCAGTACTCAGAGGCTCTCCGAAACAGGTTGGGTCTGCTCTTGGTTACGTTGCTGACATTGCGACTTGTGTCTATCTGATCACCAGTGCTGGATGCTTCTCACGCTTCTCGTCATTTTGTGTATAAAGCAAGACACAGAGGTGTTCGATAAAAATGACTGAGTTTATTCACAATGACTGGGCGCTATCTTATGCCCAAACGCCGTCCTCAGAATCTGGAGTCAGCCTTGTCTCTTAGCCCCGCCCTCCTGAATAATTTTGGCATTTATCCTCCAGACTTCGGTTCCATAACATCTTTTATTTCTTTCATATTTCTCTTTAAATTAAGAAACCAGTTATTTTATCTGGAGAACCCTATCATTACATGGCCTATTATGGCAGATCTAAACTAACTAGTAGCCATCGACGAGAATATCGAATCTGGAGAGGAAAAAGAAGAAGAGTAATCTATCTACAGGATAATGGGAATATATCAATCAGCTGTACGACCGGGCTAGGGCGCCGTTTGTCTCGACTGCCCCGATGGCATCGTTTGCTCTATTGGTGGTGTTTGTCAATGGTGGCCATTAGCCGTTTGTCGTTGGCGACTATTGATTCCATGTCCATGTCCATGTCCAGTAGCAGCGAGGTTGGTGTAGTTAAATCCAGATCTTCTGGAGGGTTCTCTACTAGGGCTGCCTTCTGTTTATCTGGCTTATCTGGCTTCAGTCGTTTGCGAATTCCCGCCGGTTTGGCGATGCCATTGATCAGGATGTTGTCCCGTTGTTGGGGCGTGCCTGGAGTGCGGTCTCTGGCCGAATAGCGAGTGACGGGCGCCATGCGGTACTGCCTGCTAGTGTGTGAGGATAATCAGTGGATGGAGAGCTTTGGGAGTGTATGTCTGGCTGTATGCCTAAGGGCTCAGACATATAAGTCACGTGTGAACTAAATACGGAAGAAGGTATTTCCCCGAGACCCCGGATCGAAACCGGGACATGCTATGTACATACTTTTTTTTCTTTTTTTTGCTTTTTAAAGAGGCCAGCGACCGGCTTATCTTATCAGCCACACACTCATTTTCTTCCACCCCGCGAAGACTCATCCTTTGACTGATCTGAGTGAGATACAAGAGTCGTTGCTTCGTCTTAACACTGTCCTTTTGGTTACTCAAGGGACGTGGAAACCATTGAAAAGAGTTTCCAGTTTACTATCTCCATTTTGACCTACCCCCAGCGATTCGCAGTGGTGGACTTCGTTGCCCCTCCTTCGGACATAACACCACCACAATGGAGGCCAAGGTGAGTCGCGTTCCCCTACTATGGTCCATGAGTCCACTCTAACATATGCGATACACAGCCCCAGGAAACCTCCCTGCCCCTCCGTCCCGCCGCGGACGTGAAGCCTCCCCAGGAACAGCCCCCGGCGCAGCCCGAAGAATCCCAGGAGTCAACATCCAAAAAGAAGGAAAAGAAGGAGAAGAAGGCCCAGGAGAAGGCCGCCAAAAAGGAGCAGGCAGCCAAACAGCCCAAGCAGCCCAAGGGTCCCGCACCTGTCAAGGCAAAGAAGGAACCCGCCGCCCCTACCGACCCCGAGCAGATGTTCAAGGAAGGTTTCCTGCACCAGGTCTACCACGAACGGCCCGAGGAGAGCGTTACCACCCGATTCCCTCCAGAACCCAACGGTTACTTGCACATCGGTCACAGCAAGGCTATTGCCATCAACTTCGGTTTCGCCAAGTACCACGGGGGCAAGTGTAATCTGCGTTACGACGATACCAACCCGGCTGGTGAGGAACAGGAGTACTTTGAGTCGATTAGGGACATTGTCCAGTGGTTGGGTTTCAAGCCGGCTGCTATCACTTATTCCAGTGACCATTTTGACCGGTTGTATGAGTTGGCGGAGGAGCTGATTAGGAGGGATGGGGCTTACGTTTGCCACTGCTCGAGTACGTGAATTTTCACTGCAGTGAGAGATGCATATATTGACGGATGTTTTAGAGGCCGAAATCGAAGTCCAGAGAGGTGGAGGAGAGGGAGGAAAGGGCAAAGAACGTTTTGCCTGCGCGCACCGTGACCGTCCGATCGAAGAGTCGCTTACCGAGTTCCGGGCCATGCGCGACGGAAAATACCAGGCCAAAGAAGCTTCTCTTCGGATGAAGCAGGACCTCAAAAACCCGAATCCCCAGATGTGGGATCTTGCAGCGTACCGTATCCTCGAGGACAATCACCATTTCCGGACCGGTGACAAGTGGAAGATCTACCCGACATATGGTGAGTGTTCCAGACACGGTTGGGAGTGCTATTCGGATTAACAACGTCTAGACTTCACGCACTGCCTTGTCGATAGTTTCGAAAACATCACCCACTCTCTCTGTACCACCGAGTTTGAGCTCTCGCGTGAGTCGTACAACTGGCTCATCAACAAGCTGGACGTCTTCAAGCCCATGCAGAGAGAATACGGCCGCCTCAATTTGACCGGAACTGTTCTTTCCAAGCGCAAGCTGAACCAACTCGTCAAGGAGAACCATGTGCGAGGCTGGGACGACCCTCGTCTGTACACTCTGATTGGTCTTCGTCGCCGTGGTATCCCCCCGGGTGCTATTCGCGCATTTGTCAATGAGTTGGGTGTCACAAAGAATGTGACCAACATCGAGATCAACCGCTTTGAGCAGTCCATCCGTTCTTACCTGGAATTCTCGGTGCCCCGTCTGATGATGGTGCTCGATCCGATTGAGGTTATCATTGATGATCTGCCAGACGACTATGTGGAGATGATTGAGCAGCCTTTTGCGCCCAAGGACCCTTCGTTTGGTGTAAGTTTTTGACCCATCTCTTGAAGATAAATAGCTAATTGTTAGTCCCACCAACTGCCCTTCACCAAGCGTGTGTTCATTGACCGGAGTGACTTCCGTGAGGTGGACTCGCCCGACTACTTCCGTATGGCACCTGGCAAGCCTGTTGGTTTATTGAAGGCTCCCTACCCGGTGACTGCCAAATCGTTCGAAAAGGATGAGTCTGGTCGGGTCACGGTGGTCCATGCCAGCTACGACAAGCCTGCTGATGGGTCTGCACCCAAGAAGCCCAAGGCGTGAGTACAACCTTTTTTTTACTTTGCAACAACAGCATGCTAACAAAGCCAGTTTCATCCAATGGGTCGCCAACAGCCCGGCACACAACAGCCCGGTCAAGGCAGAGGCACGATTGCTCAACCCGCTGTTCCAGTCGAATAACCCCTCGGCTCACCCATCGGGCAACTTCCTCAACGACGTCAACCCTAACTCCGAAGACATCTACCCCGACGCCATGATCGAGGTGGGCTTCCACGACATCCGTCAGCGTGCTCCCTGGCCGGCAGAGGACCGCAAGGCCGGCAAAGAAAACGGCGTCCAGGCCGGACCTGAGGGCGTGCGGTTCCAGGCGATGCGGATTGCGTACTTTGCCATGGACCGGGATACGACGGACGACAAGGTTGTGTTGAACCGGATTGTGAACTTGAAGGAGGGTGCATAGTTTATAGCGTAGCATTGGTAGTTTGTGAATAGGTGCATGAATACCCCTGGGGTAATATATATCTTGCTTGATGTGTTCCTTAGCAGGGTAGCATTCGAACATATAGTGCTTAGTGAAGAACTGGCCAATACAAGGTCTCGTGGCGCAATGGTAGCGCGTTAGTTTCCGGTACTAAAGGCTGTGCGTTCGAGTCGCACCGGGATCGCATCCTTTTTTTTTTGACTTCTTTCGCTTCTATTTTTGCGCCATAACCTGCCGGAAATTGATCAAAAGAACGAGAATATCATCGTTCAGCTCAATTGGTATTCTGAGACTCGTGCGGCTTTTCGGTGCTATCTTTTTGGCCCCGGGTGCCGACCTCGATGACTGGGGGATAGATACCATGGGTCTTCCCGCGAGTGACAGGACGGTTGGCAGGTGGTTCACCAGGAACATGCCCGGAGAATGGCTAAAGAATAACCAGGAACAGAGCAATGTTATCCTAGTGTCATGGATCATTAGGGACCGCCCGGCTGTACATACCCCGGGGTACGTACACCGATACCCAACCATGATTCAGACACCAATTCAACATCATCCAGAATGCAGAATCAATCGGATACACCCGATCAAGCATAAAGATAAAGTACCCGGAAAAAATACTCTAAATTGGCGGAATATCTCCGACTTGTTTCAACGGTGCATACGCCATTCTCGTGGCGATGTCGTGATCCCGTCAGACAAGCACATCTGCGTCGATGGTGGAGAGAAAGACTGTGCGAATATGTCCACTATGCTTGCACCATCCACGCTAAACATGGGTTTCTCGTCTATCGGGAAATGTCAGGTTAAACTGGGTGTATTGGCCGGTAGATATAGATCAAATAAAAATGCGGATGCCCCCTGTCACTGTCATGTTGCAGATTCCGATTCCTTCTGGATATTCGACAGTGACAGTGACAGGGAATTATGGCGCAGACAATGGATCAGAAACAGCATACGGTGGAAGATGGCGTGGAGGTTTCGCCGACAAGCTCTGGGAAGGTCGATGACAACTATGATATCTACAAGCGGTACCAGGGCATTGAGTATACTGAGGAGGAGGCCAAAAAAGTTCTTCGGAAGATTGACTGTCGGGTGGTTCCTATTCTATTCTTGATCTATTTGATTCAGTATCTGGATAAGAACAGTCTGAACTTTGCTTCGGTGTATGGCTTGAAGACGGCGACGAAGTTGGAGGGACAGGATTATTCATGGCTGGGTTGGTACCTTTATCGTGTTGGATACTGGATTGTGCTAATGTTCGTAGGATCAATCTTCTATATCGGATACCTCGTCGCCCAATGGCCAGCCGGATATGCCTTGCAGAGACTGCCGATTGGAAAGTTTCTGAGCATTACGACATTCAGTAAGACTCCATATTCCAAATGTTAACCTAGCTTTATTGACCAAAATCAGTCTGGGGAGGTCTCCTCATGACAACGCCGGCATGCCACAACTTCCCCGGTATTGCTGCCAACCGCTTACTCCTGGGTATCCTCGAGGCCGCAGTTAACCCGGGTTTCGTGTTGATGATGGGTATCTGGTACACAGCCAAAGAGCAACCACTGCGATTGGAAGCATACTACTGCACCAACGGAATTGCAACCATGTTCGGAGGGTGAGTTTACATCCCAAACCTCAATGCAGACTGGCCACTGACCAACCAGTCTAATCGGTTACGCCGTCGGCCACATCACAACCGGCCTCGAACGCTGGATGTACGTCTTCCTCATTTTCGGCGCCTTCTCCATAGCCACCGCCATCGTCTCCATCATCTGGCTCCCCGACCTCCCCTCAACAGCCAAATTCCTCACCGAGCGCGAACGAGCCATCGCCGTCGACCGCGTCGCTATCAACCGGCAAGGTGTCAAGAACCACCACTTCAAATCGGACCAGGTCTGGCAGGCTGCTCGTGACCCCAAGACTTGGTTGTTGTTCATCATGGCCGTGGGTGCTCAAGTGCCCAATTCCGCACTTACTAGTTTTACCTCGATCATCGTTAAATCCTTCGGCTTCGATACCCTCGGCACGCAATACCTCCAGATCCCCGGCGGAGCAGTACAATTCCTCTCCCTCCTCGGCGGAGGCATCATTGCAACCAGATACGCAGACCGTTTCCACGCCCGCAGCACCTGTATGATCGTTGCTAATCTCATCTGCATCATCGGCGCGGGTTTACTCGTTGGCCTCCCCGATTCCAACCAGTGGGGCCGTCTTGTTGCGCTGTGGCTGTGCTATTTCCAGGGTCTGGGGTTTAGTATGAGCTTGACGATGATTAGTTCGAATGTCGCCGGGTCCACGAAGAAGCAGATTACGGGGGCTGTGGTGTTTACGGGGTATTGTGTGGGGAATATTATTGGGCCGCAGACTTTTAAGAGTAGTGAGGCGCCGGGGTATCATAGTGCTTATGTTGCGTGAGTTCCCTGTTCCCATCCCTGCGGTGGACTTAGTGTGATGTGTGCTAATGAATTGACAGTATGTTGGTCGGTTATGCCGTGAAACTGGCGGCTATCACCGGTCTTTATGCATACATGTACCTCGACAATAAGAAACGGGATCGTGAAGCCCATGTTGAGGAGTATGGAGAGGACGTTGTTAAGGAAGGGATCGAGAAGGGGATGATGGTAAGCCTTCTTTACCTCTTCACCGTGCTAGGGATATGGATGTGTACTGACAGCTACAGGACCAAACGGAACTCGAAAATAGGGCGTTTAGATATGTTTTATGATTTGTTTTCTACCACTAGTATCAAAAGTAATAAAGTCGTTTTTAAGTTTCACGCCACTATGGTTTCCAACCGAATGAACATTCTGGAATATCAGCAATGATAATTTACTTGTTGCATTCGTTCACGCCGTCACTGCTTCTGATATTGCGGATTTAGTAGGCCGTCGCCTGCCTGTCTTAGCTACTACTCACGAGGCACTGAAGCTGGCATGGAAACTGGAGTATATATACACATAGAGACCAAAATATGCTTTTAGTATCTGACCAGCGAGGCTTAGTCCTGTCTCGCAGGATCTTCATCCGGCTTGTTGAGCAACAGCTCATCGATTTCCGCCATTATTTCTGGCGTCAACTTGGGCAACAACTTCAGACTCTCGACGTTGTCGACGACTTGCTCCGGTCTCGAAGCACCGGTAATAACAGACGAGACGTTTTCGTTCTTCAGACACCACGCCAGAGCGAGTTGGGAGAGTTTGAAGCCGAGTTTATCGGCGAGGGTCTGTCCACAGTCAACTATTTATCTTAGCAAAAGTGGCAGGAAACATACCTTAAGCTTCACGATCTTCCTGATTGTACCCGCCCACTGCTCATTCTCCCAGTCCCTGCGCACGCTATCCGCAAATCTATCATTACTCTCTGCGAACCGAGAACCCGGCGGAGGCTGCGTCGTCGCATCATTATACTTCCCACTCAACAACCCCATCTTCAGCGGCGAAAACGTAGTCAACCCAATACCAGCGCGCGAGTACAAACGCTGAAACTCGCTTTCGACCTTGGTCCGGTCAAGCATGTTATACAACGGCTGCTCAACAATCGGCGCAATCAGACCCAATGCCTTGGCAATTCCACACGCCTCGCTGATCTCATCGGCAGACCACTGCGATGTACCCCAGTAAAACGCCCAGCCCTTTTCAATGACATAGTTGAACGCGCGCACGGTCTCCTCCATAGGCGTCAGACGGTCCGGTCGGTGCGCGTAGATGATATCGACATATTCGAGCTGTAACCGCTCAAGCGAGGCGCGGGTTCCTTCGATAATATGCTTCCGCGAAAGACCGTGGTTGTTGATTAGGATTTCGCCGTTCGCGAGACCCCAGTTCAGTTTGGTGGTGATGACCAGGTCGTTTCGCTTCCAGCCATATTTCTTGATCGCCTGGCCCATGATGATCTCCGATTGTCCGCCCGCGTAGCTTTCGGCTGTGTCGAAGAAGTTGACGCCGCAGTCGTAGGCTTGTTTCATGCAGGTGAAGGTGGTTTCTAGATCGTTAGCGTTGGGATTGATGATCAGTAGGTGGTATCGTACCGTTTTCGACGTGGCCTCCGAAACTGTGAAGAAAGGCAGTGTTAGCGATATTTTATTATACTGGTGTAGGGGAAAGGCTCACGTTAACCATCCTCCCAGTCCAATGGCTGATACGTGCAGGCCCGAGTTGCCCACGCGGCGGTACAGCATGTCTTTGTTCTTGTTTGGCCACGCCATTGTGATGTGTCTTGGATCGATCCGGGATTATTATTCAATTGAGATAGAAAGGAGTTTGAAAGTTGTGTACAGCGCAGGGTGCGCAGTGCTATTTATTCGTTGCATCGTGTGGGGAGGCTTCGGAGTAATACTCGGAGGGTCCTGAGGTTAGTTGGACGAGTGAGGATTGTGGATGCACTTTGGCCGGTGAATTACTGATAAATCATAGTAGTGCGCTGTATAGAATAAGGTCCTTTGGAGAGTTGTGATGGTGAGAAATGAAGCTGCCAGACAAAGGGCTGCCATCAGGTGACCTTCCCGATTGGGCAGCCCTCGACCTCACTCTCTTCTTTCTCGATTCTTTCTTCTTTCCACCCAAGCAATCAACTTTTCTATTCAGTCGCCATCACTGTCCAGTATGTCAAGCTGGTTTCTCGCTAATTATATTCTTCGTCATATCTCTTGAGTTTCCGCTTATTGATCCATCTAGAGAGTCTTACTCTTCAGCTTCAACGTCCACGGAATCTCCCCGAACTGTACCAAACGGGCCTCTACAACAACCAGCGAACAAGATTGATATACCCCCAGTACACCAACGGAGTACGGATAGTTATCTCGTTCATGAGTCGCGGCCTACAGCGTACCTCGATAGTCGATTCTGGCCCATGTGGGTCGGCGATGGCGTGCCGCCGGGGTCGATTAACGCAACCAACGCTATTTCTATCTCTGGCATCGTCGCCAGATCCCGTCGAATAAACTGCAGAGGAACTAGAACTTCCAGGAATTATGGCAAAATTTCGGAACAATGCATCTTGTTCGGCTCCTCTTGGCTCCATGCGCGTTGGCGCATTGCCCCGCAAGTCTGGGATCAACTGACTCTCGCAACGGCTGGTCTTTTGTGCTGCAGAATTTCAACTCTTTCATGTGTGACAGATTTACGACTTGACGACTGTCATGTCTTCGAATCGAACAAACGTGACCAAACGCGCTTGCGATGGGTGCAAGATTCGGAAGATTCGTTGCGGCGGAGGCCATCCGTGCAAGGCTTGTACGAATGCGCGCATCAAGTGCACTTACATTCGAGTTCAACAACCTCGAGGTCCGCAGAAATTGCGCTCGACGACAAAATATCTGATCGAACAAGCGCAGAGGGAAGACGTTTGTGAATCACCGCGCCAGTCCATAGAGCCCACATTGGCGCATTCAGTCGAACATACAACAGACAGGTACGAACATTTCATGACTTTGGTATCCCCGCACTGTTCTGATGATGATTGCATTCTAGGTCTCGGATTCCTCTGAATGTCCTGACCACTCCCCTCTACATCTATCACGTGCGCATGTACCCAGTATGGCCTATCGTCAACGTCGAACGTCTGGTATCTATATTGCAGCATGACACTGAAACTGCGGATCCCGAAATATACGCCTTGGCCACTGCTGTCGTAGCTGCAACAGTCGCGCAGTTGAGACTAGGTCAAGGCTCTCTTTCCGACGACTCGATGACCGCGGATACCTTTGCAGCAGAATGTCTTCGAGTCCGCGGTACGTGCCAGTACAAGTCCAAGGTTAACTTGAATAACGTGCGAACATCGTTCTTTTTGCACGTATACTACGAAAACCAGCAGTCGGGAGGAAGCGAGTCGTTGTTGTACTTGAGGGAAGCTATTTCGCTCGCTCAAATGATGAATCTGCATCGCGAATCGTCATATGCGAACCTTTCGTTGGAAGAGCAGCAAATCAGACGTCGCGTACTGTGGCTCTTGTTTGTTACAGAGAGGTGAGCATATCCTACTTGCTAACTCGGATTAAGCTAATGATATAGGGGCGTCTGCATCCTCCATAAACTCCCGGTCGTTCTACGAACCAATGTTGTACCTCCTTCAGCAGATGACGGCAACGAACCCCATGTGCTACCTGCGTTTCTCAAACTACTCAACCTTTTCCGGCTCTTTGAACGATCGAAAATGTTCGACATAATAGAAGGCGATGACCTGGAGACAGAATCCGTCGGTGATAAACTAGGCTTCGACAACCGATTTCTAGAGACATTGCAAGATAAGCTGGAGGACGGGTCAGTTGTTTTTGACCATATATCGGACGTACAAAAGGCAGACCTATGCGTCACACGACACTGGATGCGAATGATCTTGTGGAAGCTCTCAACCAAGAAAAGCATCTCATACAACCAGTCACCGCAAACGCCCACTTCACCGTCATTCCCGGTGGCAGTTGCGAAGGAGCTGCTGAATATTGTTTCGCAGCTACCCAGACCAGCCATCGAGGCGCATGGTCTTGGAATGGTGAGTTCGATCGCCTACTGATGTAGATGACCTCGTAACTGATCTTGTAGGAACTAAAACTGTACGAAATTGCAAACTCGCTCGCCGATTCGATCATGAAGCTGGCGATGTTCCCTCGGGCTTCTGAATTAGAATTCGAAAGCCGACCAAATAATATTCTGTATCGACTGCACTCCATATTATCGACATTCCGAGGAGGAGGAAACAAAACATTAGTTGACATGCTCTATAAAAAGATGGCAGAAGCAGATTCTAGAAGCGCGCCAACGTTATCGGCCCTGCAGCCATCGCATGCAGGATACCGGAAGAGTAGACGATTGACAAGGGTTGGGGTCAATCAGCATAGCCAAGATGCTGTCACGGTAGCGACTGCACCTAGTCTTGACCATAATCTTGCTGTGACAGGACAACTTCCAGAACAAAGGACCCGCACTGTTGGAGACAGTCTAAACCCTCCAGAGGAGCTACACATCGAACCAATGGAAATGGACCACCGCAATGATTACCGGCAGGCAATAAAAGACCCATCAGTCGACGGGATTCCGGAAATGCCATCTAGCCCACTTTTCCCAAACTACATTGACCAGGATCCCTACATAGCGCCAACGCCCTTCCTGCATGCATCAGCAGCACCGGATCTCCCCGCATTAGCCCCATCATGGCCGTCCTATGACTCGGTTGAGCTAATGCTTGATGACTTCCTGGCGCAGGTCCCCGGGGATCCATTTTTGGAGGACGGCTTATTTGAGGGGCCGTTTATGGGATCTGATTTGCCGGAGCAGGTCTTTACAGGTCGGGATTTTGTGGGGATTAGTCCGGCTTAGTAGTTTTATGCATGTTTGGTATTCGTGATTTTGGCTTGTGATGGTGTTATTTGGGTTGATTGGTTCTATGTACATACTTTTCTCTCTCTTTTTATTTTTTTATTTTTATTTTATTTTTTTTTAATGAACCGCTGTACGGAGCAATTCTCGGACAGTATTTACTACTTCTGAAAAAGAACATAACAGATTTTATGTAAGACAATTCGTCGATGGCCAAGAAGAGAACAGGAGTTGCCGTCTCTTTCTGCACATATTCCTTAAAAGACCCAACGAATAGCTGGTTCTAGGCTTCACGCATTCCTTTGACGCTCGTAGTGACAAAATATGAGAGCTGCTTTTAACGCAGGTATCTCGGCTCGGATTCACTTCTCTGGTATAAATGACCATGTAGTAAATTCTTGCTATGTCAGTCTTTCAACCAGGACACCATGGGTTGCGGCGTCTTGATCAATTTTCTTCTCTTGACTGGATTTTTCGTTGCTCGACTTAGCTTCTCTTTCGTAGAAAGTAGCACGAGATCTGGCTCAGATAAGCAATTCCTGGATGGTAGATGTGCAAGTTGACGAGACTTCAGTGACCACCCTGTATGCCCAAGCTGTAGACATTCAGAACATCCGACTTCGATGAAGATATGGACCATTTCGAGCCGCTATCAAGGACGACGCAAAACGTTTGGGGTACTGTTGGTAACTTTTGAATTCTTTTTGTCAATGACGGTACTTGAATGGAGCAAAATGTCATTTCTTTGACATGAAACGGGACGAGAGAAGGAGCCCTAGCGTGATGGAACACACGCAGGATCATGGAAATCCAAACGAGCCACCACGCTGGATAGACTCGCAGGTACTCGCTTTCGCTTAGACCATTTAGACCCTCTGCAAGGAGGAGAAACCTAGGGATTCCAGGAATCAGCTGGTTCTTTTTGAATTAGCCTCTCAATAAAGATGCTCGAGAGGAGCGAGATGAGCTCTCAGTCCAGCCCCATGTCCCTAACATTGCCAATTACACAGCAAATCATTGCTTTGCTAATCTTTCATCAGGGCGCCACACGGTGGTCAAGTCTCTTGCTTCCTTGACGGAAGTCCTCTGACTTGATTAGAATTCTCTTTCGTAGAAAACAGCACAATATCTAGCGCGCTTTGCTTAGGCAAACAATACCTGTATGGCAGATGCGTAGCTGCCGATTGCTGTGGTAATCGTGTGATTTATCACCGTGGGAAATATGTACCGGATAATGCCTGGCATTCGAGACTTTTCCCTTTCCGTTTTAGTGCTCACCCTTGCCGCTTTTTGATCACTGAGTAAAACTGAGCACTGAAATGGGGATCGGGGGCCGGAGGTCCGGAGGAGTCGATTATCCGCGACTAGCGAGATCGTATACGGAGAGACCCAGTTTTAACGAAGAGATTGATATATTCTCGTCTATATGCGTGTACACAAGTGCTTGAGTGCTTGTCTATCTAAATGTGCGCTCACGCTGGCCTATATCATCGGACCGGTGGAACTAATCGGACCGACATTATTCCTTATCATCGGGCTCCTTGATCTTCTTCTTCGACAACTATTGATATCGCATTCTCCCGTCAGCTTATGGGGAGTAACTCTGTAATGAACACTATAAGGCCGTCCATTCCTCGTTTGTCCGCCTTGCTTCGCAAGAAACCGTTTCCCATGCCTTCTCCCGGGCCACCTTTACCGCCCGGCAGACTTGTTGATGAAGAGATCTCGCCAGTAACTATATGATTCCAAGTACTTCTACCCAGCGAGGCCTGGAGAGGTACTCGCCGATCATTACCAAACCCTGGTCAAGGTTGGCTGGGGTGTGTCTTCAACAGTATGGCTCGCGCGTGATTTGCAAGGGTAGCCTTCAATAATTTCTGTTCAATTTGAAGCTCTCTCTGTCTCTAACAAACATACAGGCATATCAAAGAGTCAGAGAGCGTTGTGGCACTGAAAATCGCCAATAACAATGTGAGTTCCGCTGGTCATGAGCATGAGGTTGAAGAGCACATTTCCACAGCAGACCCATCACATCGCGGTCGCTCACTTATCCGAACATTACTAGGCTCTTTTGAAGTTAAGGGTCCAGAAGGTTCTTATTTGTGTCTTGTGTATCCGCCTATGAGGGAGCCATTGTCGATGTATCAGCAGCGCTTTGATTATAGAAAGATGCCACTGCCCCTCATTAAAACATACATTCGTGCTCTTCTTACGGGGCTTGATTATCTTCACAAAGAATGCAGGATAGTTTATACGGGTAAGTTCATCTTCAGCCTTGCTTCCCGTCGGTGATACTGAGCCCAGGCGGCTGCCTAGATCTAAAGCTTGAAAACATCATGGTCTCATTCGAGGATCCAACCGTGCTTGCTGATTTCATGGATTCTCAGCTTGAAAAGCCGATGGCTTTCAAGATTGATTTGGCAGGAAGACCAGTGTATCAGTCCTGTAATGACTTCGGGCCACTCAAAAGCCTGAGAAGTATACCACAGCTTGTCGACTTTGGCTTGGCAACCAGACTTGAGGAAGATGATGACTGGGGCGTCTGGCCTATTCAGCCAGACCACTATCGGGCGCCAGAGGTGATACTGGGTAATGGATGGCAAATGCCTGCGGATATTTGGAATCTTGGTGCTCTGGTGCGTCCCATTGTTCTCCAAAGTTGTTGCATCCACTAATGCCAGACCAGTTGTGGGATATGATTGAAGGCAAAGAGCTATTTCAGCATATCCATGATCAACAAGGTCGCTATGATGCTAAATTACACATCACTGAAATGATAGACTTACTCGGTCCACCCCCTCCAGAGGTCATACAAAAGTATCAATACATGCGAGAGTATTCGTGGCCGGAACCTGTCAGACGAGAAGATGACAGAGTATGTGAGACCGCAGAGGAGTACTTCTGTGGGCCATTCTTTGACAATAATGGTATTACTGGGTTTCCTATCTCGAACGAATTATTCTCAGACTCACAAAACATCTTAGGTTGCTTTCACTATGAAGACCTGATCCCCAACCGGAAACTAGGCGACACAGTTTCCTTCCTTGAGGGAGAGGAGAGGGAAGCGTTTCTGGATTTTGCCAAGGGAATGCTTGCCTGGCATCCAGATGCGAGAAAAACGGCAGGCGAACTGGCGGGGCATCCTTTTCTTCAACCAAAGCAAACAAGCGCCTGATTTCTGCGGTGTTTGCTAGCGGAATGACTCGAAATCGTGTTTGATCCCAGTTCGGCGGTGCCATCAGATGACCGGTTGAAGCGTTAACGTAGTTGTCTTTCTGAATGACATCTAATAGAGTCAGTTGATCTGTCTTTGATTGGAAAGTAATAGCATTATACCTTAAAATGAGATCCAAGCCATCAATCGCAATTTCATCAGGGTCATGATTCTAAAAACTGCTGTCAATGCGGGTGTATGTATAATTGGCGAATATATATAATATATTCACCATGGAAGAAGTGATTGAAGGTTGCCAATTCCGCCGCGCCTCCCCTTCTTGCTGAATAGGCACACATTACACTCCTGCATTTTGCGTTAGTAGCGATATTCATTGCTACTTTTACCTTTTTTAGTGCTATTCTATCAAAATGATCGCTCTACATCTCTATATGCGTATAGAATAAACATAGCTTAATAAGTCGGCCGCTGGATTCCCCTTCACAGCTAGACCTCGCCCTCACTCGCCGGTAACCCTCAGAGGGTCACCCTAATATCTTCATTTTGAGGGTTGAGAGTCCGACTCTCTCACCCGCAGTGAGTGCAGAATATTGGAGGGAGTTTGGGAAGGAGAAAAAGATTTGGGAGGAGACGAGGTCAGAACAGTGAGGGAGGGCTCTTTTATATTGGAAGGCCAGGCGGGTGGTGCTTACAGTACGGCGTATCAGGAGGCTATACCAGAAACGGTAAAACTAAGCGGAAGAGGGAATTCACAGGTCCTTGTTTTACACAGCTAACCCATTTCTAATTAGCTCGTGTAATCATTGACCAATGTAGCTCCAAATAAGTGTATAATACTCACTTAGTTTCTTCACTGGTCCTTTCTTCTAATGGCCGAGTTGTGGCATTATAACTTCACTGCATATTCCAAAGTGCCCAACATATCCTCCATCAAATCACTGATATCTTCCACGCTTACACTGAGCCGGATCAAATCATCGTAGATTCCACCTTTTTCCCGCGCCTCTTTGGGCATTCCATTGTGTGTCATCGCTGCTGGTATTTCGCACAAGCTCTCCAGCCCTCCCAAGCTCTCAGCAAGAGCGAAATACTTGGACGATGTACAGAACTTCGCTGCCGCTTTTGACCCGCCTCGAATTCGGAAAGATATCATCCCTCCGCCCAAACCATTGCGGTGTTGTTTCACTGCGACTTGTCGCTGTGGATGACTATTGAGACCAGGATAGTTCACACTTATCACGTGGGGCGACTTTTCAAGGATATTGGCGAGAGCTGACGCATTACGGGCTGCTGCAGGTGCACGGAGATGCAGGGTCTTCAGACCCCGATGGGCGAGCCAACAATCAAAAGGGCTAGGAACACTTCCAGCGGCATTCTGAACGAAAGATAGGGTGGCATGAATCTCGGAAGAGTTGAAGGCGATTGCACCCATTAAAACATCCTGTAGTGTGTAAATATTACGCTCAGCAGAAATTTTAAGAGATCTGGGCACTATTGACTTACAGTGTGTCCATTGATGCATTTGGTGACAGAATGCAGGACAATGTCTGCGCCGTATCTCAAAGGATTCTGGATATATGGCGACAAGAAAGTATTGTCTACCACAACCTGGGCTCCGGCCGCATGAGCGGTTTCAGCCACAACCTGAATATCGACGAGGGACAGAGTTGGGTTACTGGGTGTTTCAAGCCAGACGATTTTGACTTTCTCCTCAGATGTGTTTAGCACTTGAGTCAGTCTGTTCTGGATGTCATCAACAAATATCACTTTCACACCAAAGGCCGGTGCAATACGTGTTAGATATCGATGGGTTCCGCCATAGAGACTGTCTATAGACACAATAAGCGATCTTTGTGCTAGGCCTTGGACAATGGCTGCTGTTGCTGCCATGCCAGAAGAGAAGACCAGTGCGTAGGTAGCACATTCGAGGTCGGCAATGGCATTTTGAAAACTGTCACGATTGGGGTTGGAAGAGCGCGAGTAGATGTAAGGGCCAATGGGACAGCCAACATCCTGTTGGGCAAATGTTGTTGCAAGTGAAATCTACAGTAGGTGTGAGAGATTCTGAGGTGATAACCTTATTATCGAACGAAAGAAAGTCGACTTACTGGTTCCACCAATGCACCTGTGTTGGCATCACGGGGTAGACCCGATCGGACAGCTCGAGTTCCAAAGCCTGTCATGTTTCCAGTGGACTGATTCAATATGGAAAATAGAAAACAAGCTTGTCTGTTAATAAACAGAACGAGGGCCAAGTCAGCTTCTTAAGTGCGAGCCAAGCGAATCCCCTCTTTCCCAAACGGGCAATTGATAAGGCGTGAGCATCAACCTTTTGAAGGGAGTGTTAATAATTACTACTAATTTCTCCTGAAGTCGGATACAAACGGCCTGGCTATTGTGTGCTTGCTCATGCTCTACTTCTTAGAAGCTACTGGACTCAAGAGTTTGCTCTTATCTTCGATTTCATCCTTTGAATTTGCCCGCGAAAGTATGCAATCGACGAATCATACACATTTTGAGGTGACATTACATTCCACGTAAACACTCAATTATACCTTGGAATTCCCAAACTACTTCCTAATGTAAACACTCACCATATCCGTTCCCTTGCCGCTTTCATAGGACCGCTCAGGCTTAATATACATCATTCTAGTGAAAGAGCCACCTTGAGGACCTTGGTGAACCTCATCTTCGATAATTCCATCACCACCTTCAGCAAGCAGATTCCAATGCACACCCTTTAGACCCCACGGAGGACCCGGAAGCTTAGGGTCTTTGTAGAGAGGGAATTCAAGACAAATTAGCATACCACCAGGAGTGAGCAGGTCTGCCATTCTTGAGGCCCACCGAGAGCGGAGTACAGGTGGAAGAGCACACAAGAACTATTTATTGACTTTTCGTTAGAGCTTTTCTCGGGTCACAGGCGCAGAACTTACGGTGTAGTCGTAAATCAGGTCATATTTTTTCTCTTGCTCCCAGTCGGATTTGAAGAAATCACCCTCAATGAAAGATACTGATCCTCTTTGAGTGTCCACCCAAGAGGCTCCAAAGTTGTACTCCTGTGGCTTGGAAAGCTCATTGCTGGCATACTCCTTTGCCACGGTAACTCCAGTCGCTGAAACTTCCAGTCCAACAACGTCAAAGCCATGAAGTGCGAGCATTACCACATCATAACCCTTTCCACAGCCCTATATGCAATCGTGAGCTATAGTTCGAGAAAGCTGCAGCCACCCTACTCACTGGAACGAGGGCCGATTTTCTTTTCCCATCGGGTGTGATGGCGCTCAAAGCGTCTGCCTTTTGCTCAAGAAGGTCAATAAGGGCCGGCGAGGGCTTCCCTCTATCCCACATATCACTTTCATCAGTGTCCCAGAGATTTGACCACGCAGCAGAGTGATCGTCGATGGCACTGTCAAGCGTCAGAATAAGTGGGTATCTTTTAACGAAAGGGAAAGGCACTTTACCGTTCATTGAAGTGTTTGATGAGACGAGTCTGCCCATCAGGCGTTTGAAGGCACTCGGGGAACGGAGATGGCATTGAAGATCTTTCACTCTCAAAGAATGCTGGTTGATCTTTATTGATCAGTAGTAGATGGCGAGCAGTGTTACACCCGGATAATATATAGTGTTATATCTCTGAGTCACTGTATTATTCATTCACGGATTCCAGAACAATCTAAAGGAGCCTTGTACGAGTCCCTCCTCTCGCGCCCTTGACTAATCTACTACGAGAAATATAACTATTTGACTGCGGAGCCACTCGGGAAATGCGCCTTTCTGGTTGCCGTTTTAGGAATGACCCATTTGACTAAACGCAAGCCAATGAAAACGGCTCATCTCGCATCAATATATAAGAACACCCCTAGCCATACCTATAGAGGAATACACAAGGGCGTGGCAAGAACAATACATCATGATAGCTTCAATTAGCAAGAACTTTAGATTCGGACATATTCAGTTCTTTACCCAATGGAGCTCAACCAAACATATATCCCATTTGAAATTGTTCAACTAATCGCGCAAGTATGTAATCCACTGTAAAAGATATTTGAAAGGATGCTCATGGATGTTTTCAGTTTTGTGACAAGAGAGAAATCACGCAGTTACGACTAGTATACCGCGACTTGAACGCCATATCATCCCCGCTCCTTTACAGGGCCCTCGTCGAAGAAATCTCAAACGAAGGACACTTTCACTTTCACCGGGCGATTTCACGCTGTCACTTAGCTGCTATATCTCGAATGCTTGAATTTGGAGCCTCACCAAACCAGCGAGATTTACATGGCGAAGCTCCATTACACGCTGCTGCGCGAAACAACTGCGTCAGTGGGGCTCAATTGCTTCTGGGCTTGCATGTGGATGTCAACGCACAATCTCAGACGGGCTGGACACCCTTACACCTGGCTGCTAGGTATGGACATTATGTGTTCAGTACAGTATTGCTTGAGCATGGTGCGACGCTCGATACTCCGGGCTTCCATGGATGGACAGCACTGCACTATGCTGCTCGTTCGGGTCATGAGAAAATGGTGCTACTACTGCTAAGCTCCGGTGCCCGTAGTGATTTTCAAGACAATGATTCAAAGGCTCCTACATATTATGCCAGAAAGTTCAGGCATTGGGGGGTTTTGAACATGTTATGTGAACCGATTAGTGAGAATTGAAATAGAGCCTAAAATTATGGCTCATAATTTATGATCTTAAACGGTCTATTAGATCTGTGCGACTATGAGATGTAAAAATAATAATAATAAAAAAAAAAAAGGATGAGACAATATAATACGCCTTTCGTATTTCCAATTTGGGATTTTCCAAAGTACGCCTGGAATCGGCAAAATGCATATCCCACCACACTGGAATATTTTAAAACCTGATAATCGGTCTGTCTTTTTTCAAAGTTACCTTACCTTAGTTGGGATCAATATATTCTTTGATAAAATGGACCAAAGCAACACCAAGCCCGGAAATTTCCTAGGTCAGCTGAAGTGTGACTCCGTTGCGGATAGCATTGGAGCAACGCCCCTCACGCGGCTCAATCGTCTCCCAGCAGCTCTTGGGATCAAAGCCCAGGTTTATGCAAAGCTTGAATACCTCAATCCTGGTGGCTCCGTGAAAGACCGAATCGCCAAAAGCATGCTCGAGAAAGCCGAGGAAGATGGCATAATCAAACCCGGCGATACCTTGATTTAAGCCTCGAGTGGTAATACGTGAGTCTCATACATTCACTTCTATACAGTACAAGTATATTAAGGTGCAAATAACTAACAAGAGAATGCCAAATAGCGGAATTGCCATTGCTCTCATGGCCGCTGCCAAGGGCTACAAATGCATCATCACGCTGTCTGAGAAGATGTCCCTTGAGAAAGAACAGATTTTGTGCGCATTAAGTGCCAAAGTTGTCCGAACCCCCGCTGGAGTCCCTATAGACTCCCCCGATTCCATTATCAGCGTTGCGAATCGTTTGCAGCGGGAAATTCCCAACTCGCACATCCTGAACCAATACACCAACCCCGGAAACGCGGCTGCGCATGAGTTCGGGACTGCCGAGGAGATCTGGTATCAGACCGAGGGTAATGTCGATGTGGTAATCAGCGGTGCCGGAACTGGAGGAACTGTTACGGGAATATCCAAGGGCCTGAAGAAACGCAACCCCGGGATCTTTGTTGTTGGCGTGGATCCGATGGGATCGGTGCTTGCTCAGCCAGACTTTCTCAACGAAGTGAAGCAAGAATACAAAGTCGAGGGGATTGGCTACGACTTTGTGCCGGGGGTCTTGGACCAGACTGGGCCTGATTTATGGATCAAGACGACTGATCATGATTCATTCCAGTTTGCCCGGCGACTTATTCGAGAGGAGGGGCTGCTTTGTGGAGGTTCTGCTGGTGCAACTATTGCTGCATTGACTCAGTTGGTCAAGGAAAGACCAGATCTCAACGTGGAAGGCAAGCTCATTGTAATCATATTGGCTGATGGGGTTCGGAACTACTTGACTAAGTTTGCCAGTGATGACTGGATGAAAGAGCAGGGGTATAGCAATGCGTGAGCATGTATGAGGGTGGTTGTAATTAGAGAAAAGTCAAAGATACGTTAAACAAATGAAAAGGGCCCATGGGAGATTTTTCTTACTACTGATAATGACCTATGGATCCGTGTCGGGATCCAGACTCGCTTGTCGCTTTAAAGGAGCCCTGTCACTATTCTCAAATCGCGATACTGATCAAAAAGGCAAATCTGCTTCTGCTGCTGAGGACTCCTGAGCAGAGTACATCCCTGTTTGCTGTGGGGTAGAGCACGAAATGGAGCCATCCCTGAATTTGCGAAACTCCGCAAGGCATTCAGGACTTTGCCATGCCCAAGGCATCCAAGGATCAATTTCACCAGCAAGGCCATTGGTGCACATTTCATTTTGATTTTTCACCCGATGATATTCTTCATCTGCTGTCCACGGAAGTGGGAAGATAGCATTAGAAGATATATTTGATGTACCAGGATCCAGGTTTGGAGTTGACGCGTTCAAACCAATTCCCTCCTTGAAAAGTCTCAGCCACTCGGGACTATCTGCTGCGGTTTGGTTCCAGGGATCGTCATCTCCATACAGAAGGCCACGTGCTTCCTGTTGTATACATTCATCGGTAATGGGCGATCCTTGCGCTTGCTTCCTTCGAACGAATCGTATCAAGTGTTCCGTGAGCTGCTCAAAGGGAGTCGGCTGAGCCTCCTTCGGTTGATTAGGACAGAATGCGCCATAAGCTCTACTATCAATTGCCGCCGTGGGTGGACAGCCTCGGGTAGAGGCACTGAAAGGATCCACACCATTGGATTCAATTCCAATAAGATATGGGGGCATGGCATTGTCCACCGCGAGAGCTACAGCGGGATCAAGACCCCGACAGCCCTTCCAATCTTTCATAGAGGCTCCTTTCCGGTAATGTGCCGCAAGGTGATTGTTCCGTTCTGGCCATTGTGTGAATGTGTCCCCACAGAATCCGCAGCGAGAGTTGACATGCGTGACCTCAGACTTCCATGTTGTCATCCTGGCTGCTATGTCTTCGACTCCATGTACTAGACGCAGATGCTGTGTGAGATGATCTTTCCGGTAGAATGTCCGTAGTGTAAGTGGCTTGTCTTGGCATTCCCAGAAGCGATGCTCTCTAATATGACTCTCTGGAGGGTTCTCGGTGCCGCAAAAAGCACATCGCGGTGTGCTAGTGGCTTCGTCCTCATAGGTAGGCCCAAACGGAGCACAGGGCCATCTTTCCAATGACAGATGTAGTGTTTTCTCATGGCGTACCCAGTCATGCTTTGATTTAAATGCGTCTGTACAGAACGTACACTGGTATGGTCGTTGTGGTGGCTGCTCAGGCCGAAGGTGGTGCATGGAAGAGTCCTTCTGTTGGCGTCGGCGTCGGCGACGTGTAGACTCTCCCACATAAAACTTACCAAATGACTTCGAATTATTAGAGCCTAAGCTATGTGCTGACGATGCAGAGGTACTTGAAGCACTGGACCTGGCTGAATCAGATGCAGCCACCGAGGGTGTTTGGCGTTGGGACTGTTGACCACGTGGCTTGGAAACACCCGAGCTTTGAGTTTTCCGTCGCAACTTTTGTGATTTTTCTTCCATTGAACTTTTCTTCACAGAGCTCAGGATATCATCGAGACATGCTGCCTCCGCCTCTGGCGGGGAGTTCTCCCAGCGATCTAATGGGCTCAGCGTCGACCAATAATCCATGGTTGGGTCGATGGTTTGGGAGTAAGAAGAAAATTGTACGTCAAAATCGTTGGTTAGATATGACGTTGCTTCACTGCTCTGCGTGGCAAAATCTTCTTGGGGCATGTTTCCCGATTCACTGGTCCCAGGATGGCGAAGAAGGGGTGTATTGGGTATACAGTATGCCGAGCTCCCGTGGTCTTGACTGTGTTGTAAGGGGTTGGCGAGATTGATATTGATATAGTAATTGTCGTCAGGTGGGTATGGCTCGAATTCATGTAATGGGTCATTGCTCAGGAAGTCTGCGTCTCTATGGCAGGTTGATAAACTGGAGACAGAAGCTTCAAGAGGCTCTATTGTCGATAGAGATGAACAAATTGGGCTGATGAGACTGTAAGTTCTTGTACACTAAAACTTGATGCTCTTAAAATACTTACTCTATGCTTAGTATGGAGTTGTCGGTCTCTGCAGCTGTGATCCGATGCTTCGGGGCATCTCTGCGACGAGAAGGTAAATTTTTCTCCATCGCTATCTGGAATGAATACCAGTGATAAAGTAGTCATCTCACAATAATGGTGACTGGAATTAGATGGGCTCTCAACTTGGCCTGGCAGGCCGTAAGGTTACTAAGCAACGCCTTTATAATTACCCGATTCGGAAGTCTACCCCACTTGGTTATCATCGACCCTGATGGTAATCTGAAAGCCATCGATGCTTATTTCTTCGGAGCCAGCTCGTCGACTGAGTCAGGTTTATATACGAAGAGTCCCAGAAGGGTAAACTGTTTTCGAAAATCGCTGTATGTAGTGGGACCTGGCTAACCGCCGGACTAAGGAGCATCAATCCTCGGACGCCTATACGATGGGTAAGGCAATGCGCGTCTCATGAAACGACTTATACTAGTTTGTACAGACTGTACAATTTCTCTCAAATCCTGTGAGCTCTGTATTGTTTTTTCACCGTTAGTTTGGTCATTCTGACTTATCTTTTTAGTCTTGACTCATTAGCTATGTCTTGTTTTCAGCCCGTTCACTATGTGCCTGCCAGTCGCCAGGCTCAAATATTGGCTATGCCAGTGAAGCGCATACTCGCCGTTCCACATCGAAAGGCAGGGGGTACTAGTAGTCCCCTTTTCGCGTTTTGGAGGGATAATCGTCACAAGCCACTGGCCAATATGGCATACAAAAAATACATCTGAATGAGCATATTTCCCCCTGTGTATGTCTGTAGGAGTGCCTAAAAGAATGGAGCATCTCCAAATAACGCTATTAGTCGATTGTAAATGGGCCAGTGAGCAATTAAAAATTCGAATAAAGTCTAGATAGAAAGCACTGAATGTGATGTGAGCAGTCGCTGCAGTTGTCGAGATTTCGCTGCTCTGAAGCTCTGCAATTAAGTGAAGTGCCAAAAAAAAAGAACCATCCATTCTCGAATTAATTAAATACAGCAAAACATTTACTCAGTACTTAAACCGGAAATCCAACCGCTTATTCCCCTCCTTCTCTCTCGCCACTTGATCAGATTGATACAGAACCTGCTCCTCCCGAGACATAGCGTTCCACGCTTTATCCTTCTGCCGGTTCAAGAACCAGAGGTATTGTCGTTGGACGATAAAGGCGGCCAGTGAGACTACGCAGAGCGCGATGAGGATTTTGTCGCCGGTATAGTAGTAGGGTGAGTCATTGTCGCGGTAGATTTCTGCATCAGTTAGTATAACCATTTATCATTGGAGTAGGTATGGAGAGGACTCACGAGATGAAATAATAGAGCCAATCTGCACGACGACGTTATACGTTGCAGCCGTGATAGCACGCTTCTGTACATCGAACGTATTCTCCGAGATCCACGCAGACACAATCGGATGGAAGTACGGATACCCGGATATCAACGTCGTAATGGTAAACCGCGCCCAGTCGTGTCCATACGCCGGCAAACCCAACAACGCAGCCAACAACGGTAGGGACCAGAACTCGCCGAAGAGCGAGTGGAACGTTCGTTCACCGAAGTACTCGCTGCTCTTGGACAGGATGAGCATGAGGATAATTTGCAAAGCGGCGGACGGGATCGAGAGCATGTTCGAGTCGAAGGTTGAGAAGCCGATGCGCTTTAGGGTCAGGGAGAGGTAGGATTGCACCGGGCCCTGCGGGATGTAGGCGACTAGGCCGATGAAGTACAGTCCCCACATGGATTTGTCACTCCAGGCGTCGAGGACGTTGCGGAAGGAGGCGGCTTCGTGGATGTGTGTGAGACCTTTGGATGGGTCGTCGCGGAGGAGTCGCTGAGAGGTCAGTAGTGGAATAGAATAGAGAGGCGAAGGGAGCGTACATTGACCATGATCACCTCCTGTCTCTCAGTGTACCATGATCTACGACAGAGAACGCTCTTGGTATTGGTAGGCGAACTGGGGAGGTAGAAGAAACTCTGTTTTTGTTAGCAGTGCACAAAGACACAGATGGGACACATACAATCAGTCCAATGACAAAAGTCAACAATCCTTCGATGAGGAATAGCCAGAACCAGCCGGGTTTATCCTCGATCCCGCGCATTTTGAGGATTCCTGCCGCAAGGAGGGAGGAGATGATTCGGGCGACCTATTCATCGTTAACACCGAAAATGCTTTTGGTAGAGAGGGCGCATACATTCAATGACGACCAAAAGAAAGCCAGTCGAAAGGACAACTCCCGGGTCTTGTAGAAATACGTCGCAAAGAGAACCGTTCCCGGAATGAAGCCACCCTCCAGAGCACCGATCAGAGCTCTCGTCACATAGAACGAAGCCCTGCTGGTCATCCACGATTGAGTCCACGAGACGAGACTCCACCCCATCATCATCAGGGGAAGGACTCTTCGGAAACCGTAGCGCTTGATAAGGAGTTGAACGGGGAATTCGGCGGCCAGGAAGAGGACGAGTTGGATTGTTGTGCCCTGGACTGTCAGTATTCCGTCAACAATAAAACAGGCGAGTGTACTGACATTGTTATAGTCATTGCTGTTCATGTTCAGATCCTCCAGCAGGCTATCTGTTAGGGCATTCGACAGATTCCCCCGATCCAATTGCAATCCGAAGAACTATACAGTCAGCCATATCCCAAGACCTCTGAGATCAAGCTTACCATAATGCAGACCCAACCAAGAAGCAAAAAGTCCGTCTTAAGCACTACCCGCCGCTCCTCATCCGGCGTCCACGTCGCAGTCGCATCGAACCGGTGATATCCTTCAAAGGACTCATGGGGAACAGTCACTTGCGCAAGCTGCTCCTGTCCAACACCCACAGACACCTTAAACGATTCATCCTCATCAGTCGTAGTCTCAGCGCCTTTGCGCCCTCGCTCGATATCGTCTGCCATACTGCTACGCTGCGAAGAGATATCGAGATTGTATTTGAATAAAAGAATACATTGCTACTTTTATATATACTCAAGACCACACGCACGGAGGCTTGTTGATATTACTGAGTTGGGAAGCATCTCCATGTCAGCAGAATAACGTCGCCAGAGACTAGTCGGATTGCACAACGCCGCTCTCCGAGCACATCATCGAGCCCTAAGCTTTGTCGAATCAGGATTGACTATAGTGGCTGGATAGTTTAGGGGATCGTGAAACTCCGCGGGAGGGCGCTGCCACGCTTGGGAATACAGTACTTGTTCCCCAGATCGCATGCTCTCCAGTCACAATACAAGCAAACAAGTAAAAGCTCTAAACGCCATTATGCGAGCATTTCGATTGTTGTACCATGTAACCATCATCGCCAAGAATTGAGGGGAATTAGGTGTCAACAGCCTAACAGGTCAATGTATCGAAGTTCCGAGATTTTCGCCGATGCCCCGCCGATGGCAGCGCCGTTCCATAAGGACCAGGATTAACAACGCGATCCGGATATGATGCAGGAATTATGCATAATTAGCCGGTTAAGCATTGTCTCGTGATAGTGGGGAGTTTGTGTAAGCTCTAAAAGTGCAGTACTTATAAAAGTCAATATCCACCGGCGCATTGATCTGTCCGGATATACAACCTAGCTTTCTATATCTAGAACCGATATACACAATGCCAACTGCAGTTGACGCACCTACAGCCATCCGGGGAGGCCATGAGCAGGCCCGTCCGCGCATTCCGCAGCCATTGCAATATTCCGGGTCCCTGGATGGATATTTGAAGAGCGATCTGACACCTGTCATCGGACGGGAATACAGTGGACTCCAAGTCGCAGACATACTCAAGTCGGAGGAGAGTGATCGATTAATCACAGATTTGGCAGCGACTAGTATGCTTTTCCGATCTCTTCATGGGTTATATCGATCTTTTCTGAATTATACTGACTCGACCAGTCTCGCAACGAGGCGTCGTCTTCCTCCGCGACCAAAATGTCACACCACAGCAAATGCAACAATTCGGCGAACGACTAACAGCTCTAGCCGGCTGTGTAAGCCTCATACACCCCCTCAACCAGAACACCATCTAACAAACAAGAACAGCCCGAATCCTCCACCCTCCACGTCCACCCCCTAACCGAAGAAGGCAGCGAACTTGGCGACCAAATCAGCGTCATCAGCAGCGAAAAGCAGAAAAAAGGCGGCGGCCTCACCCACCAACTCAGCGACACCTCCCGTCTCGCCTCCGTCGGCTGGCACACGGATATCAGCTTCGAGCGTGTCCCCTCAGACTACGCCATGCTCAAGATTCATACGCTTCCTGAGACGGGCGGTGATACGCTGTGGGCGTCTGGGTATGAGGTGTATGATCGGTTGTCGGGGGAGATGAGGGGGTTTTTGGAAGGGTTGACGGCGACGCATGATGCGAGTTTTTTTCATGAGGAGGCGAGGAGGTTGGGGAATCCGTTACGGAGGGGGGAGAGGGGGTCGCCGTTGAATGAGGGGGAGGAGTTGAAGGCTGTACATCCGGTTGTGAGGACGAATCGTATGTATCTGCTTCTTTACAGTCTTGATCAATGGGATGAACTGACAGATGCAGCTGTGACGGGGTGGAAATCGGTCTATGTCAACCGGGGCTTCACGAAGCGCATCAACGGCGTGACCAAGGATGAATCGGATATGCTGCTGCAGTATCTGTTCAATGTATGTTGTCTTGCAAGTCTAACCCGAATACAAAGCTAACTGACCATAGCTCGTCACGCAAAACCACGACGCCCAAGTCCGGTTCAGATGGAACCGCAATGACATGGCTATCTGGGATAACCGGTCGACCTGGCACTGCGCGACGTACGACTACACGGAAGCACGGGCTGGAGACCGTGTGTGTAGTCTGGGAGAAGCGCCGTATTTTGATCCCAACTCTAAATCTCGCAGGGAGGCGTTGGCTTGAGTTGGAGTTTGTTTCTGGTAGTTTGGTTGATATCCTCATGAATGCAATATATTCAATCCATATGCCGTGCAAGTACATAAATAAATCCAGAAAACACATCCCTATCCTGATAAAGTCATAAACTCCCAGAAAACCGTTTTGAAAAGAAAGAGTAGCTCATGCCTGGCATGGCTCACTCAGCCGCATCCAGTTCCAGCATACTGCTATATGTTAGACTTCATCATTTCTCCAGGGGGGAAACTTGTACATACCGGTATTACCCATATCATCACCAAACATAGAAGCCATCAGGTCCTCACCTGAGCGTGTCCCCTCGATGTTGTTGTACGTGACAGCCGTCTTACCCAGACAGAGTCCGATCATTGGTGGTGACACCTGAAGGGACATGAACTCAGGCTTGCTGCCAATACATTCGGAAAGCATGAGTTGGTGGACATTTGTAGCGGCATAGTGGCCGTGGAGCATAGCGCCTCCGCAACGTTTGATACCCGGCCAGGAGGCAAGGTCACCGATAGCGAAGTGGTGCTCTGCATTGGGCATGTTATTTTGGAATTGACATCTGTTCTCGTTAGCATAAGTCAAGGAAAGAAGAGGAAGGGTGGCATACGTAGGGTGAATGTGCACGTAGCCTTCTTGATCAAGTGCATCCTGTGGCAGGTATGTCGATGTGGGAACGCACTTGGAGATGGCGCTCAGGATATGTCCCGCCTTGAGCTGCGTGCCATCGGCCAGGGTGAGATGCCAGGTGCGTCTTTCGTCATTGGTTTCGACTGCTTTGTGGTCGATGACTCTCTGACCAAGGATGACTTCGATGCCAGTCTCCCGCAGGATATCGCATACACGGTCCTTGAAGTCATCTGGCAGTGGCTCTGCAGAAAGTAGACGGTTCCGGGAGTGAACCAAGGTTACCTTTTGGTTCGGATTGAGTTCTTTGATCTCTGTGGCCATTTCCACGCCGACAGCGCCACCACCAACAATAACCACTCCCTCTTGCGCGTCCTGAACGTTCTTCCTATGCAACTTGGCTTCGTTCAAAAAGTCATCTCTGCAAAGAGACTGAGGAACGGTAGGAAAGACGCGTCGCAGTCCCGAAGCAGCAATGAGGTAGTCATACTGCTCGTGTCGGGTTTGCTGAGACTGCAATTCGAGAATCTGGGCCACCTTTCGTTCCGGATCGATGGAGGTGACGCTGCCCCGGACAAACTCCATATTAGGAGCCTTAAGAGCCGGGATGTCTGCGAATCGGGTCCATGCCTTGGGGGCAAACTTTTCGCAGGCCAGGGCTTTGGGAGATCCTATGAGGTGGTCTGAGAGGTTAGTATATCTTTCGTCTTTTGGAAGACAAGAACCTACAGTATCCATCTCGCTCATCAACGACGGTAATCTGAATAGGAAGACGAGCCTGAGGAGCTTTGGCATCCGGGTTATAATTAAAACGAGCAGCCTTCCCACGGGCAAGGTCGGCTAGGGTCAAAGCGGCAGCCAGACCACCATAGGAACCACCGATAATAAGGACACGGAAGGTCCGAGAGAAGGGTGCAAGGGCTTCGTTGGATGGCATATTGAATGAGACTGTACTTTGTTCGAATGGGATGTTGAACAGAAAGGAAGAACAGAAATACGTTCAGCTGTAGAAAAAGGCCGAAAAAGCAAGCAATCGAATGAGGGGCAGCGTGAAGGATTATGTCTCAGAGTCAATTAACGAGGGGGCGGGAGAATCTTTAAGTGACTCTGGAGTAACTACTCCATGTTGCGTACATCATCATAGCATTGTTGCTTTTGGTGGACGGGATACGGAGTCCGTAGTCCGAGCTTGGGCTCCCCACGGCGATGTACCTGTACTAGTGCTATGGAGTACTTGTATTGCATTCCAGAATACTGCTCCATCTTTGTATTGTTTCATACTCCATACTCTGTATCTTATCAGATGGTGACTAGTAGTATCTGGTAGAGACCGAGGTAAATCCGACCCAAAAAGGAAAGAATCATATCTGATTGTGCGTTATCTGATCGATCTCGCTACGTGCTATGATTGGCCGAACCAACGGGTAATCCCTTCCGAAGTCGGCGTAGTAGAGTTATCTGATCTGATCTGATTTTTTTTTTTTTCTGTATCCCACGAATGCCTGTAGTGAGAGAGACAAAGTTAGATATATAGCTGCATCTCCCACTGCTCCCACTGTAGCTGCATTTGTTCTTTGGGGTATCAAAGTACTACTATGTACGGAGTACTCCGTACATATTCAGTACTCGCCTGGATTCTGCTAAATGCCGCAAATAAATTAACATTATCAGATGCAATCAACCCGGGTGACCTGACCACGGAACCAACTGAGCCAAGGACACAGCCTGAACATTACTGAGTCTTGTCCACGGACATTCCTATTCTATGTATTCCTCCGTGCTGCGTATCCCACTCCGACACTTCCACGAGCTCGCGTTATTACATATTCACGAGACGCCATCCCGCGGTTGCCCCCCGAAAAATTGCCCAAATGGGTTTAGATTGACGAGGTCATTAGAGGCGGATTATGATCTTCCGCATCACGACTTGGGGGTCGCCTGCATCATGGTAATATTACGGGAGACCGTTACCAGTCACATACGGAAAGATACACAGACCCACTACGTATCGTCCTGAAAATAACTGTCGGTAAATTTCGGTAACTACCACTAATCTACTTGTATTTGTACTTGAAGCCCCACCACGTCTGTCCCCGATATCAGATCCGGATTGTGCTGGCTCATAGTCCTGTACATAGTATAGTTAGTGCAAGGATACAAGTCCACACGTGAAGTACTATGCAGAAGTTAAATGTGAAGGATGGCGCCATTGTGCTGTCAATCGTCATTCTTCTCTTTTTATACTCGCATTCCATTTGATAGCACAATGGCCCCCGATCAGAAACTCCCTTGGGTGCGCTTGCCAGAGCCCTACAAGACATCCTACGCCTTTCAAGTCCTCTCCGTGGAACATGGCCTGCGGACCTTCCAACTGCGGCGTGCTGCTCGCCCAGACGATGGCATTCCCCCTCCGGTGTCGCTTGATCATGCTTCCTTGAAATTCACAGACCTGTCACAACCTGATTCCTCTATCATTCCTCCGCTCGGAAACAACTCAGCCTGGGCTCGCGCTCAGCGAAGTCCAATCACAAAGTTCAGTTGGGACAGCACCGACGCACCATCAGTCGGACAAATCTGGAATGTCATCTACGCCCTCCTCATCCTCTACACCGATTTCGAAATCTTTCGCGTTGTCCTTTCAGGGGAGGGCAAGGAGCTTCTATCACAAGAACTGCAGGCAGTCGGTCTTGCCACGGAACATCCCAACCCCTCTGCTCCGCCGGGTCAGCCGGTGCCCGAGTCTACAGACCATGTCGGCCAATTGGTCGTCTTCCGCAGCATGTTCTGGCAGGGAGCTGGCTCCCCGTTTGGAACAAGGCCGGCGTGGATTGTTGGCTCTGAGACTGATAAGCCTTTGCGAAAGTCTGCGGCGGCTTTTCCGACATTTCCGGTTCAACATATTTTGACGACCAAGTTTCCTGGTGTTCGTGTCCATGCTGTTCACCCTATCCGCCCTGCGAAGCCAGCTCCGGGCTCGTGTATCTACAGTCGCTACATTCCGCATCTGGATGAGTTCTTTTCAATTTGGGTGTTGGACTACACGAACGAGGAGCATCTGAAGTTGTTCAACAAATGGCAGAATGACCCCCGGGTGGCGCAGGGCTGGAATGAAACTGGAACCCCAGATCAGCATCGCGAGTATCTGCGCAAGATTCACGAGGACCCTCATCAGATGGCGGTGCTTGCCAAGTTTAATGATACTTTCTTTTCGTATCATGAGATTTACTGGACTAAGGTATGTTGACCCCTTATATGAAAGTACGTAGACAAGGTACTAACGAGAATAGGAGGACCATTTAGGAGTCAACTACAACGCAGACGACTACGACCGCGGCCGCCACTCCCTCGTCGGTGACCAGCGTTTCCGCGGACAACACCGGGTGATGGTCTGGTGGTGCAGCATCATGCACTATATGTTCCTCGACGAACCACGCACAAAATACATCGTAGGCGAGCCCAAATTCACCAACCTCGCACCACTAGCCTACGACCACGCCACGGGCTTCAACATTGAGAAACTAGTCGACTTGCCGCATAAGCGGTCTGCGCTAGTTAAATGTCCGCGAGAGAAATTCTTCCACATTTCACCGTTCCGGTTCGATGGGTCGGATCACTTGGAGCGGAATCCGTTCCGAGCTTTGAAGCTGTGATTCCGAGCATGTACTTTATCTGTGTTAATTTAGCGACTGAATCAGTTGTTAGCGTAACGCAGTGGAATTTAATATATACTCTAGTAAATGTTCGCCTCGTGTTTCCTAAAAAGTATCCTTAGACGGACCTGTACGTAGTATATGGAGTACTTGAGCAGCTCGGAGTTATCAATCTATGGAGCATATGGAGAATTGGAGAACTTCAGCTACCCATTGTACGACTGCCATACCATCCGTAATATACATATCCAAAACGGAATAGTGCAAACATACACTAGCGCAGGAACGAAACGCTAATTGGCTCGCTTGGCATCTGATTAGATGCTTCATCTAATCAGATTGATAAAAAACACCGAGGTGGGACTGACCCACTTGGCGCATGTTTACGGTACTCCGTACATACACATACGTAGTACACAATACTGCTATACGGAGTACGAAGTATCTAGACAAGAGGATGGAATTGGTAGATATAAGCCAAGCAGCCGAGTCTAACGGTGTTTCCAGGATGGTACGAGTATTCCAGAGTAGCGGAGTAAACCGATGTGCATAAACAACATAGTACATAACATACAAGGATATCAACTATATACAAGACAAATCACACGAGCACAGCTCATACTAAGCCTGTCCAGCACGCCGTTCCAGAACACCGCCCGCCATCTTCCTCAGCTCCACCTTTCGGACTTTGCCGCTCCCCGTAACAGGAATCGTCCGGTCCACCCCCTCCTCCCCAAACACAAACACATGCTGCGGCGCCTTATGGCGTCCCAGGGTCTCGCGGGTCCACGCTCGGAGTTCCTCGTCCGATGGTCGTGGCTGTCCCGCTGCTACTAGGATGAAGGCGCCAACGACTTCGCCGTATTTCTGGTGTGGGACGCCGATCACGGAGGCTACTTCGATGGCTGAGTGGGCGGCTAGGCGCTCTTCGATTTCGAGGGGGTAGATATTTTCTCCGCCTGTCTGTTGTCAGAAACCGTTGGATGGATGGTTGGGTTTGTGCTCACCTCGGATGATTATGTCTTTGAAGCGGCCGGTGATGGAGCAGTAGCCTTCTGGTGTGAACAAGGCTTCGTCGCCTGTCTTGAGCCAGGTCACGCCGTTCTCGTCGGTGGTGAGTGTCTCGTTGGTTTTTTCGGGGTTGTTCCAGTATCCCTTTGTAAGTTGGTAGCCGGTCATGCAAAGTTCCCCGCGCTGGCCGACTGGGACGATGTTGCCTTTGGCGTCGATGATCTTGGCTTTTGCGTGCGGCATGACTTTGCCGACGGTCAAGAGTCGGGTTTCGATGGTGTCGGTGGTGAGAGCGTTGAAGCAAGTTGGTGATGCTTCTGTGAGGCCTGCAATCATCAGTTAAGAATTGCACAAGTAATATCATCCAAAAAAACGAACCATAGCTACTAGTATACTCGGTCATATTCAACTCCCCAAACAAACGTTTCATCAACGGTCGTGGCACGGGAGCCCCAGCGATGATCCCCGTCCGCAGATTTGAGCAGTCAAATTTCTGGGGCTTCGGAACGCTAAGGATCGCCTCGAACATCGTCGGCACGCCGTGCAGCGCGGTGCACTTCTCGTCGGAAATCGCGTGCAATACCGCCTTCGGGTCGAACGTCTCTCCGGGGAAAATGATCTTCGAGCCGTGGGTGACGACCGCTAGCATGCCGAGGACTAGGCCGAAGCAGTGGAAGAGTGGTGGTGGGCAGCAGAGGATGTCGAAGGGACTGAAGTCCATGCGGTCGCCGATGAAGCGCGAGTTGTTGACTAGGTTGCTGTTCAGGTTGTGTTAGATGTATATATTTGTCGCATGTTGGAGGGACATACTGGTGCGTCAACATAGCAGCCTTGGGATTACCAGTCGAACCACTGGTAAACTGCAAATTGCACACATCATCCGGTTGAAGAATATCCTCGCGCTCAGCCAGAACGTGGACCGGCAGCGATTGTCCGCGGTCGATAAGGTTACCGTAGGTACCAAAGTCCTGGTATTGGCCCCGGAGAATGATGATCTCTTCGAGCGCCTTCGAAGATCCCTTCCGCGTGGGATGCGGGCCGAGCGTGGACAGCACTTCGAATAGTTCGTGGCGGCCGATCTGGGGTGTCATGAAAAGCAATCTGCAGTCTAGCCCTATGTTAGTATACTGGTAACTATAGTTGTAATTGACAAAACATACCGGTATGACTGAGTGCGTAGTACACCTCCGACGAAGTATATGTATTGTTGAGCACCACGAGGATCGCACCAACACGCGCCGCACCAAAGAACAGAGAAATATATTGTTCGCAATTACCAGCCATAATACCAATGCGATCACCCTTTTGAATGCCCATGGCCAGCAAGCCCCGAGCAACCCGGTCGCTCTCATCGTGCAGGTCGGAATAGGTCCATCGGGCTCCGGTCCAGGGGAATACCAGGCATTCGTAGTCGCTGTATTTCAGACTTTGAAGAGTTAAAAGCTCGCCTAGGGTGATTTCCAGCAGTTCTGGCTGTGTTGGGCCCTCGACTATGGATAGTTGTAGCGGGGCTGGCTTGGGCTGGACATGGGATAGGGTTTGTTGGAGACGCCGTACGCTGGCCCGGTTGGTGGTCATTTTGCTGTCTATACTGCACTATGTAAAAGTGGCAGGCAGAGGAATTCAAAATTAAAGATTCAAAAAATATGCGAGCGAAAGAATCCTACCGTATGCCAGCCTTATAGCACCCGGCCCATATACAACCTCGGAATTAGTCTCTATACTTCGGAAGTCGATACCCATTCCAACTTGACTGCGATATCAATCTCATAATTATCACATAATGCTCTCCACTTGATCCATTCTTTTTATATATTTTATATTGCTCTACCAGTCTTTCATTCGTCTCGCTTGTATTTCAAGGTTTAAACATTTCTTTACGGAATACTTAGCTCGCTTAGCTTCTTACTACCAACCAGAATCCAGACCTACTTCCGAGCAATCCGATGTTTTGGCCAATGATCAATTGCCGTGATATTAGATTGCATCCCGCTATCGTCGCCTCCACACCTAGACCTCGGCTCAGAAGATGTTTGTTGTAGATTGACGTGCCAGGGCTCAGGCAGGTCTTGACAGGAGATCATCGTCTGTGGTACTTCCCGGGCATGATATTCCGCCCTGTAGGGTGATTGACCCGTCAGAGTATAAGGTCCTTGGCAGTGAGAGATTGTATAGCCAGCAGTCGTTTGGAAGAATCACACGTCTCTCGACACGTGGACTTTTCCGTATCAAACACTCGCTCTCAGCCGTACAAGCAATTCAATGGAGATGTGGAACTTTGACATAGCGTTGGTATACCGATTGAATACGCAGCTCTGCCTGCCCAGTATCGTAAGTGTTCCATCAAACCACCCGGGCCGGAGTACAGATGGATAAGAAATTTTGCGCCATACAACAAACCCCGGCCATTGCACCATATTCAGACGTATTAGACCCTGAACTTGCCATGAAATCTGCTCAAGAAGCATGTCGTTGCCTGGAATATGGATCCACGGCGGTAGATCCCGCCATGTCCAAGAAGCCCTTATCAGATTCGGACTTAATTACTGCATATTCATGGACCCAGTCCCTGGAACCTTACCTATAGAATAATTAGCTCCGAGACATGAGTTCTTGGCCGGTGTACCGGGCTGTAGTGGTTGAACTTCGATTGGCTTAGCTGAACCTATTGAATGGAGGCCATGGCTGCTGAGTTGGACTAGGATACAAATTAGGATGTATACAATCAATGCAACATTCAGTCGAGGAAGCACTGCCATGGCGACGTTGGGACTTGCATAGAGTATGCACATCTCCCAGACAGGCAAGCTAATCCTATCTGATTGATATGGCATTACGCAGAGATGCACGGGGAGCATCCGGGGGCAGAAGAAAAGATGCCTCGGAGAATTATCAGATGGTGGAGATGGAAATATTGGAAGGTATGTGTACTGTACTGGTATGGTACTGTGACCGTCCCGTAAATAACCATACCAAAAAATACTTATCTAATCAGATGCGATCAGATAATCAGCTCCCGTGACTAGGACTTGGCACGGGACTTGATCGGGCATAACCGCCCATCCCACCACGGAGACATCTCCCACTGTGTCAACGACTTCCCACTGTCTTTTACCCACCCTCTAACCGATGACCAATGGTACTGCAAAATTAATTCTGCAACCGCGGGATCCACCGCCGATGACTGTCCTGCGCGGTGCCTGCGTCGACATCGGCGTGGGCAGATAGTGGGATTCCTCGGCTCCGTGTTTTTTTTGTCTTCTACAACTACCTTCATCGCTCATTTTCCTAGCATTCTGACACTGTGCCTTTCATTCACTATACTATTGTAATCATTCTCTCGTTATTGTGAAAGGTGCGTATTCCCGCCGTCTGGATGCTAAGGAAAATCATGTCAGGCTTCTTTTCGAGCTTCGAGGGGCACCGGAATCCCCCAGAAACCACCACGACCAACGACTCCAAAATGACAAACGGTGACTATATTATCTCTGTCCCGGCTGACGAGATTCTCCCGGTCACAAAGGTCCCTGCGTTGGATACAATCGATCAGTATGCTGTGGAAAGGGTAGCCGGCGAAGTTGCGCAAAGTCCCGCGATTGAGCTGTCTTGCGACGCCGGTTCTCGGGATGTCGCGAAAGGAATCGTGCAAGCTTACGCTCGTTTTGTCTCTCATTTTACCGGCCTTGAAGATGTGGCTTTTGCGATTTCCCGCGACTCGAGTTATGTGTCGACAGAGTCGCGGCGCGCAGTCGTTTGCGCGTCGGTATTTGCGGAAGAGGAAGCAGGCAAGACCTGCAATTTGCGCGAGGCCGACTATGCTCGTCTCGACAAGGATGAAGTCCAGTTTGCTTTGGAACTGCGAAATGCTGAGCCTGAAAATGGTGACCAGCATGCTGGATCGGAAGATGTACGTTTTTGCAGTATACTCGGATTGGAGAGATGCTAACAGCTTCAAGTCATTTACTCTACTTGCGCAGCCAGGCGCAGGGAATGGCGTCTGGCAATTCAGCTTCGCATACCCCCAGCGACTAATTCCCGACGCGGCAGTCACCCAGCTTCTCAAGGTGATCGCGTCGTTCTTGACCCATTCTGCCATTTCCCCTCGTTTTGCCATACCCTCCGAAGCCGATAATACCCCGAATCCCTCTATCCTTAACTTCCCACCACTTATGACTCCTCCGTCGCGCGACAGCGACAAGGATGTGGAGCGCCCCATTTCCCCGTTTCTGCTGCATGCTGCCTTTGAGGGCTGGGCCCAGAGCAGACCTGAAGCAGTTGCGTTGGATTTTGTACACTCCTTGCCATCCGCATCCACCGAAGCCGAACACAGCGTGTTGACGTACGGCGCGCTCAACACAGCAGCCACGCGCTTGGCTGCGCGCCTGCGAGAGCTGTGCGCGACAGCTCCAGGCACGGACGAAGGTCGGATTATTCCGGTTTACATGACTACTTCGCCCGAACTCTACATTTGCTACCTTGCTGTTCTGAAGGCTGGGTATGCTTTCTCTCCGATTCCGCAAGATGCCCCCGAACAGCGTGTGAGGGAGATTCTCGAAGACATCGCTTCTCCTGTCATCCTGGGCAACACCCCCGAACCTTCCTTCGGACCCTGGCGCCACGACGAATCTAACGCGCCTACATGGCTTGACGTTCCTGAGGTTACAGGGTGGCGCGACTTGCAAGGAGAGACCGCAGTGTCCGCTGACACTGTTCCTTTCGACGCACCGGAAATCAAAGCAGACCAGACAGCCTATCTGTTATTCACCAGTGGCTCCACTGGCAAGCCCAAGGGTGTCCAAGTCCACCATATGGCCGTTGCGTGCTCCATCGAATCCCACTCTACCGCGATCCCGCTCCCAGGCAACTCTGCTGGTGACTTCCGCTGGTTCCAGTTCGCAGCCCCGACGTTCGACCCCTCCTTGATGGAGATTTTCGTCACTTTGAGCAGCGGCGCTACTCTTTGCTCCGCCAACCGCAGCCTTACCCTGACCGACCTCGAGGGCACGATCAACGAGGCCAGAGCCACCATCATGATGGCCACGCCCAGTTTGGCTGCCTTGCTGCGTCCATCGCGCCTGACCACCTTGGAGTCTCTCTGGACTATGGGCGAGAAACTTAACCGGACCGTCATTGACAACTTCGCAACGGACGAGTCGAGGATGCTCGTCAACGCCTACGGTCCGACTGAGGGCGCAATCAACTGCACGTTCCTTGGTCCAGTCGATTACTCCGTCCGTGGCTCCATCATTGGAGAGGCTTTGCCAACCTGTTCCATGCTTGTCCTCGACCCCGATAGCCATCTCCCCAAGGCCGTCCCCGCAGGTCTCGCTGGTGAGCTGGCCATTGGTGGCCCCCAGGTTAGCAAGGGCTACCTGAACCGTCCCACGGAGACCGCCAAGGCGTTTGTTTACAGCCCGGAATTTGGATACGTGTACCGCACTGGCGACATGGCCCGTATCGTCTGGGACGATTCCGGCCGTGAAGTCCTGGAATTCCTTGGTCGTATCACTTCTGACCAGGTCAAGGTTAGCGGTCGTCGACTTGAACTTGGTGAAGTCGAATCTGTTCTCGCTACTGTCAGTGGAGTGACGGAGGTTGTTGCTATTGTCTCCAAGCGCGACCAGCAGACGCAGGGTAGCGAGCAGATCGTCGCGTGTCTCGTCACAGACAGCGAATCCGATAGGCAGACCATTGTGCGACAAGCCCATGATAACACCCATCGCCACCTTTCCGACTACATGTGTCCGTCTGTTTATGCTTTCTTCAACGCGCTGCCCCGGTCCAGCTCTGGCAAGGTGGACCGCAAAGCCATTTCTGCGAAATTGCAACAGGGTAGCAGCGATGTCGAGATCATCTCTCCTCCGCGGGCCGCTGATCTCAATGGCGACTTGGCTGACTGGGACGTCCCGGCTGATTCAGACCTGTTGTCGTTGCGGCAGCTTATTATTTCTCTCCTTTCCGAGGCAACCAATGAGGAGACCTCCGCCATCAAGCCGGATGCAAGCCTCTACTCCCTGGGCGTGGACAGTCTTGGAGCCATGCGTCTGCTCCAGAAACTCAGGGACAACTCGATCACTGGCCTCTCCGTGGGAGACATCCTCCAAGCGGAGACTCCCAGAGCGCTTGTTTCGACTGTATCGCAAGTTCGTCAATCAGAAAGCTCTGGCGCTGAGGCTCAGAAGGAGAAGGACGACCAGCTCCAGCAGCGTCTCGTTGCTTTCAACGCCAAGAACCTTTCGACATGTGCGGAGAGACTTGAACTCAGCGCTGACCAGATCGAGAAGGTCTTGCCCACCACTGCGACCCAATCTGGTATGCTCGCCAGTTTCCTGCGAAGCAGCTCCGACAAGACCTTCGAGACGCGTTCCTACATCTACCACTCGGTGCTTCCTCTCGGAGCTGGTGTGGATGTCGACCGTGTCAAGGGTGCCTGGGATACCGTGACTCAGAGCTACGACTCTTTCCGGACGGCCTTCTGCTGGCTCGACGACGACATGGCCCCGTTCGCGCAGTGCATCATGGCTCCCGGTGCCTCTTCTGAGCAACACTGGAACATTTACAATGTTTCGGAAGGGTCTTCGGAGGAAGAGACAATGCAGACTGTTCTGCGACACGTAGAGAACACTATCAGCCTGAGCTCTCCTCCATGGGCAATCTCGGTCATCCAGACCCCCGAGAAGTGCACCTTTATCCTGAGCATGTTCCACGGTATCTTCGATGGTGGCTCCTTGCAGCTCCTGCTCGAAGACGTCTCTTGCGCTTACGAAGGAAAGCCCCTCGTCCAGCGGACTTCCCTCGAGCACATCGTCAAGCACCACTTCCAAGCCGACCATGCCGAAACGGCGGCTTTCTGGCAGAAGCACTTGGACAACCACTCGCCCGTTGGTTTCCCGTCTGTTACGCCCTTCCGCCCGCCCACCGCTAAGAAGACAGACGCCGTGGAAATCACTGCCCGGACTGGTTACGACGACCTGAAGAAGCTCTCCCGGAAGAGCGGCTCGACTCCTCTGTCCGTGCTTCAGGCTGCTTGGGCTTCCGTTTTGTTGGCCTACACCGGAAACCCTGACCTCGATGTCGTGATTGGTAGTGTTGTGTCTGGCAGACTCGACCCGGAGTCCGAGGCCTGTATTGGACCTACCTTCACGACTGTTCCCGTTCGACTGTCCCTCAACCAGATCTCGAAGGATGGAGAGTTCTGGACGAACCAGTCCGTCGCACGTCACTTGACCTCTTTCAACGCGAAGACTCTTTCCCACCTGCAGCCTCGTCTTGGATCTATGGTCACGGCTGATGGCAAGCTGCCGTACGACACTCTCCTCGCGTATCAAGACTTCAACGCTGGATCCAGCGAAAGCAGCCTCTGGACCTCCATCAATCATCCGCCCATGGCCAACGATTTCGCGGTGATGGTCGAGGTTTGGCCTGATGTGGACTCGAGCCTCACCTTGCGCGCCAGTTTCAACCACGCGCAGCTCGACCGTGACGCGGCTGAGATGATGCTCCGACAGCTGGATGACATTGTCGCCTTCGTCCTTGAGCGACCGGACGAGGACTTCTTGACCGCTCCGTCGAACACCCAGGTCGGCTTGAAGTCCTCTTGCAACCCTGACGCTGCGATCACGGAGGCTTCTCAGACGACCCTGATCCACACCCAGTTCGAGGAGCATGCGCGATCCAACCCCGAAGATCTGGCGTTGATTTTCAAGGGCGACCTCGAAGACGAGAACAGTCCTCTCAACATCTCCTGGACATACGCGGAGATGGATGCTCGTGCTGCTCGTCTCGCCCAGAACCTGGTCGATGTCTACGGCCCGCTCACCAACAAGGCTGTCCCGATCTGCATTGAAAAGAGCCCTGCCCTCTATGTCGCTATCCTGGGTATTCTCAAGGCTGGCGGTGCCTGGTGTCCTATCGATACTTTCTCTCCTGCGCAGCGCCGTCACGATCTCGTCGCGCGTACTGAGTCGAAGGTGCTCCTCGTCTCTAGTGCGGACGGTGCCCAGCCCGCAGATGCCATCCCCCCTGGTGTCGATGTGGTCGATGTCAGCCCTCTCTCCGGAAAGGAGCCAGTCGACGCTCTTGCGGTTGACGAGGTCTCGCAGCGGGCAAGCCCTAGTGACATGGCCTACTTGATTTGGACCAGTGGTACCACCGGTGCTCCCAAGGGTGTGCCCATCACGCATTCCGCTGGTGTATCGAGTATGCGATCGCTGCAGAAGGATGTTCCGACGAATGTCGCTGGCGGCGTGGTTCGGTGCTTGCAATTCTCCGCTTACACCTTCGATGTGTCTGTGCAAGATATCTTCTACACTTGGGGTGTCGGTGGTGTTCTCATTTCTGCGTCGCGGGAGATCATGCTTGGGTCTTTCTCTCAACTCGCCAACACCACCAACGCAACCCACGCCCACTTGACCCCTGCCTTCTCTGCTGGCGTCTCGCGAAAGACCTGCACGACGCTCGAGGTCATCACCATGATCGGTGAGAAGTTGACCACATCCGTTGCCGATGACTGGGGTACGGATATGCGCGCATACAACACGTACGGTCCCGCCGAAGCCACCGTCGTGTCGACACTCCGTGAATTTGGCAACGAGTCGAAGAACATCAAGAGTGCTAACATCGGTTGGCCCATGGACACCGTCTCCGTCTTTGTCACCCGCAACCAGAAGCAAGTGATGAAGAACGCCGTCGGTGAACTCGCCCTGGGTGGTCCCCAGCTTTCCCCCGGTTACCTGAACCAGGACGACGTCACCCACGCCAAGTACGTCTGGAACGAGGAAGCTTCCCAGACAGTGTACTACACTGGTGACTTGGTCCGGATGCTTGCTGATGGCTCTCTCGAGTACATCAACCGTGTCGACGATCTTGTCAAGCTGGGTGGTATTCGTGTCGAGCTGAGTGAGATCAGCTACTCGCTTGGCGAATGCCACCCGCTCGTCGAAAACATCGAGACTTGCATCATCAACCGTCCTGACCGACCTGCGAAGGTGGTCGTTGCGTTCCTCTCGGCTCCTGGTGCGGTGTCTGAGGATGACAAGGAGCTGTTGTTGCTCAGCGATGTTGCTGTCGAGATTGCCCGTGCTGCTAGCGAGCAGGCCCAATCTGTTCTTCCTGACCACATGATCCCGTCTGTTTATCTTGTTGTCGGCAGCATCCCCAGAACCCAGTCGGCCAAGACCGATCGTCGTGCATTGCAAGCTGCATATGCCTCTGTCGACATTGAAGACTGGGAGGCCAGAATGAACCCCGGGAACGGTTTGACTGACGACTTGGTGGACGACCAAGGCAACGCTACTACTGTGTCCCAGATCGTCGAGACCATCTCCGCCCTTGCCAACATCTCGACCTTCATCATTACGAAGACCAGCAGACTTGGAAGTCTTGGTATCGACTCGATCCACGCCATTCGTCTTGCTTCCCGACTGAATGAGGCCGGATATCGCCTTTCCGTTGTCGATGTGCTTCACTGTGTCACTGTCCAGGACCTTGTCAACTTGGCCTCTGCCTCGACAGATGTCAGCGGCGTCGTCGTTGATGCCTTCGACGTCGAGGAGTTCAACCAGCGCTGGGTCGGATCGGTCAAATCCAAGGTCAAGGATGAACTGTCCGTTGTCAAAGCTACTACGATCCAGGAAAGCTTGCTGAGTGAGACCATGGGTACTTACAACATGTACTGGAGCAACCACTTCGTCTCGCTTGACTCGACCGTCGACCTCACACGCCTCAGACAATCTTGGTTCGCCGTCAGCCAAAAAGCCGAGGCTTTGCGAACTGGTTTCATCCCGGTCGCTGAAATCAGCAACGTCAACGTCCAGGACAACCTCGACTTCTCGCTCTTGCAGCTGATCTACGCGTACCCTCTTGTCGACTGGGAGAGTGTTGAGTGCACTGATGCGGACTGGAGGGAAACTCTTGACACTCGTCTCGAGGCTCTCATGAGCAAGCACCAGGCGAACTACTTCAGAAACCCGCCTTGGGCCGCTACGGTCTTGGACAAGGGAAGCGAGCGCATCATGGTCTTCACCGTCCACCACTCCATCTACGATGGCCCGTCTCTCGAGTTCATTATGGACGATGTCCAATCGGCCTACGGCTACAAGCCTCCCACTCGGAACCAGATGCGTGACGCTTTGTCCGTTGTTCTCCCGACCGACCAGAGAAGCGCCGAGACTCGCGACTTCTGGCAGACTGAGCTCGAGAAGTTCTCCCAGATCGAAGCTCCCGTCTGGCCAGACTTGACTGGAAAGCGTGTCGCTCCTGGCACCGAGCCAGAGCACAAGTTCATCACCGAGGAGATCCTGCTGACCGAGCCTGTTGGCAAGCTTCAGTCCGCTGCTACCCAACTCGGCGTTTCCTCCATTGCTTCGATCGTCCGTGCTGCGTGGGGTTGTGTTTGTCTCTCCTATTTTGGAACGCCAGCTGCTGTGTTCGCCGAGACGCTTTCTGACCGTGTTCTGGATGCGACTCTTGAGAACTGCATTGGTCCGCTCCTCTCGGTTGTTCCCGTTCCATTCCACCCTCAAGGAACAGCCCGCGAACTCCTGACCGACCAGCACCGGATCTCCGTTCAGTCGTGGAAGCATCGCCACATCCATGCTCGCGAGGTCCGGAAGATGCTCAAGCGGGCTCGCGGTGAGCCGTTGTATCCCGCCATCTTCACCTTCCACATCACAGACCAACAGCCGGGCGAAAAAACCTCTGGACTCGACATTTGGAACGCCATCGAGGATCCGATCGGTTTGCATGTCGAACATCCCATGGCCGTCAACGTCTTCCAGCGACCGGATGGTGCTCTCATGGTCGAGGCATCTGCCGACAGCGCGATCATCAGCGAAGAGCAACTGTCCATTTTCGCTCGCCAGATTGACGCCTTCGTCAGTGCAATGATCGCTTATCCTGACGAGCCGGTCACGCAACTGGTACAGCACTTCCCGACGGACTTGCTTGCTGTTTCGAACCAGGTGGTCACCCAGGAGGTAAAGAACTCGGTCAACCTCAGTCCGACTCATTGGCTGGAGCAGTACGCTCAAACGAACCCCGACTGGACTGCCGTCGAGGCGGCTACGGCCATCAGCGAAGATGGCATCGAGAAGGAGGGCATGTCTTTCGGTGAACTCAACGCCGCTGCGAACCAGGTGGCTGCGTTTATCGCGTCTCAGGGCCACAAGAACCGAATGATTGCCATTTGTGCTGGTCGCAATATTGCTTCGTACCCCGTCACCATCGGTATCTACAAGTCTGGCAATGCGTACCTTCCCATCGACGAGAATCTTCCCAACGACCGCAAGGCGTTCTTGGTCGAAGATGGTGAATCGCCAATCGTCTTCACTGAGTCGTCTTTCGCTGCGACGTTCGCAGATGTGCCTGAGTCCTGCCGCGTGATCTGTATCGATGACCCATCCTTCCAAGAGACCGTGGCAACGATGCCATCCGAGGACACCGATTATCAATCCCACCCAGACGACCTCTCCTACCTGCTCTACACATCCGGTTCGACTGGTAAGCCCAAGGGTGTCATGATCACCCGAGGCAACCTTTCGTCGTTTATCGAGTCGCTCTCCGAATTCATCTGCGACATCTCCCCCGAGACTATGAACCTCGGTGGAAAGGGTAGATGGATTGCCCAAGCCAGTCGCGCCTTCGACCCCCACATCGTGGAGATGTTCTTCCCATGGCGCCACGGAATGGCGACCGTGACTGGACCCCGGATGATGCTTCTGGACAACTTGCAATTGACCATGTCCAAGTGGGAGATCACGCACGGCAGTCTTGTCCCGTCTGTTCTTGACCAGACCAACACCCTCCCTGAGGACTGTCCCAGCATGGTCTACCTCAGTGTCGGAGGTGAGAAGATCTCGCAGAAGGTATTGGATACCTGGGGTCTTTCGCCGAACGTCGCCCTCGCCAATGCCTACGGTCCCACCGAAGTGACCATTGGTTGTACCTTCGCCCACGTCAAGCCGGATACGAACCTCCGCAACATCGGACCCCCGTTGACTGCCTGTACCGGTCATGTCTTCCTTCCTGGCACCATGACCTATGCTCTCCGCGGTCAGACCGGTGAACTGTGCTTCTCGGGAGACATTGTCGGCAGGGGCTACCTGAACCGCCCTGACGCAAAGGGATATGCCGCTGGTCCTAACGGCGAAAAGATGTATAGAACTGGTGATATTGGCCGTTTGATGCCTGATGACTCTGTCGAGTATCTCGGACGTGGTGACGACCAGACCAAGATCCGTGGTCAACGTCTGGAACTTGGTGAGGTTTCAGAGGTTCTGCGCGCATCGTCGACAATTGACATTGACGTCGCCACCGCGGTTGTTCAGCACCCTGGTCTTTCCAGAGTACAGCTCATCTCTTTCGTGTCCCGCTCGAACTCCGTCAAGTCTCGTTCGAAGGCCGGGCTGGGTGAGAAGGGCTACGAGGTCACTCTCCTTCAGTCGGACGTTGCAACTCTCGGCAAAGAACTTCAGGAAGCTTGCGCAAAGAAGGTGCCATCATACATGGTTCCGGAGATTGTTCTGCCTGTTACCTTCATCCCCCTCGCCGCGATGTCCGGAAAGGTGGACATGAAGCCGCTGCACGCCATCTTCGCCAACCTGCCGCTCTCTGCGGTCCTCCGAGGAAACAACGCTGGAGCCGTTGATGGATCTGCTTTTGCCGACCGCCCTCTCAACGACAACGAGCAGGCTGTTGTTAACGAAATATGCACCGTTGTTTCGACCGATCCTTCTATCATCGGCCCCATGACCAACATTTTCGAAGTTGGTATCGACAGTTTGAGCGCTATCAACCTTTCCGTCAAGCTTCGCAACATTGGCTACGATGCTTCTGTCGCCCGTGTCATGAACAACCCTGCCATTGAGCAACTCGCTCGCTTGCCTAGAAGCACGAACAAGGCCAACGGCGATGCTGCTGCTGCAGAGCTCCGCCAGAAGCTCGAAGCTATGGACGCGCAGTTCCGTCAGAATGCGCCCGAGTCGGTCGAACTGTCTCGTGTGGCTTCTGTCCGCCCATGTCTGCCTCTGCAAGAAGGTCTGGTTGCCCGATCGATCAACAGTGAAGGGCGTCAGCTTTACGTCAACCACATTGCCTTGCAGCTCGCGGAGTCTGTCGATGCCGACCAGCTGAAGAACGCCTGGCAGACTGCTGCTCTCGATAATGAAATCCTGCGTACCGCATTTGCTGCTCTGGACCAGGAGATGGTGCAGGTTCTTTTCTCCGCGGACTCGTATGAGATCCGCTGGGAGGAAGAGGAAGCTGGTAACCTGGACGAGGCTGTTGCAGTCCTCAACGCGCAGCAAGAATCGCTCTCCCAGGACATCATATCCAACATTTCCGCTGTTCCGCCCGTGCGATTCGTTCTGATCAGGTCTTCCTCTACCAAGCAGCCTTTGCTCCTCGACATCTCGATCCACCATGCTCTCTACGATGGTGAATCGTTCTCGATGCTGATCGAAGAAATTGCAGCCCGTTATGCCAACGACTCGGTCCCTGAGAGAGGATCGCCGTCTGCCTTCGTTGAGCATGTCTACTCTCAGGACTTGGAGAAGGCCAAGCAGCACTGGACCACTGCGCTCGCTGGTTGCCATCCCACCATTCTCCGGTCGGATTCAGATATCTCAGAGACATCCAACACCCATCGGGCGCTCCGGAGCAAGCTCTCGCACCTGGAGCGCTGCTCGGCAGCTCTCAAGACGACTGTGCCTTCCCTTGTGCAGGCTATCTTCGGTCTCCTGCTTGCTGATCTGGTGGACGCTGGTGATGTTACCTACGGCACTGTGCTGTCCGGTCGGGCAGTCTCGGTGCCAGGTGCTGATTCCGTCCTCCTTCCCTGCATTACCACAATCCCCGGCCGTCTCGACACAACCGGCCTGACCACCGTTAACGAAGTCGTCACAACCGTCCAGAAATCGGCAGTCAAGTCTCTCGAGTTCCAGCACACCTCGCTCCGTCACATTCAGCGTTGGCTCAAGTCCGAGACTGCTCTCTTCGACTGTCTGTTCTCTTTCATTCGAAGCACGAGCCCGTCAGAGTACAACTTCTGGAGCGAGCTTGAAAGCCACATGCCCGCGGATTACCCGTTTGCCGTTGAGGCTGAGGCCGATTCGGCAGAAGACATTGTCCACCTCAACTGTCGCTTCTCGACCTCCTTCAGTGCTACTTACAGTGCGGAGGAGTTCCTCGAGAAGATGGACGCTGTCTTGTCGAGTGTCGTGGCTGGGGAGAATGTCTCGTTGGAGAATTTCAATCTTTCGCAGCCTCAGTCCGCTTCCTCGTCGGCTGTCTCTGTCAAATGGGACGAGACCACTTGGTCCGCCGAAGAACTGCAGATACAGGAAATGGTTGCCAACTTCTGCGGCCTCGACAAGTCCGCTGTTTCCAAGGGCGCCTCTTTCTTGGCCCTTGGTATCGATTCCGTGACTGCTATCCAGTTCTCTCGCAACCTGCGCGATGCCGGATTCAACGCTTCCTCGTCGGATGTTATGCGCTTCTCTTGCGTGGGCGCCTTGGCTGCTCAGCTTTGCTCGCAGGAAGCGAAGGAGGAAGACAACTCTACAACTCCGTCCGTCGATATCAATACATACCATTCTCACGTCCCTGTTCTCGGACCTAACGACTCGGTCTCTGCCATGTTCTCGTGCACGCCTTTGCAGTCCTCTATGATCACTGGAACCCTTGGTTCTGCCGGTGCTGTATATACCCATCCGCACCCCGTTCGTCTTGCCGATGATGTGGACGTTCCTCGACTCAAGGAATCCATCACCCGGATCATCCAAGCGAACGACATCCTCCGGACTTCCTTCCACTCAATTGAGGATCTCGGCTATGCCTGGGTTGGAGCCGTGCATACCAGCCCGGCTCTGAACTGGCACGAGATCACTCTTCCCTCCACCGTCGACCCCTTGTCCGAGATCTCCTCCATGTTCCGCTTCGACAAGGAGACTTCCTTCACAGTGCCTCCGATTCGATCTGTCCTGGTCACCCGCCCTACCGACAAGCTTCTGGTGATCGTTATGCATCATTCGCTCTACGACGGTGCCTCGCTGCCTTTCGTCTTCGAGGATCTCGCAAGAGCTTACCAAGAGGACACCATTTCCGAGCGACCGCAATTCTCCGACACCGTCAACTTTGTGCTCAACGGTCAAGAACAGGCGACCGAGTTCTGGACCCAGAAGCTCCTTGGCTACGAAGTTACAGAGCTTCCTCGTCTGCCGTCTTCCGAGTCGCAAGACCAGATGTTCATGTCTGAATGTCGCGTTGGTCTTGACATTGGCAACATCATTGAGGCCTGCAAAGCGATGGAAGTTACCGTCCAAAGCGTGTCGCTTCTGGCCTACTCCAAGGTTTTGACGAACCTTCTCGGCAAGCGAGACGTTGTCTTCGGACAGGTTCTCGCCGGACGTTCTCTGCCCACCCCCAGAGCAGAGAAAACGATCGGTCCTCTGTTCAACACCGTCGCTCAGCGTGTCACCTTCGAGCCCAAGTTCTTGAGCAACAAGACCATGGCTCGTCGTCTGCAACAGCTAACCACTGACTCTCAAGTTTACCAGCATGCTCCTCTGAGAAATGTTCAAAACCGCCTGAGACAGATCGACGGTCTGAAGTCTGCCTCGCTTTTTGACACTCTCTTCGTTTTCCAGAAGAGCGCCGACATTGACACCTCTGTGCTTGACGGACAGCAAATTTGGACGCCCTACAACGCCGACGACTACGCCGCGCAAGCCGAACACAAGATCAATATCGAGATTGACCACGCTCAGGACGGAATCGTGGCCAGAGCTACATGCAACGGCGAGTATCTATCGCAATCCAAGCTCGACGAAGCCCTTGAGCTTTTCAGTTCCGTGTTCCAGGATATTGTTGAACACCCGACCCGATGCGCGACCGTCATCCCCGATGGACTTGGCGAGCTGCCCCTTCGACTTTCTCTGGAGGAGGTGAAGAGCCCTGAGGTTGAGCAGCGCGAGACGTCTCGCGTCCCTGCTCACGAGGGTCTTGTTCAAGGAATCCTTGCCGAGGCCGCTGGTGTTTCTGCTGACAATATTGCGCCCGACACGAGCATTTTTAACATCGGCTTGGACTCTCTTTCGGCCATTCGCATTGCCTCGATCTGTCGCTCAAAGGGCCTGAAGGCCGGCGTCGCCGACATCTTGCAAGGAAACACGCTCCGTGGTATCAGTCAGCGTATCCAGCCGACTTCTGCATCGAACGTACAGGTGCAAGGCCCGCTCCTCCGTGACTACAACCGTATCGAGTCTGCCGTTCTTGGACAACTTGGATTGCAGAAGGACGCGATCGAGACCATTCTTCCTTGCCTTGGCGGACAAGTGTACCACTTGGCCAGCTGGATCAAGTCCAACAGAACTCTGTTCGAACCCGCCTGGTCGTACTTCAGCAACGAACGAATTGACGAGGTCCAACTCGAGAAGGCCTGGCTTCAGCTCCGTCAACGCCACCCGATCCTGAGAACTTGTTTCGCCGTCACTTCTCCATCCGACGCTTACCAGGTCGTCATGAAGCACGCCGATAACGACACCTTCAAGGTCATCAACTCTCCTCTTACCGTCACCGAAGCTGCCAAGGAACAAGCGAAAGAAGAAGGCCTGCACCCGTCGTCCTTGTCCGTTCCACCCGTCCGCCTCCGCCTCCTGAAAGCCAGCGACCGTGACGGAATCCAGGTCCTGATCAACCACGCTGCCTACGATGCCTGGACGATGCCAATGTTCGTCGCTGAACTTGCCAAGCTCTACCGCGGAGAAGCGCCCGAGACCAACCCCAACTTCCCGTCGTTTGTCGACTACTCGGTGCGCTCTGTTCGTGGTCTCGACGAATCGGCTTATTGGTCGTCGGTTGTCGGTTCCAGCGCCCCAACCTTGATCAAGGGTGGTGAAGCTTCCGGACCTGAGGAACAGTTGTTCGTCGGTGCGTGGGAGAAAGTTAGGAACCTCTCGGAGATGGAAAATGCCTGTCGCTCTTCCGGAATCGGTCTTCAGAGTGCCGTCCTGCTCGCCGTTTCACGTTGCCTCGCTCGCTCGACTGGTGTCGAAAGCCCGACCATGGGATTGTACCAGACCGGACGATCCGCCTCCTTCACTGACATCGAGCGTCTTTCCGGTCCTTGCCTGAACGTAACACCCTTCGTCGTCCCCAACGCAGAGCAGTCGAACACCGGCCTGCTTGAGAAGACCCGTGACATCCAGTCTTCCCTCGCCAAGCGCGTCAGCTACGAACAAAGCTCTCTCCGCGACATCCTCGCCCGCTGGGCCAGCACCAAGGGTACCCAGACGCCCCTCTTCAACGCATGGGTCAACCTCCTCTGGATGCAAGCGCAGCCCCCGGTCAACGGCGAGCTCTTCGAACCCCTCCGCATAGGTGTGCCAACGGACTTCATCCCGTCGGAGCCTCTGCCTCCTGTGGATGAGATGTCGACTTCGGTCGCTGCTTTGGATACTTCGTACATCCCTGACGCGAATGTTTACATTGATATTGGTCCTGATGTTCGGACGGACTCGATTGGATTTGGTGTGAGAGTTGAAGGTGGTCTTTTGACCGAAGATGAGGTGCAGGAGTTTGTGGGTGAAATTGGAAAAGAGATTGAGGGGATTGTTTCTTCGTTGCGTTAGGCTGGTCCTGGCAACGAACAAAAACAAAAAAAAAAAGCATTTGCATTTGTGTAATTTGATAGACTGATATTTGTTTTGTATATGGTTTCTGTATATAGTTGCATCGAGCATCGAGTATAATTTAGTGTATTTCAAAGTTGTATTCCGTCGCTACGTAGCCATGGCACTGTCTTGATTGCTTGATACATAGCTCTTCGATGCGCCTGGAGATCCAAGTCAGTCTCAAACACACAAAATAATCGTCACATATCCCACATTGCTGGCTTGTCTAGAGGCCACTGCATTGTGCTCTAGATTTCTTATCACTTGTTATATTCAGCGTTCTACATTAGGTGCTTAGAAATTGTTCCTTCGAAATCTTCTCAATGCAAGACAACAGTCGTCTTGTATTTGAAAATAGCGAATGTCATGGATGCTGATGGTCTCTGACCTCCATGTTACAGGTGACCCTGGCGTGGAATAAAATCGTGGACTCGTTAGGTGTGGCGAGACAGGTCACTATCTGTTGCAAATGATGCTGAAGCCATATGCACAGCGTAGATACTTGCAAATTGCCATCTAAGGTGGTGATTCTCGGGATCATCACGCCCATCAACCAGACAGATGTGGTCGACTTTGCATTGCTTCAGGAAGTCGATCTCGCAAGGGAGCTCACTAGCTCGTTTACTACTCTTTTTGTGTTGACTGTCTAGGTGGCGCCTCAGCTTTCTGGTTGTATCAAATGTCTTATCTTGGTTTGGGCATTTGTCCTCCCCATGGAGATACTGACAGCATTGGCTGCTCAGTGGACTGTCCACATGGGTAAGAGAAAAGCATTTAACATTAATGAGTATAATGAGCCAATTCATCCTTCGTCGCCAAGTCAGCGTGAAATCAAAATATCAAGTCTAAAGATCAACGAACCATTGGATCCACGTTATTGGTCTGAGGGGTTGCACCATTTCTCCTCATCGCTGCCGGTATATAGTTGCCTATATAACACGTCTTGTTAGCTTATTCGAACAAGGAGTAGCTCCCGGGTCATCACTTACGTTGCCCACCCTTCCAAATATTTCAGGCCCTCGTAGCCCGGTAAAGTATCTCTGGGCACCAGAGCAATTAGACGATAATGAAAAAGGGTTTTTTTTTCTAATGGTATTTCAGGTCAAGTCAACATCTCCAGGAGGCGGCCAATATAACCTGGGACGAGCAGTGAGAATTGCATAATCCAGGAGTTGTAGGAGCACATACGAGCGAGGCCATAATAGCCATAGAAAAGTAGGAAGAACCCGGTGATTTTTACATCCGGGTGCTTGGTATTGTCATGTATAATAGCTGATCCCGAAAATGAGTAGTAAAATTATACTGACCGGGACGTCAGGTCGATGGCCTGATGCACCGTTCTTCGTTGTCTTTGCAATTCAACACTTGCAAAGACCCGACTATCTTCGCACAGTTAGCAGACGTGCGGTGCACTTATCGGAATGGAACTCATGTCTTGCGGGTTCTTGGTATTCCACGAGCCAAAATTTTAAATCCAACGGTATAGTTGCCAATTGCTATGATACCGGTCCATAATTTTCAATCACTTGCGGTTTTGCTGGTGACAAAATCCCTTCGAAGCCGAACTTAGTCCATCAAATTGCCGTGTTGCCTCGAGAAATAGGTCTTGTCAAAAAAACTCCATCCAGCGTCATTCATGTACCGCGCTAGCTGGTCTTTGTACGTCAAAAAATGCCATGACCGTATTGATAAACAACAAGGCGCAGCAAATTTCTATAGACTCCGGCTTCAGTGTTAGCAATATCACAGACTACTCCATGTTAGTGGGTCTGGTCCTTATTGCCGCCGCCAACTCTGGCAAATATCTGTAGAATTGGGGTTCCGCCATTTTCGGTATCACGCGAAAAACTGGCAGCACAGGATCTCCAGACGATTTTCCGGTCTTGACGGGCACTGATATTGTGCAGAAGATTGTCAAGGCTGGCGGTCTCGACGTATTCAAACCATAGCGCTAGAACAAGGAGCATTTGCTTGCGCGAGAGTAGACTACACCACAAAGAAAGCAGGACCCTATCCCATGATTTTGTGCCATTGATGAGTGCGTTCTATGAATTACTTCTTGGCCATCTAACGGAGAGCCCAGGCTGCGGCAATCATGGTTCATGGACTGTATGTACTAGTAATTCTAGAGAGCTCAGGTAACGTTGGCCTTTTGCGAAGTCTTCGGCTCGGGTAGCGTATCTTCTTCGCGGGATATTTCAGAACTTACTCTAATCAAAATAAGGTGGATATCCAGAACCGCTTCTAGGAAAATAAACAGAAGGTGCCACAACGCCAATTTGGCCATCGGAGCTTATCCCAACACGTTCCATAAACCTTTGGCTTACCAGAATATCCCCAATGCGGCCCGCTGTTGCGAATTAAATCACAAGGGTTGCGACATTGCACAATAACTTGTCCCATAAGACCATACCTTCGACCGGGGCACATTTAAGCCGGCCCTCGACTATCCGGCGCAATATCCAGGTTCCGAACAACTGTTTCCCGTGCCATCTTCCTGCAAAGGTCGTCCAGTACTCTTTGCGTCCACTTCTCTATCATATCAGCCTCGCACTAGGTTCTCGTCCGAAATTGAACGTCCTCCCATCCACCTACCATCGTTTTCACCATCAACACCTCGTCTCCTAATAGACCAAAGTTACAGAGACCCAGCGTTATTATAGTTGTCAAAACAAGTATTATAATCTTCGATTTGGTTACAGTCGCTAATTGAATCGTTCAGAGCTCTATCATTATCGTGAACATAACAGTATTTACATCATGCCTTCTCGACAAACTCCTCCCTCGACTTGTCATCACATAGCTTGGAGTCCTCAATCTCCCGCCGGAATTCGGCCTCGTCCTCCTGCAATTGCTGCAAGATTCGGCCATGCGCGCGCCATACCGGTTTGGCCTCGAACAACCGGTCCATACGCTCGAGCGGCACACCCTTCGTTTCTGGGATGAGGAAGAAAACATAAATGGCAGAAAGGAGCATCAGACTGGCAAAGAAAAAGTACGTGCCGTACTGCATTGTGCTCAGCATTTGCGGGGTGAAGCGCGAAATGAGGAAATTCCACAACCAGTTGCTCGCGGAGGCCACAGCTTGAGCCAGAGAACGCATATTTGGATCAAACATCTCTGAATTCAAGACCCAAGGTGTACCATTCCAACTTGGGATGTAGGACGCTAGGCGAAAGAATTGCAGTCAGTTATAAGGGTTGTTATACGCATTCCTTGGTCATAAAGGCTAATCGACTTTTTGTTGCCTCATCACGCAATACATGCATTCAAGGCAAGGTTTTAAAATCAGGGTATGAAGAGAAAGGAAAGAAAGAATAAGCATACCTGTGTAAAGATAAAAGAAAACGATTGCCATGATGCCAGCGCTGTCAAGTTCTGACTTAGGGTTGTTCTCCGGGTCGACAATTTTGATGTATGCGCCGATGACCCACAAGCACACCGATCCCGCGATTGCGCCAGCAATAAGAAGCTTCCGCCTTCCTAGGTTGTCAATCAGGAACAACAACCAAACAATGGTAACCACGGTTTTGACCACTCCGAAGACTCCGCTAAGAAGTTGGTTCTCCCTGCCTCGGATGCCGATACTTTCGAAAATCTTGGGACTGTAATAGTTGATGGCGTTAATTCCGGAGCCGTTCTGCCAGAAGAAAAGCATGAAACCGAGGAATAAGCGCCACATAACATTGGGGTTGGTCGCGGCCGCCTTGAACGGCTTCCAGAATCCGGTACCGATTTTGGCCTTTTGCTCCTCGAGAGCTTGGTCAATGGCAGCGATCTCTTCAACGATGTAAACATCATCTGCGGCCAGTTGACGAACCCAGCAGAGGTTCGTGACGGCTTCTTCACGACGACCGCGGCCGAACAGCCATCGAGGTGACTCGCGGATGAAGAAGGAACCGACCAAGAGGAATCCAGAAGGAATAAGCTGGACGGCGAAGGGAATAAGCCATTGTTTGTGGCTTTTGGGGAGAGTTTCCGAGACGCCAAACTATTTCGGTCAGTGCGTGTTCATATATCCCAGAACGTCAGAAGAAGCATACGTTGATCCAGAATCCAACCAGACCTCCCACCTGCCATCCTAATTCATAGATACCGACCAGACGACCACGAATAGCCGGTGGTGACAATTCCGAGATATAGATCGGTGTCAAGTTCGAACCGGCACCCACGCCGATTCCAGCAAGGACGCGACCGGCATACATCAACCCCAAACCCCGGTCACCATTGGCACCCAGCATCAAGCCAGAACCCAAAACAAAGATAATACCAGTGATCATGAGGCCCCATCTCCGACCCAGGTAGAAACCGATGGGATAGGCGAAGAGCGCGCCGAAGAAGGCACCGGCCTGGTATAGCGAAACAATATTTGCCGTGACGAGGTCCTGTTTGGCGTCGGACCAGTCTCCGAAGTGAAATTCATCGCGGAAAGAATTCAATTCGACGGTCTGTCCGATAAACGAGCTGTCATAACCGATCATGCATGAGGCCGACGACGCGATGGCAGCCAAAACAAAAATTCGCCAGTTGTAGACCTGGCGAGGGGTAGGGCGGTCCTCGACCACCGACAGGAGTGACATGTTGATTGTTCTGTCTGTCCGAGTGTATGAAGCGGAGAGCGAACTGACAGCGAGGGGGGCTGTTTGTATATCTGGGGAAACCCCAGATCAGGATATTTCTTTTCTTCTGCTGACTTTTGGCGCGGCCAGATTTGCCGTTCGTTTTTCCATCTCAACATTTATTTTGTGGGTATTCGCTTGTCATAAGTGGAGTCTTCGGGGCACCACCGAGGGAGAACGCTTTGCCGACCCCGTGGGGAAGAGGCGCTATTCGTATATCCGGGGTTATTCTGGTTATACGGGGTAGCAGGGATCATGTGGAGTGCAATATACTATATTGCAGATTGAGTTACGTCTTCTTTGGCTTCTTTTAGAATGCCTTTCCGGGGTAGCTGTTACGACTTCACGTCCGGAGAGACTTGCACAGCTCGGTAAAACTACGGGATTTCCCAATCGGGTAATATAATCGAGTAACCTTATGTTAAATGTGAAGACGACGTAGATTCATAGCTATACTGTACATGGATAATCATCTACCTACACCGTCTATCGCTAGCTCAACGTCTAGTACGCATACTCCGGCCATAGCCACGCTCAAACACCACGCGAATCTCCTCCAGTGGCAACCCGGACACTTCCGGATAGAAAAACAGAATCCAGAACCAGCCGATACCGCAGATCCCCGCGTAGAAACCGAACGTACCGGCCGGGGTCATGGTCTTCATCATGGATAGGAACGAGCTGGACACGATCACGTTGGATACCCAGTTGGAGCAGGTCATCCACATCGTTCCCATCGATCGCACTTCCAGCGGGAAGAAATCAGCGCTCATCCAGGCCGTGTTGCCGACTGACAAACCGTACGAGATGACGAACAGCAGCACAAAGACGAGGACCGCGATGGTCGGGGGCGACATGTGCGCGTAGTCCGGTACTTCAAGCGTCTGCAGGTTCACCGGGATGAAGTGGAATGACACTGCGACCGCGATCAAACTCGCGCACATGCCCCAAGCGGTGCAGAGCAGCAACCTGCGTCGACCCATCCGGTCAACAAGGACCATGTTAACACCTGTCATGACCAAGTTCGGACCGGCGACAACCAATCCGACAGCGGCTGGGTCGCTGAAGCCGACCATGTCAAACAGAGTGGACGAGTAGTACATCAGAGTGTTGAACCCGGAGATCTGCGAAATAACCATAAGGCCACAGGCGCTGAATAGGGCCCGCAAATTAGCCGGGTCCCCATGCAGCTGCTTAATCTTGCTCCAACGACTCTCGTTCTCGTTGTTCCGGCGAGCTTCGTCGCAGGCGTCCGCAATTGATGCGTGCACCAGGTCGATTTGTTCTTCTGTCGCCTTGCCGTAGATTTTGTGCAAAACCTTGCGCGCTTCTTCGTGATTCCCGCGATAGACCAAATGACGAGGCGATTCCGGAAGCAACGGCAGGACGACAAGCAACAGAATTGAGGGCACGCCACCCAGCCCGACCATGTATCGCCAACCAGCCGGCACGGACGCAAATGCTGCACCCAGGGCATAGGCGATGACTTGGCCCAGCGTGATGGAGATGTTGTTCAGACCGATAAGCTGACCTCTGGCTTTGGCCGGTGCCAATTCAGCCACGTACAGAGGAACCACCATAGCAGCAGACCCGACTCCGAGTCCAACGACGAAACGGCCGACAGTCATCTGCGCGATGGAATAGGAAGCGGCTTGAAGGACAGCGCCAACGGTGAACAGAGCGGATCCGATATAGATGGCAAGTTTCCGGCCGGACTGAAAGGTCAGCATCGTACTCACTGTAATGCCACAGGAACAAACATACCTTGTCTGCTGCAAGACCGGCACAAATAGCACCAAAGAATGCTCCGGCAGAGCATAACGAAGTAATCATCTCTTTCTCACTCTCGTTCAATGTCTTGCCGTCCAAGTCCGTCCCGATATAGACCAACACAGCCGAAATCACACCCGTATCATAGCCAAACAACAGGCCAGCAATCGAAGCCGTGATGGCCACGACCCAGACAAACCAGCCAACGGGAATGTCATTGAGCTCGTCGAGATCGGGGGTGCCTTTCTTGGTATCACCGGCCTCAATGGATTCGATATGGTCGGCAGAGGCGTTTTTGTCTTTGATGTCGTCCATTTTCTTTGAATTCTCCTTGCTGTTCTGGTATATACTGCTCTACACCTTATCCTATGCCTCTCTACTGTATATTTATACATAGATGTCAAAAGCCGAATCTTATCTGATTGGCTGTAAACGCGGGGAAATAAATGCGGGGATTATCTGGGGTATAATTGTCGCATGGTTCAATCAACCGACGCTGATTGAATAGCTTCATTCTCTCGTATTCTGTATCCCGAATAAGCAATTCTCGCCGTCATGCCGCGGCCCTTGCCTTGCACGCACTGCAGATACGTCCATCTTCCCCTTTCTTTTGGGTTCTACACTGACGATACTACAGCGCGGCATCTCAAATGCCACGGCCCTCCGGAAAAATGTCAGCGCTGCCAGTCCCTATCTCTGGATTGTAATCGGCCTCGTCCCGTATATTTCCGGTCATCGTCGAATCTCCGGTTCTCACCAGACCAAGTTTGGTTGCCGCCGGTATCTGGTTCTCTCGGGAGGAGAGGATCTGCTGCCCGATGGCGTTGGGTCGATGAAACTCACGACGTCATGGCCAATATCTGGATCAATCAGGACGAGCATAATGACAACGACATCATTGATAGTCCTGCGGATAATGACGGGTCGCCGATTGCCCCGGAAATTGACCCTCAACACCCGTGTCCTTCTTTCTCACGCGAACAAAGAAATCCGACTCATGCAGAGCCCGATCCCAGTCCACGTGTTGACCACGGCCGTCTGACGGCCATCCTGTTGCGGTACTTCACCGAGGAGGTGGCGGCCCGGTTTGATCTATGTGATCCGGAGCGCCATTTTACCCAACTGGTGCCTCATCGCGCGCGAGCCTGTGCGCCGCTCCGTCATGCCATTCTCACCACGGCTGCCCGCCATTTGATTCGGCTGCAGCGTCATCGCAATACGGCCGGTGTGGTGGAATGGCAGGGCCATGCATTGCCCGACCTCACAGAGGCCGTCGCCTTGGCGTATCATACGGCCTGCATTACGGACTTGTTGGCTCTTAGCATGGATCCGGACCAGATTCATAATGATAACCTGTTGGCGGCCGCGATCATCTTACGGACCGATGAGGAAATGGACGCTCCGTTGCGGGAGAACCCGGAGGATCAAGAGGTGTTTTTGCGCATGCTGAATGTGTTTATCTCGGCTCAGGTGCCTCATGATGCTGCGCTTCCTCATAGTTGTAGTCCCAGTAGTAGTTGTTCGTCAGACCCTCCCAATGGCCTGCGACAAGCGGCATTTTGGGTGGCTCTGCGACAGGAGGTTTTTACATCCTTTATGAAGCAACGCTCCCTCTCGTTTCCCCTGTCTTATTGCGATGCGTTTCGGATACTATCTCCCGCAACGGACGCCGTCTGGGCTGACCGGCTAATTATCTTCTGTGCCGATGTGCTCGAGTACTGCTACGGCAGTCAGGATGTTGCACCTGCATCCCAGTCGGCATCGCCCCATCGGTGGCACGAACTAGTCGCTTACCAGGACCAACTGCATGCTTGTCTCCCGGCCTCGTTTGATCCTCTCTACGTCCATCCTCCGGATCCGGATCGCGGACAGGTCTTCCCGGAGATCTGGCATCTGGATCCTTGTCATGTCACCGGTACGACTCACAGCGAGCTGTCTCGATTGCTGCTGCTCGTTTTTGATCCAACGCGACCGCAACTTGGGCCAGGATCTGCTGCTCAGCACCGCGCGACCATAGACAGTGTGCGAGCTATTGTCCTGCGACTGTGTGGAATGGCGCTGAGCAACAGACAGTCTGCGCCGACATTCATCGAGGCTTTGATGGGAATCACGACTTGTGGAGAGTATTTCGAGCTGCCAAAAGAGCAGGGGGCACTTTTGGGAGTGTTGGAGGTAATGCGGTTGGAGCATGCATTTCCGACTCAGCGTGTGGAGGACCGATTAATGGTTGCATGGCGATGACTACTGTACTCTACTAGTTACTATTTTGCATGTTTAAGATAGCATCTCAGCGCTGTACGGAGTAAATGTTCAAGTTTAGCATAATATGGTTCCAACGGGCGAAATCACCCCCGAATCTCACCCCTATTTGGGATAATCCGTGTTTCTGTATGCACCCCTCACTCAGAGTCTGATTGTCCGTCCTTTAGTCCTTTTGTTACTCTCGGCGCCGCCGAGTCTTGCCTTTCCCGTCAATATGGTAATGCCCGCCGAACATTGCCTTTACTATGCGGGGATCTATATCTTTATTTATGCGGAGTAACCATAAGCTGGAGGACAAGATGAAGCTATAAGAACAGCTCTGCTCAATTGTTCTCGTCAATTCTCATTCTCAATCCTATCGATTCTATCAATTCGAACAACTGCACAAGAATCAATTACCATGTCCAAGCTTCAAGTCGCAATCGCAGGGCTCGGCCGTATGGGCGCCCGTCACGCCCTGCATTTCAACAATCTCACCCCTCGCGCCCAGGTCGTTGCGGTCTCGTCTCCCAAACAGGAGGAGCTCGATTGGGCCAAGGCGAACCTTGAGGGAGCCCGGACGTACCTCGACTACGATGAGATGCTGCGATCTGAGCCATCGCTGCAGGCAGTCGTTGTCGCTTCGGCCACCAGTGTGCATGCTGAGCAGGCGATCAAAGCTATTAACAAGGGCTTGCACGTTCTTTGCGAGAAGCCATTGAGTACCAGAGTTGAGGAGGTATGTCCCTATACTTTGATATCATCCAGTTGAAGAAAGGAGGCTGATTGAAACAGAGCCAAGCAGTAGTCGACGCTTACCGCACCTCCCAAAAAACCAATCCCTCGCAGAAGGTCGTCTGCGGTTTCAGTCGCCGCTTCGATTCCTCCTACCGCGATGCATTCGATAAGATGAAGTCCGGTCTTATCGGTCGCCCGAGTGTCTTCCGTTCGCAGACCTGCGACAAGCTCGATCCCAGCGGTTTCTTTGTCGAATACGCGCAGTTCTCGGGTGGAATCTTCGTCGACTGCTCGATTCACGATATTGATCTGGCGTTGTGGTTCTTTGGTGAGGACTCGGTTATCAAGTCTGTTACTGCGGTTGGTATCACGGCTGTGTCGCCGGAGCTGCGCAAGTACAATGACCGGGATAACGCGCTGGGAATCGTCGAGTTCTATGACGGACGCATTGCTCAGTTGTTCTGCAGTCGGATGATGGCTGCTGGTCAAGAAGACTGTTCGTCTCTCCCCATGCTTGGTTGTATACAAATGCTAACCGAAGAACAGCCACCGAAGTCACCGGCACAGCTGGTAAACTCGCCATTAACACCCAGCCCGCCTCGAACCTCGTCAATATCTACGAGCCCAGCGGTATCCGTCGCGAGATTCCCCCTCACTACTACGGCCGCTTCCGCGAGGCATTCATCACCGAAGCCAACGAGTTCACCGCGAGCTGCTTGGACGACACGCCGCCGCCGATGCGCTTGGAGGGAGCCGTGGCTGCTGTGCGGATTGGATGTGCGTTGCAAGAGAGCTTGATTACGGGCAAGAAGATTGAGTTTGACGAGAAGGGGGAGCGTATTGTTCCGGCGAAGCTTTAGAGTAGAAAAGTTGGTATACAGCACATAGAGTTATGATTATGCTATGAATTATACTTGTTTATGAATTTTATGCGACTCTCATCCACCATCACACTAGTTATGTTTTATGAATGGTTATGCACATTTATCCACCTTTCCTCTGTGACGACCTAGAGCATCTCAACAGGCCGCATAAGCCGCTCGTCCTGGATTATTTCATTCGCCGTAGCTCTAACCTCGGAAACATGTCTTTTTCCTCTCCTGGAGGAATGGGGATTACGAAATCTTCAAAGGAGGTTTGCGGGATTGGAGAGTTGGATACCCTGTTTCCTTGGCCATCGAAATACATCGAAAGCGGGCTTTGCTTGATCATCTCTAGTGGCGGGAGACCGAGATAGCCGATGTACTGGGCCATGGCCAGTAGAAGAACATATTGGTTGTTGGTTTGATCTATAGGACCGAAAAGGTTCTTGTCTTCCAACAGCTCGAGTGTCTGATAACTATTAGCAACGTTAAATTGTAGGAAGGAACAGCAGTTTACCATGACTCCAATCGACCAGATATCAACCGGAAAGCCCCAAGGGAGGTTTAGGAGCACTTCTGACGCACGATATAGACCAGGCATCCACCAATCCCGGTTGCCGGGCTCCAAGGGTCGCATTTGCCCAAAGTCTGTGAGAATGGGGATCCCTGAAAGCTCCAACATATGGTACCCCGAGATTGATAGACAGGGGCTCCATGGCTTGGGACTGGTATGCTGGGATCTTGCGATTCTCACTTCTCGACATCTTTCAGGCTGATGTCATCTTCAATCACCACCAACGCATTTTGGGGTGAGATATCGGTATGTATGACTCCACATGTCGCGTGAAGCCAATTCACGGAGAATCGTAACCGGTGTATAAAAGACCTGACGAGTAGCTTTGGCAGTATGGCATTGGGAAAAGATTCCTGCAAAGTGCGAAGGCTTGGTCCCTGAGGCTTCATGACCACACAGTAATGGGGGTCTGAAATACCATTGATCTCGAAGATGTCTTGCTCACGTCGCATGAAATCCAACCCCGGGTGGTCAGCCTCCTGGGCAAAACTCGCCCAGCCGTTGCAGCATAGCGACTTCATTGAGAACAGGGGACCCCTCGGTATCGTCCGCCATACAGATCTTCAAGGATGCATATTGCTTTGATCTGACATCCCACCCAAGCCAAACGGTAGAGTATGCCCAGTAGCCGAGCTTCGCAATGACGCGGTAGCGATTCTTGAATATGGTGCCGATTCTCATCGGATAGTAATGCTTTTGGTGATAGAATGGAAGCGTTTGTTCTTCGATTCTTGGACCAGTGTCATGTCGCGGCGATGCCTGAGAGAATCTGCGTATGGAGGAGTGTAGAGACGGGGCTAGGAAACGCATCTCAACCGTTGATGCAAGTGAGGAACGCATAACGGACTTGTGCATCTTATCCACGTGCATAATCCCAGTCTATGCACAGATCCGTTGATTATGCACAGATCTATGGATTATGCACTCATGAATAATTATGCACATTGTGCCGATCAGATAAGATTATCACCATCTCTCCGTCTCCTCAACTCCACTGCTCCTCATGGTCGTTATCTGTCGCCATGTGGATGCTGTGGCTCTTTCTTGTACCTACAGTCCTCTGTGAATATATTCCCCTCGATCAGCGCTGCGTCACTGCTGTCTTCACGGCCTACAATTATCTCACCTTCACCGGTCCCGCCGGTTTCTGGGACTCGCGATGTCAGAATCCATTCAAAGTCACCTCCATCTACGCCGCATCCGGTATATATTGTGACCCCGACGAACAAACCGCCGGATTCGCCCTGTTTGCAGCATACTGCCGCCAGTTCGGCCGAACCGACCTCCTCCCCCGCGATGCGCTGGCTGAGAATTTGACGGATGATGCGATTGCGCAGATGAATGTGGTGGAATATGGCGTGATTCCGAAGCATGAGTCCCTCTATGCGCCGGTGATGGTTTCACATGAATACTTTAAACGGACGTATCACACCATTGAGGACATGCAATTCGTAAGTGGGAGGCATCGGGCGTATGGACTGGCGTGCTATATATATTGGGCGGGTGTCCTGGTGATTGGCATTATATATCGGGTGTTTCAGCACTTCTGGGAGAATAGACGACTGCCAGGACAGCCATGGACGTTCTTTCGTGCTGCTTATCATGTCTTCCAAACTCATCTGGTCGTTCCGATTCCCCGACGGTTTCTCTGGTTTACGCCTACACCCATCGACGGTATCGTCCTCGGTCTGTTCTGGATACTGAACATTGTTCTATCGTCCGTCAGTTATCCGACGTTTGAGGGGAATCTCTAGTAAGTTTCTAATGCCCTATATATGACAGCTGTTGATATATATAGTTGGCCCCCGATATATAAACAATACCTGCGATATGTAGCCGACCGCACCGGAATCCTGTCGTTTGCCAACTTGCCACTACTCTGGATATTTGCAGGACGAAATAACATCTTCCTTTGGGCTACCGGGTGGAGCTTCACGACGTTCAATATATTCCATCGCCATGTTGCCGTCGTCGCCACGGTGCAGGCCGTCGTCCATACCCTGCTATACGGCGTCATGTTCATAGACGGTATGCCTCGTAGACATATTACCCTGTACAGCAGAAATACTGACAACGTAGGCGGCGCATTTTGGAAAAAGATGAAGCGACCGTATCTACTCTGGGGCACTCTGGTAAGTACCGTCCTCATCTGTCGTCCAAAGCTGACCAGCAGACTATGACAGTGATGCTGCTCCTCTTGCCCATGTCGCTGGCATGGGTCCGTCATCGAGCATACGAACTATTTCTCATTATTCATATTGCCTTTTCGATTATTGCCTTGGTTGGCTGCTTCTAGTGCGTCTCTTCCGTCCTTTCCGTCTACAAGCGCTGACAACTCACTCCGTAGTCACACTATTATTTTCGAGGATCTGGAATATTGGCAATGGTTATGGCCAGCTGTGGCCATTTGGTCTGCTGATCGCTTCCTTCGTCTGGTACGTTTGGTATATTGCAACCTGCATGTTAAAATGAATCTCGAGGATCGCGTCCAAAGCACGTGCAGCTGGGCCATATACGACGAAACGAGCAATGTGGTGAGGCTACAATTGAAGCCAGGGTCCTTTCTGAGACCGGCTGCAGGCCAGTACTATTTCCTCTACCAGCCATCTCGTCTTACTGGCTGGGAGAGCCACCCATTCACCCTGGGCGCTTGGTCGTATGGGTCGGTGTCTGGGCCAGAATCGACGACAAGCAAGGTAACATCCGTCGACGTGGCCCAGGTTCCTCTCTTGTCAGATTCCTCCTCTGGTTCGGAACGTGACGAGACAGCATCTGGCCCTGCAGCGACTTCACACTACCTGCAACTAACATTCTGGATCCGGCCCTACGATGGCTGGACGCGCCAACTGCGCGAGGAATGTCTTCGTTCTGCCGATCGCAGGACGAATGCAACGATTCTACTGGAGGGCCCTTACGGGCATACGTTCCCAATCTGGAATTATGAATCCATTTTGTTCGTGGTCGGTGGTACGGGCATCGCCGCAGCCGTACCGTACATCCAGGAGCATTTCCGTCGTTCCGAATCTACCAATACTCGAACACAGGGGATACACCTGGTCTGGACAAGCCGACAGACGTCATTCATCGCAGACATCGCCACTCGCGAACTGCGACCGGCCTTGGCACGCGATGATATACGACTGTCGTTTTACGTAACAAATGCAAGCAACGTTGACCTTCCCGGACACGATCTCTTCGGTCTGGGGATAGAGTTGAACGCCGGGCGGCCGAATTTAGCATTACTGGTTACTCAACATGTCCACGAGGCGCGATTGAGCGACTGCTCGGCAGCGGTGGTAGTATGCGGACCGCGGGGGATGGCGGATGAGACACGGACCGGTGTGCATGCAAGGCTGCAGCAAGGGTATCAAGTCGAATACGCGGAGGAGTCCTTCAGTTGGTAATTGATGAGTTTGCATTCTTTTTTTGTTCTTCTCATGTATGTAATTTCTGTCCCTTGGTGCATGCTCCTACTCCGTGCATACGCCGTGCATGTACACGGAGGCGCTATACACCGTAGACAAAGAACGGCTTCCGAAACTCCGAACTGAGCAGGATTCGAAAGATTACCACGCTACTACCATGGAATCAGCGCTATTGAATCGAGAAAAAAGCAATCTCTGTCATGCCGGTCGATGTCACCCAAGTCATCAACCACCTGCCATGTACTTTTCTTTCCTCAGCAATTCGGCGATGCAACCTTCCCGGACGGGCAAAAATCAATGTTCCTGCATGTTCGTGCCCAAATGATTTTTTCCTTGTGCCTTGGAATGCAGGGATAACAGACATGCTGCTGAACACTGATTGGTTTCCCTTGCAGTGTGATATTGGTTCGTTGGAATGCATCAGTTGTACGCACCTCCCTACAGCTGAACGCATTCCTCTCTACAGCTGAACGAGGGATGTGACTGCGACTCAGTGCCCTTCATTCCGGAAGGGCAGGGCATTCTGCTGTTCGAGGTGAGTCCTTCAGCCTTCAAAGACTGCCTTTGGACTGCGGTCTAGGGTCGAGCGAAAAGGTATAAAGACCCTCGAACGTCCGGCCTCAATCTGTTCTTCATCACTCATCAATCCATCACTCTCGAAGCATCTCTCTTCACTCTTCCAATTCAATCTATTCTATCAATTCCAGTCTTTCAGACTTCCAATCCAAACCATCAAAATGAAGTTCTTCGCTATTGCCGCTACCTTCGCCGCCACCGCCATGGCCCTTCCCAGCGCCAACGGTGCCCACAAGGACCCCAAGCAGTTGTCCCTCGAGCAGGCCCAGAACACCTGCGGTAAAGCTCAGGTTTCCTGCTGCAACAAGCAGATCTCCTCTGGCGACAGCTTCGAGAAGAACGAGGGTATCCTCAACGGTGTCCTCAGCGGTCTCCTCGGTGACAAGGGCAGCCAGGGTCTTGGTCTCTTCGACCAGTGCAGCAAGCTCGATGTCTCTGGTAAGTTTATCTTCTTGCAGCGCTTGTGGACTTTGAGCTAACGACCTCTCAGTACTCATTGGTCTCAGCGACCTCCTTGGCAACTCCGATTGCAACCAGAACATTGCCTGCTGCGATGCTACCAACGCTGAGGCTGTATGTGTCTTCCCCTTCTATCTCTATCTCTTTGTTCCCTCGCTAACACCCAACAGGAGGGTGGTCTCGTCAACGTTGCCCTGCCTTGCGTCCAGCTCCAGGACCTCATCTAGATGGTTGCTCTATTCCTCGACATGGCTTCCATTCGAGCATTCGCGTCGACTCTCGACTAAATTGCATAATTTCTTTCTTTCGCTTTACTCACTCCCTTTGCATTAGTTGACTGTGCTGCACATTAGTACATCTAGTTGACAATTTAATTTCGCATTTCTCCACAATTTTGTCCTTCGTAGTCTTCTCTTTCCATTGTAGCAAGCTTTCTCCATTGGCGTCAATTAACGAAAACCAACAGAAACCTTCGACTAACTCGATATTTCAACGCAGTAATCCCAAAGCACAACGTGCTTGTCTTCTTCTCGCCCCCTCATTGTATCTGGTCTTTCCCTTAACATGACCTTTCTCAACTCTAGCTAGCTTTGCTCAATGTATATATTTCACCCTATTTGAACAAGTCCCGTTAGAGCATGCATAGTCTTAGACTGGAAAATGCTCTATAAAACGGAAGACATCATCATGAACAAGTCCCTTCGTCACTATGTGTGGTATTTGGAATAATGCAATTCGAAGAGGACCAACAGTTGCGTGCACGTCATCCATAGACTGGACCTCATTGTTATTCTGTTACATCACGTCGGTTGTATTTACCTTACGGCTCTGGTGTTTACCACATCTACAGAAGTGTAGTAGTGTCCATTTAGACATGTTCAGTCAAGTAGACTCGACTCATTGCCTAATAATTATTTACGTTGACAAAAGAGAGATGTAGTCCGTCGATGCGAATATATATATATATCCGAGGCGGCAACACTCCAACCATCCATTCCACTAAACGTATAGAATAACTAGTACAACAGGCAAATAATTAAGCAACCCGATTCCAGAGCCGAGTTATTCGGAATCTCGAAATCGTGCCATATATGGTCCCATCTCCTGGTTAGTCTCGGAACCCACTTCGGGTGTCCTTCCGGAATCCAGTAGTATAAGATAAGGCTGCTCCCGCTCACTTCTGTACTACGTACTACAATGACAGCTGCCAGGCCTAATGCATTCAGTCGTGGAATATGATATTGAACCCGCAACAGTCCTGAGAGTGACGAGGGATAATTCCGCTGCTCTCGCTGCAGCGATTCACTCTTCAGGATCATCGTGAATGACGTCGAGGCAGGTACGTCAACTGTCGTCCACACTGCCCGTTGTCACACTCTACATCCTCAGAAATCTCTACTGTTTCTCTCCGGATGAATGCTTACTCTCTTGTAGCTGGCCAGAATAGGCAATTTATGCGACCCCGGACTTTCTTTGGGCGTGGAGAAAGGCATACGTCATTTGCCGAGGGAAACACCGGGTTTCCCGATTCGGAATTCCTTCTACTAGGGGCACACCGGACGCCATATTCTACTCCGTACTGGATGCCAATTGACTCGCTATTGATTTTCCTATCGGTCAGCAGCTTAAATTCCCGCGCAGTGCCGCTGACTAACGGCTTAAATGAACATCCCGGGGGAACTCTGTATATCCATCCTTTTACCCCGGTCTGACCTCTCACCTGCCCTCCGGGGGATATGATCTGGCCAATGCCCAGGTGCCATGCCCAGACTCCAAGTCCGCTCTATATCTGCTGTCATCCCAAGTCACGCGGAACGTTTCCGCTGACAAAACCAGTTCTCGCCAATCGTCGGCTGCTCCGCCAATAATGCGTCCGATTACCAGCATCTTAGCCGAACTCGCCAGAACTCCTCTTCACTCCCCATGGGGAGTCGCCCCTGGAGGAAATGCGATTTAAGATGGCAGTCACGGGTCGTACAATGGATCGAAAGGAAACACGCCAGAATCCAGCATGTCAAACGATACAGGGCCGATTTCGACACCGACAGTTGAGGATCTCAAAGCATCAGATCCAGAGTCCTCGCTACACCTCGAAGATGTGACCAAGAACAGTCCCGCTGAGCGACCAGCGCCCCCCGACGCGCCTTGCAACTGGCCCCTATGGAAGAAGAACACGCAGATTGCCATGGTGGCTTTCCATTCCATGATATCGACCTTTATGGCAGCGGGTATCGTTCCGGCGTACGACATCATGGCCGAGATGTACGGCGTCAACATGACCGAAGTCAGCTACCTCACTTCGATACAGATTCTGCTCCTGGGAATCTGTCCCTTCTTCTGGAAACCGCTGAGCTCCATCTACGGCCGCTATCCCATCATGTTACTGTCCGTGTTTGGTAGCATGGTCTGCAATATCGGTGGTGTGTTCTGCACCACGTACGGAACCCAGATGGCTACTCGTGTGCTCACTGCCATTCTCATCTCCCCTCCCATCGGTATTGGCAGCGGTGTCGTTACGGAATTGTGTGAGCCAGAAGAGCGCGCACAGAAGCTCGGCTGGTGGACGCTCATGACCACCGTCGGCACTCCAGCCGGTCCGTTCATTATGGGATTTGTGGTTGAGCACATCGGCCTGCAGTGGGTGTTTTGGATCTTCACCATTCTCAACTTCGCCCAGTTTGTCGCCTATATCGTCTTTGGCGACGAAACCATCTACGTCGCTGCAGAGGAAGGAGGAAACACCCCGACCAAGGACAATAGCAACTTCCTGACGCGACTGATACCCCGACGAATCAACCCTCGTCCGCTCAAGCCGATCGAGTTCATCGAGCCTCTCTTCATGGCGCGTCACCCCCGCGTGCTGATTGCCGCCTGCGCCCACGCCGTCACCTTTTGCTATGGAAACATCGCCATCGTCGTCGAGATGCCCACGGCCTTTGGCCAAAAATTCGACTTTGGTCCCCAGCAGATTGGCCTGCAGTACATCGCCGTCATCATCGGTTGTGTCCTGGGCGAGCAGCTGAGTGGTCCGATGTCCGACTGGTGGCTCAAGTTCCTCCTTCGCAGACGCGGCCACATCTGTCCGGCCGACCGTCTGTGGATTTCATATATTGGCTACGGCACCGTGATCGCCGGGCTGCTGACCTGGGGCTTCCAACTGCAAAAAGCATCTGGAACATGGAATGTGACCCCTTGCGTGGGAGCGGCTATTGCCAGTTTCGGTAACCAGATGCTCACCACCATCCTGACTTCTTTCGCCGTCGATAGCTACAAGGAGATGTCCACGACTGTCGGTGTTTTTGTCAACATCTGCCGACAGATTTTTGGATTCGTATGTTCCCTGCCTCCGGTTTCTGTACTAGCAACGCTAACTCATGACAGATCGGTCCATTCTATTTTATCCCCTTGTTCGACGCATTGGGCCTCGATGGTGCCGCTGGTGTATTTGTTGCGATTATTGGTGCTTGCTCGCTGATTCCAATCATCTGTATACAATTCGTTTCTCTCCGGAAGGATAATAAAGCTGTGTATTAGCTTAGATTTAGAATTTAGACCTAGAATTATGTACCATTTATCACCCTGGCTAAAATGTTTAAGCCCCTACATATTATAGAATAGCAGTCATGTTGGCCGGACTAGCAACACCACCAGGAACATGCAATGGTACGGATACGATAAAAAACGACCACCTCTTTTGCTTCGCGCATTCACGAGCCAAATCCTCCAACCAAAGCAACTCCTCAATCGAACATCCCCATCCAGCCAGCAGCACTTTATGGTAAAAGACAGCAACCTGCTTATCCCAGAGAAACCACAGTATTCGAATATCCTGGTTTATTCCGCACGCCACAGGGGGATACCGATGTGCCATTCCTCGCTGATCTTTGTCAGACGACTCCAGGTATCTCTTAGTGTATCCCGACCGAATTAAGAGTATATCCCCCTTTTGCAGCTCAATCGAGTGTCCTGATAATCTTTCCTGCTCCGCAAGACACTCCATCAGCCCTTCGTATGTAACCCCAACCCCCCTGCGCGGGATCATAACTCTTTCCATTCCGCTCTACATATCCCCAGCAATCAATCAAAATACCGCGTCCAGAAATTGTCCCTTGTTCGTGCCACGCGTGGAGACCGAGTGTTGTCGACCCGGGTATCGTGAGATCGTCGATTGTGTGTCCTTCGTAGAGCTGACCTGTCTTCTGGTAGGCGATGTGCCGCAGGCCATCGATTTGGTTCCTGTTTGTGTGTTGAAGTGGATCTATCCGTAATATAGTGGTCAGTTTACAGAGTTAGGCGCACCTCATCGTCCAGCGTGACCAGGTTCGGATCGCCGTGATGTACTCGGTGTGTAAATTTACAACCATGTCTTCCAAAGCCGGGTGTCCTGGGCATGTCGAGACTCCAACTACGGCCTGTTAGTTAATTCCCGAAAGCACCTGTCAACCTACTTCAAGCTCAATCGAAGCCCTAGCCGGATTTCCCCAGCCCCTCGTTTCACAGCATCTGTGTCGATGAGATTCTTCCCAGTCAGACAGGCTCATGTCTATCCACGATGTTACTTGCCAACGTCCCAACTTGATCCTCCTCTCCCCAAGGCCCCAAGCCGAGAATGGGGGATCATCCGGCCGCAGAGGAAGTTGGTCGAAATGACGGCCGTGTCTGCATTTCTGCAAGTACTTTGTCGATGCTCGGATCTCGGCTTTGCTGATCAGAGATGTTTTATATTGTCAGTTCTTCATTATTATTATGTTGCTCATGTGCCCCATTCACTTGTCTGTACTTTCGGATGTGGATCACGGAAATTCCGTTGCAATTCCGTCCTCAATTCCGGACGATCTCTGCAACACCCAGTAGCCTAGGCAATCCCTCTATTTTCGAGAATTAGGATGATCCAATGGCTAGTCGGCTCCTTTTCCGGAAGCGATGTCGTGATTTTTGATACAAAAATGACTTGATACCGTCAACATAGCACTCTCCGATGGCGCAGGAAACACCTAAAATGGTCAAATCTCAGGATGTAGAGCTATCTGCCTCTATTTCTGCCCAAGACGACAGCGTCGAAGTCACCTTTGAGCCAGATGGTTCTGATAACCCGAAGAATTGGCCGGTTTGGTATCGGACGTTCATCGTGGCGACGGCTTCTTTCTCGACGACCTGCGTGTTAGTCCTCCAACTTATTCCTGCAGGACATAGCTAATACGCACAGAGTCCTTTACTCGACATCATATACCTCTGGAGTCCCCGGAATCCAAGGATCCTTCGACATCTCCGACCGTACAATCGCCCTCCTCGGCCTGACAACATACCTCCTCGGCTTAGCACTAGGATGTTTAGTCCTGGCACCACTGTCAGAAATGTACGGTCGTCGACCAATCTATGTCATCACTGGTGCTTTCTATGCTGTATTAATTCTGCCCGTCGCGCTGGCGCCCAATTATGCCGCTGTGGTGGCTAGTCGGATATTCAGCGGGTTCTTTGGTAGCGCGACTGTCGCGAGTGCCCCGGGTACGGTGAACGATCTGATTAGTTCCAAGCATCGTGCGCTGGCGTTTAGTTTGTGGAGTTTGGGTGCTATGAACGGGCCGGTATTAGGTATGTTGATAGGTCCCCGTGAAACTTCTCTAGTACTGACAAATGTAGGTCCTATCATCGGCGGATTTGTCTACCAATACCTGGGATGGCGCTGGATCAATTGGATCGTCCTCATTTGCGCAGGGGTTTCCTTTGTAGCATTTGCTTTGTGTAAAGAAACCTACGCACCGGCAATTCTTCGAGCAAAACGAGCAAAGAAGCAAAAGGAAACAGGCGACAAACGTTACTGGTGTCGATACGACAATCGAACCGATGGATGGCAGCTCATTCGCACAAACTTGACCCGACCGCTATCCATGGCCGTTTTCGAACCGATATGCCTCTTTTGGAATCTATACGTCGGCGTCATCTATGCGGTCTTATTCCTCTGCTTCGTCGGGTATCCAATTGTCTTCCAAGAACAGCGTGGCTGGTCTCCTGGTCTGGCAGGATTGGGATATCTAGGAATCGGTACTGGCGTCGTTTTAGCCGTCATATCAGAGCCCTTGGTCCGCAAAATGATACAAATGCACCGTCCGGATCCAGTCACAGGCCAGATACCGCCAGAAGCAGCAGTGAGCCCTATCTGCATCGGAAGCATCCTGATTCCGATCGGTGAATTTTGGTTCTCCTGGACAGCCCAGCCGTCAGTCCACTGGGTCTGTCCAATTCTCGCGGGAGTGCCATTCGGTCTGGGTAACGGCCTCGTCTTCATTTACGCCACGACCTATCTCGCAAGTAGCTATACAATATACGCCGCGTCAGCTCTAGCAGGGAACTCGGTAGTACGGTATGTTTTCGGAGGGGTGTTGCCGCTGGCTGGCTCACAGATGTATCATCGGATGGGGGTTAACTGGGCAGGGACGATGTTGGCGTTGATTGAGGTGATCCTTATTCCGATCCCGTTTGTGTTTTATCGGTATGGGTGGAAGATTCGGCAGAGGAGTCCGCTTATATCGAAGATGTGATAGAGTGAGTCTAGATGTAATGTAACTATCATTGAATATAATCTGTCAGTATACTACCAGTCTTGATGACCATGCACCGGTGCTTTATTCCATTCACTGCCCCGAAGCTCTCTCCTTGTCCTTAAGTTGTTATTAGTTAATTTACTAACATCCCTGATTATCTCTCTCGCTGTTTAACGCCGTCCCTATCGACTTCTGGTTCAACTTCGGAGACTAAGAGTACAGGAAAAGAAGAGACCCAGATATTTGCTTCTCCCAAATAGCTGTGTACACTTTCGATGAGCGTCAAACTCATGTTAATCAACGAAGCCTGGTATGCGGAATCTTGCACCTCGTTAGCCTCAGTCTTGAGCGGGAAGCGTGAATGGTGATCCAGGAGCCAATCATTGTTAAAATAAACTGACAAGACATGTTATGGACTCAACAAGACCGAAAGGGCGAATATATACAGAGATTTCTGCAGGCAATGGCATCTTCCGACAAGACAAAAACCGAGGAAGAATGTGGCGTAGACATTCTCGATATCCTAACAAGGTGTCAGCGCACATTAGGTTGATCGTTTTAATATGAAACATACTGTAGACTCCAGGGCCAGTTTGAGCCAGAGGCCGAAAGACAGATAAGCAGTGGTAAAGTGAGACAGTCGATCGACGTAAAGAACTAGACAGCTATAATATGTGTGCAAAAATAGTCGCTTGAATCATCAGACCAAACCTGGCATCGCCGTGGAAACGTTTCTGCGAGCGATAGAGGCCAATATTGAGGATAAGGCTGATAGAAGCCAGACTGGCTGATTTTCTCCCAGGCACGAACCACTAGATGTAGGTCATTTTGGGGGCCTGGGTGCCTTTGACAGAATTCTTCTGCACAAGATGAACTCTAACAAACAATCAGCTCGCTATGCTAGTGACTAGGCCATAGTGGTTTGCAGCTTTCGAAGCACGGAAAACTTGTTTCGAGCAGACCAGCCGTTGAATAAATCATGTATACTCCCATGAAGCTATCGAGCTATCTAAAGAGGAAAGAAGAAAAGACAAAGGAAAGAAAGGGCAACCACGGAGCAGAACAACAGCAGCACGGAGCGGCTCAGAAGAACCTCCAGCTCGACTCACTGAGCTCCATGCTGGTATGCACAGGAACGTGCTGATAGAAAATGTGACTGGTTTCTCTCTTTCTTTTGCATCTATGTCATTACTTAATCTGGGTTTAGCGCAATCTCGAACGTCAGATCTCTTGGAAAGCGGAAACACGATGATCCGGGCGAGGTACATACTTCCCGATTGGGACATCGTCCTGCCTCTTTCCCGTTGCCAGCATTGGGTTGTTTTCCTTACTTTAAAATCTCTTCTCTTTCTACTCTCTTTTTCTCTTCCTCTATCTCTTCACATCTCCCATCCTTCACTTCTCGTTTCGTCTCTCTTCTCTGTCTCTTCTCTGTCTCTGTTCTATCCCTTCTCCGTATCTCTTATTTCTATATCTGTTATCTCTCTTTCTCTTATCTGTGTCTCCTGTCTGACCACCATGTCTACATTGGCTTTTGTAGACGTGCCTGTGACTCTTCGTGCTTGCACACGCTATCCGTGCCACGTGCCTTTAATCCTACACCTACCGAGATCTCCTCGAGCTCCCACTAGCCCGCTCTCGTCCGTATCCAACCGCCTGGATATGGAGCCTGTACAGTCTCCATCGAGCGAGACCTTCCTGGTGAGTGAGCACCCAACTGACCTGAAGTCAGAACACACACTTACGTATGATCCAGAGCCCTCGACGATCCAGAGACACGTGCAATATCTTCGACCTTCATCTAATCCTTTCCCTCGGGCTTCGAGCTCGAGCGTTTCCTCGACGCATCCAAGACCATCCCATCATGCGAGCGTGACACTCACATACTCGCCATCGAACGGGACTTCGACTGCTGGAAGGTGGGCTATGACTATTTGGTCTTGAACAGGTCCCAGGCTAACGTGTGACCCAGATCCTTGAACAGTCCCCACATCAGTCGCAGATGGTCTGCAGGCTGTCCATCTATGTTTCTCCCTTGGACTTCGGATTCGAATGTTGCGCCGGGAGAAGATGCAATCGAGATCATGAGCGAAGAGCTCCACCGAATACCCTTGTCCACATCCGGGTAGACGGTGAGCCTGGACATCATTTCGTCTCAAAACTTACGCTAACGTATGGCCCAGATCCCTCGAACCCATTCCACGGATCCCAGCAAAAAACACGACGCATCTGCATGCTGTTCGTGTAGCCTTCGGTTCAGGATCGATCGTTGCAACTGGAGCCAACGCAGCGGCAAACGGAACGAATATTCAGTTCATGCTCGGACCAGACACGCTGACGAAAGGTGAGCCTAAGACCCGGTTCAGCTCAAGACAGGACACCCACTAACGTATGGCCCAGATCTTCTAATCCAGTCCATAGCGCCCAGAGAAAAGAAACAACGACGTGATGTGCAGGCTCTAAAGTACACGACTACCACTGATGCGGGCATAGGTATCCCGTCCTCCGACGTTGAATTCCCAAAAATGGTCCGATGGATGGACTTCCTGCACTGTGTTGGAGATTACTTTGGCGGGATCCACGCGGTGCTGTGACAGGCTGCCAAGGCGCTTGAGATTCAACATCTCCAGGCAGCTGTTACTCAGCTTGATGCGCAGCTCAACAAGGAGGATGGCAAACCTGGACTGACCATCCGGGCCACAGATGAGTGCATCAACTGCCTCGGGGATTAACCTGGCTTTCAAAATGGACAATGCCACCAATGCCACTCCGATCTTGGAGGCCTAGGCGTCTGACACTTACCTGCTGTACTTCTTCTCTCTCCCTCCCATGCCAGAACACTCTCTGTGACTGGAAACAGCAACATGCGCAAGCGCTTTCTCTTTGACTCCGTGCTCGTGAGTTCATTTCCAGAATGTAGGGGTAGCCATGCTAATCTTAGCGTCTCAGATAACTTGGGGCAGATTAATCGAACTGTCGGCCCATCTATACACTTTACGGAACCGGCAATGTCACTCTTTGCCCAAGCGTCGCAGACAACCTAGGGCAGCTAAGCGGGTTAGTTGACCGGGACTTAGGGAAGCACCCTTCCCTTTTTGCGGCTGACCGATTACAGGACCTTGGGACGTTGCAATGGACTATGCATTTCCGATGCTTGGAAAAGAGGCCAGTGGAATGCCATACCCTCTGCAACGGAAGGGGGTAACCCGACAATGTTTGCCGAAAGCTTGAGAGTGACTCCAAGCTCCTCCAAAACAGAGAGGCAAAAGGCCGTGCATACCCTAGAGGAGTTCAGGAACAACCCCCCTTCTCCCACTGCTTGCGTCAGTTAGACCTTGTTTTATGAAGGGCAGCAGGCCGAAGTTCAGGAACGAGTCGAGGATCCAGAAAAGAGGAAGGCAGAGCCGCCTACGGCCCAGTGAGTAAACGTCCTTCTATTCCTTATCCATTTCTTTGGTTTTGTCATCTGTCTTCAGACTCCCTTGTGTTGCTGACCGATGCTCCACAACCCTCCATTCTCGTTCGAGTCAGCATATTCTCATCCCTTTCGTTGGATGTTTTTGAGCTCCTTAACTGGTTGCACTTTTGTGCAGACATCTTGAGAGCAGGCGTCCCTGATAGACCTTGTCTCCGATGCTGTTGATAAACCTGCCGGTCCCGCCAGAAATCCTCCTTCACGCCACCCGACCCAGCGCGTGAGCCCAAGTGATATCAAGGATTTCGTTATTTTTTCCCAGTCTCTGGGAGACTACACTTCCTGAATATTCAACTGCATCAAGCACGAAGCGGAAGCTCGCGGGAGGAAATTCCCGGACAGTACGTTGTCAGCCTTTGCCAGGGGTCTGATACAGACGAGAACCTTGTCCAGATGGTTAATGTGAGCATCGGTTGCCTCTGGAGAAAGGGCCGACAGAGTTTGTATCACTGCAAAGAATATTGTGAGTTCCCCGACAAAGAGTCTACATATGAGTACTGACAAAGCCCAACAAGGCCGTTACTAGTCCACGCCGAGCAGAAAAATGAGAGCGATGACGAAACAGGCTGAGATTAGCTGCAACTGTATTGGATATACTCCGGGGTGCGTCTTCCCTCCGTGAGAAGAGAAAATTAAGCAACGACAGAATTCGAAGTCGAAATGGTCATACTGTCGGTCGACCTGTATACGCAACGATGCAACCGATGTCCCTCTGATCTTGGGACGGAAACGCAGGAAGCAAGCAACAAGGTAGGTCGAGCGCTTATGACCGATATTAGAAGCCTGCAGGAGCAGGGGGTTGATGGGGCGTTGCGGTTCCTCCAAGAGGAAAGTATAAAGGCAAGGGAAAAGGTAAGTGAGGAGAGAGCCGCGGGAAACAGGTCGAGGTACAGGATCGAAAAGAGAGGTAAGCAGCACGACAGACTGTGAGTGACCATCCTCGGATCCTCTCGTTTATATGGATTTCCTCTAACAAAGGCACAGGTCCAGCCGTGGATGGAGAGGTGGCAGGCTGGCAGCCGTGCGGGAGAGGTAAGTATCAGGTAAGTATTGCCCCCTCCAGCGACGAGCTCGCACCTCAACGTGGTGCTGGGGTCCAGTAGCTCTCATAATAAAAATACGAGCGAAGCGAAGACGAGCTCCATTGCCCATTCCCATTCTGTCGTCCCAGGGGAAGAGTTTGAATCAACCTGGTTGCCACTTTCGATGATACGCATAATGACCTCCACTGCATCTCGCTTCTCTTCTCGTTTGAGTCATTCCACAACATCCGTATTTCTGCATACCCCTGACTCTGGATTGTGCATGTCCTCGCCCCTCTCCTTTAGTGTTCAAGCTCCCTAATCGGTCTCCAGACAATCCAACTTTTTGCGCAACAAAACACGTACTTCGGCTCCTTTGCTATTAGAGTCTTCTCGCCGTAATGTTATATTGCCAGGTAATCAACAGGAGACGTAAACTAAGGACCATGGGTCGACTGTCAAGGTAACGGACCGTCGATGCCCTACTGATCAAGCAGAGAGGTAGTCGACACCGGATTGGCGGACATGGCGAGCTGCGTCTAACGCGGCATCAATTACCCACCTGGGAATAGCGCCATCTTATTGCCGCTAGATCTGCGACAAGCGGAAAAGGAATGATCCGGTTGTCCTTCAGACCTTCACTCAAGGGATTCTAATCGTATACTAGAAGTTCAGAACGCCTTAATCATGAACTGTGGCCAATATCTGCTATCCGTGGTGGGACAATGCCTCACAGATTCCCGTACAGCCAATCACCCGCTCAAACGGCTGAAGATAATGGGGTTGAAAAGGTATGCCGCACCCGGACGTCTAGAATCACATCGCTTATCTGACGTATTACAAGATAGAACTTGGTCTAGAAATGTGAAACATGCACCGTATGACCGTTGAGTGTGATCTTCACTTGACGCAAAATCCCCGAGTTTCTCTCAGTCCGATATATCCGAGGAATGTGCGGAGTATGGCAGACGGAGCCCTCAGAGCGTCCACCAAAGATGATTCAACTTCGTACAATCGATGACTTCGTTCGACTCAGAGCCAAGTATCAACTCTATAGGCGAGAGTACGAGATACGGAATTCGCCGTGTGGAATCTCGCATCTAGAAATGTCCGGCACTCCGACCCACAATAGGACCATGGAGTTACTCCTGGGTTGCACTGAGTTACGCATACCCGACACACTGAGTGACTGGATCAGGAACACGAGTCGGAGGTTGAGAAACGAACAGTTTGCAAAGTAATGCGTACATCCGTTCGAAGTCGGTATTCCAATCGTCATGCGAATCATTGGAGAAATCCTGTTTCGGTTTCTGTATTTTCTCTGTTCTCAAGATGACAATAACGGGGGTATACGGGACGGGACATTTAGCCCAGATTCTCCGTGCATGATTAATGATATCATTCTACGACTGGGTCCGTCCTTAGTAGGTGTAGGCCTAAAAGCTTCGCTCAGCAAGGGCCACGTTGGGAGTTCTTTTCCAACAAACCAGCGTCACCGGGGAAGTAATCCACATTCTAGGCGCGTATCTGTTATTTAATTGGACTATCTCTCGCGTCTTTCCGCCCCAGCCAGGAGTCATAACCAATGGTATGCCACGCGGCCAACCGTTGAATCGTTTGGCAAACCGCATGGATGATTTCGAGCCCATCCACGGAACTGGTGCATTGACATACAGGGGTGGATAAGCCGAGTATGCTCGTGAATTGGGTTTTTCGATGTCGATATCATGCTAAGTGAAAGGCACTTGTATCCCTTGATTGTCGTTCCTCTGGAGTACTTCTACCAGCAAATTTCTTTGAATTCTTTTCAACCTCGTCCTCGGCACCACATTGCTGAGGCTTTATCCCACGATGAAAGAGTGTCACACCGCAGAGTTTACCCTTCTCCAAACAGCATTGACGGAGCAAGAACTGGAACTGACGCCGGATGGAAAATACGTCCGTTGGGCCAACACGAATCCACGACATCCACGAAATTGGCATCCGCTACGGAAGGCTTACGATATAGGCGTCATCATTCTTCTGGAGTTCTATACGTGAGTGGGCTCGGCTATGTTCCCCAATGGACGCGTTTTATTGGAGGAGCTGACCTTTTTCCAATAGTACCGCTGTCAGCACGTCAGGAGTAAGTCAATCCACAGCCCTAAATCGTCCTTCCCGAAGGAAGTTTCTCATGCTTGACAGGCAACGGCCGCGAAAGATGCTCGTCACCAATTTGGCATCAGTCTTACTTTGTCGATATTCCTATACGTCTCTAGGTGAGTGTGCTGGTCGATCCGTGCGGCATACCAAACTCTAACGAATGCACCAGTTTTTCGTTAGTGCAGGGCGTCGGAAATATTCTATTTCCACCTTATTCCGAAACATTTGGGCGGAAGGGGCTATACGTGATAAGCACGGCCATATTCAGCATATTCTGTGTCATAATTGCCGCCGTTCCATCACCAGCAGCTTCCGTCGTTGGCCGTGCCGTAACCGGCTTCGTCTCCGCGATTCCCAATGTGGTCATCACTGGTAGCATCGAGGATATGTTCAATTCACGGGATCGCATCTGGCTAATATTTGTGTATTTCGCCATCGCTGATTTTGGGGTTGCTACGGGGCCCGTGATGAGCATGCACATCACTACGCGTCTTGGATGGTTTGCATTCCTTTCCCTATCCTAGGCCGTGCCAAGAAATGGCTGCATGTTTGTCTAGAGTTTGCTAACGAGTGCCTGCTAGGAGATGGGTGTTTTATATTTCCGCCATCGTTACGGGGTTCCTAGGAGGCCTTCTATTGCTGATCAAAGAATCGCGGCCATCGCTCCTGCTCGCCCGGGAGGTCGAGCATTTGCGGAAGATGACTGGGGACGAGTCGCTCCAGCCGCTGAATCCCGACCATACGCCCGACTTTCGCACCTTTGTGCGTACGGCTCTTCTTAGGCCAATTCGCCTATTTTGCGCCGAACCGATTGTGTTCATTTGCGCGATGATGCAGGGGACCTGTGTCGCCCTGATCTATCTGTTTACTGAAGCTCTACCTCCGATTTACCAGTCAATGGGCTTCGCGCCAGCGCCGTCCAGTCTTCCATTTTTTGCCATTGCTCTTGGGTTCCTGGGCAACATTGTTACTCGCCTTTGGGATATTCGCATTGCCAATCACCATCGGGAGAAGGGTCATCCATCGTTGCCCGAGAACAAACTGATGGGTCTCTTTGTGGCCGCGCCGGCGTTGGCAACAGGCCTCTGGTGGTTTGCTTGGGTTATTCCTCCAGCAATTCAGAATATACACTGGTTTGTGAGCTGCTTGCCGCTATTCTTGGTTGGCTTCGCTCTCAATGAGTTCAGCATTGTGTTGGCAGGATACATGGCCGACAGCTACCTGGGTTACGCGGCCAGCGGGTTTGCGGCGCTTGCCCTCGCACGCTCAGTCCTGTCAGCTATGTTTCCTCTCTTTGCGGATAAAATGTTCGATGCACTAGGTTCCAATGTTGCAGTGTCCGTTTTGGCATCTGTGGCAACTGTGTTTTGTGCCACGCCATTCCTTTTTACTTATTATGGACGGCGACTGCGGGAGAGGAGCCAGTTCGCCAAATACAGTTTGCAGGTTTACACGGAAAACACAGTGGACCAGGAGGGATATTAGACGGGTCTAGTGGGGGGATAATATGTCCATTACCATGGTTTTCTTGGATGATTCATACTGCTTGTTTGTGGCGATGATACCATATATATTCGAATTTGTCAAGGTTTGGTTTCTATCAAATTGAGGTTTTGCATGCATGTTTGTTTGTCTTTGCAATGAGACCAGAAATGAAATGTTCGACCCCAGAGGTCTTTATCCACGACACTTTCGTTTCCCTGGTCTGATCTATATAGCTGCATGTCCGTGGGTCTCAAACGGCAATGCAAAACAGAGAATTCCGACCCCTATCCATAGGGCTGCACTCACATATATTGGAGCAGTCGTGAATCCCGTATAAGCCGAAATTAAACTGGCCGCCAAACCCCCAAAGCGCAGCAATGCAGCTGCCGTGCCAGTGCCGGTCCCTCGATGCGGACCCGGAAAGGACTCGGGGGTGAAGGCGTACATAACGGCATATTCTGGCATCGTTCAGTTAGACCTTGTCTCCCCACATGAAATTGTATGCTGACTTACCGAAGTTTGCCAATATCCCCGTGATACAGGCAAAAGCTAAACTTGTCGCGGATGTATCGACAGCCACATATGCGAAGAGGAATGCACCCGTCACGATAGCAGACAGGCCCATCATCCAGCGACGGCCGAAAAAGGTGTTTGCCAGACAGGCTGCGGAAAGAGGACCCACGATGCCAACAGCGGACTCGATGCAGTAGTTGCGATACGTGAGGTCCAGTGATGAGTCCTGGGTGAATCTGGTCGCGAGGTACGAAGGCAGGAAGTTGAAGTAGAGCGGATATGCGATTCCTGGTATGTATTAACTCCTTTATTCCGGGGAGCACAGGGAGATACCGTACCAATAGTGAGCCAGATGAGCCAGATCAGAGCCGTATGTAGACTGAGTCTCTTGGTCGAAAACAGTGCCCTGTAATGCGCGCCATTCAGATCCTGCAGCGATTCTCGAACGATGTCTCTATTGGAGAGACCAACGGCTCTCGTATGGGTCGTGCTAATCCCCAGCTGCGCGTCGATATCCTGGAGCATCTCAACCGTCAGTGGTTCGGACTTTTTGTTCTGACGTGCCACATGGTTGACTGCTTCAACGGCATCGCCGTCTCTTCCCTTTGATAGGAGATATCTCGGGGTTTCGGGTATCTTGAACAGGAAGATGCGGATGACGGTAAAAGCCAGCGATAATGCACCGATGGTGATTTGCGTGTATCGCCTGCCCTGGTCAGATGGTATCAATGGATGGTTACTCTGGAGGCGGGTCATACCATCCCATATTCTCGATGCGAGAGCATGTGTCTGGAGTAGAATCTGTTGGGCAGCTGTAATTTGCCAGGAACACCCAGGCGATTAGGGAAACAATCAGCTGTCCGAGGTTCCACCATGCGGATAAGGCTGTCAGAAGCCATTGATGACTGCTTCCCGTCAGCGCGCATCTTCCGGGATGAACAGTACTCCTCACCTGCCCGGCACGAATTCCAAAAATAGCATCGAGTCCACGGGCACGTTCCCCCCAGCCGCTGTTCCGATAACAGCCCAAAGAGCACTAAATGCAATGAAATTCAACGCGCCTCCTGCAGCGCACAGGAAGATTCCTGCTATCAACAGCGTACAGTTGAACGCCGGTCGTCGACCGATCAAGTCACTGGAGATGCCCCAGAATGAGGCCCCAACAATAAGTCCAGCATGGTACGCCACGGAGCTAAAGCTGACTTGGGTGATTCCGGGGAGTTCAAGCTTGATTGGGGGTTGAACGCTGCTGAGACCCTGTGATGCTAACTGTATTTCATGGGTATCAGCACGTCGCAGAGTTAATCCATAAGGTGACTCACGTTGTCGACAATCCACCCGAAACCGGTAACCACGAAGAGTTGCCATTGGAATCTGCCAGGAGCTCATCAGAGGATCCACGCGCTGAGTTGGGGATGGAATGACTTACCGTCCCATCCCAATTTCCTCAAGACATTTGCCCACCAGTTCAGATTTAATTCTGTACGACTCAGTAGTAGACGAGCCATAGAATTGCTCAACCTGGGGGTCGTCGATGGACGTAAGCTTTCCTTCCTCCACAGATGGAGAAGGCGCAGCAGTGGCGGACTGGATGTCGTTCTTTTCCTTATCCTGCATGGTTGGTGCACCGTTACCACTGCTTTGGTAGAACCAAATACGTCCAACATATGCTGAAACAACGATTTTTTATGGACTCTACAATTATGCTGTTAAGGCCTACTAAGTCCTTCACAGGATAAGGTGATCCAAGAGTGGGATGATACTGTCTGATATACTGAAGCTGATCATGGTGATGATAGCAATTTGGTCGGTGCTATACTGCCCACCTTTGGTAGACACAGCAGAACAGAAGATATAGGACCTAATCTCTGCAAAATATAGATTCATTGGTCGTTTCTACTGTATATCATTTTAGATCTTTCAGCAAGTCTCGTTCAGCCATCCCTACGCGATACCTGCACAACTAAACATGGAACCACCCGCTTATACGGCCACAACTGCCGGGCTCGCCATAGTTTCCAGCTTGACCTTCATATCCTGCTTGTACTTCTCCGCTCGACCGTAGCTCTCTTTGTACGCCGCCGTGACAGCCTGCTCAACGGTAATGGGACCGTATTTGGACACTTCCTGCGGTTCACGACAGTTGGGCAGACACTCGCACATGTAGTCAGGGTTTCCGCTGAAAAAGAAGGGGATCGAGTACCGCTCGCGGCCGGACTTGTTGATCACTCGGTGGGTGTTCGATTTGTACTTGTCGTTGGCCATGCGCATGAATAGATTACCCAGGTTGACGACGTATGCGCCGGGGATGGGTTGCACCTGTACTTTGTAGTCAGCGCTGGTATAAAATACAACCTGGATATTGACTCCACTGACATCCAACCATTCACCCGTGGGTACATCGAGCACCTGCAAGCCATCCACCTCGTTCTGTAATAGCAGAGTCACGCATCCGAAGTCAGTATGCGCGCCAATCCCCCGGTTTAGCTTCTCGTCCACATCTTTAGGTTGCGCTGGGTAGTGCAGAAATCGCATTGTCGCCACTGCGCCATCCGTAAGTGGATCGAAATGCGTCGCCTCGACTCCCAGAGTCAGTGCTAAAACGCCTAGCACGTCTTTGGTCAAGTCGAATACGGCGCGGTAGTATTCCATAGAGGTGCGCTGGAACTCCTCAGGATCTTCGATTGTTTGCGGCCATTGATTCGGACCGCTGTTCAACTTGCCTTGGATAAAGTACGGATGGTCTTCCGGTATCTCCTCGCCGATGTACAGTCCTTCCTTGAGCTCAGGACTGGTGCCGGCCTCCAACATCTGAGAACGCAGCAGTTCGTAGCCTCTGTTGAACGTGTTGTTGTCTGCTAAAGTTAGTACAGCTTATTCGCGATGATCTCGAGGATGTCGTACCTTTGTCAATCTCCAGCTTTCGCTCGAGGGGCAGTTCGAAAAATCGCTGCATGCATCGCATAACTGCCTTCTGCAACTCGATCGGCACCCGATGGCCGATGATCTGGAAAAACCCATTGTACAGACAGCATTCTTTGATGCTCTCAACGAGCTTGGCTTTGGCGGCACTGTCCTCGCCATAGAATGCTATCATAGTCAGCCTTGCTCATCACTCGATACGACTAACTTACGCGAAAAGTCCAGAACTGGTGGGCTAGCTCTAGCAGACATTTTGGTTACCGTCGTTGATGATAATGGCGATTGTGATCGCACGGGTAGATTATGGCGTGGATTGATACGACCTGGTATTCTTTCAGCATGAAATATTATATCCTGCTTGACCAGCTACCTCGGGCTCGCACGTTTGATACTATCTTGACTGTTTCGCACAGAATACCTATGCTAACCTCTGCCCTCGATATCATCCTCGGTTCTTTTCTAGACCCCGTCCAAGACCAAAAGTGGGGTTCACATTACTTGCTCGAAGATGGGGTACGATACGATATCAAGAATGTCTGTCGATAAGCCGCCTGGAGTCGGAACAGGGGTTTGAAGAGTACCCTATACAGATATCCAGAGCTATGGCGGTTCATAATAATGGACTATCCCAATCCTCCGCTGATGTGCGGAAATAACGCGACAGCTTCGATATGCAGAATTCCAAGGTTCTTGTCCCAGAGCACGTTTCAAAGCCGGAGAGCGATGATGGTGAAAGGACCGTCTATATTGATCATGATGCAGAGAGGTCGTATGGTCAGTCGTGGTTCTGATTCATTCAACTGACCCAGAGAATATGCTCACGATCCACCAGTCCGAAAGGTAGATTGGTTCTTACTGCCTCTTCTATGCACGGTAAGCGGATCCTTCAAGGTTTGCTGCTTACATTTGTGCTAAATAATGTTATCAGATGTACTTTTTCGATTGCATGGACCGTGTATGCTCATCGTCTCGGAATGTTCTTGGGGAAGCATGCTGATGCAGTCAGAGCAACCTGGCCAACGCCAAAACCGATGGCCTGGAAGAGGACCTCAAGTTTCCCGGAAATGGCTACTCGCTCATGATAATCCTCTTCTACATCCCGTTTGGGTTGTGTGATTTGCCGTGGAATCTCTTGATCAAACGTTTCTCCGGAAGGATTATGCTCTCATTCAGTATGGCGCTTCAGCGATAAAGAGAGAAATGCTGACCACAGCCAGTGACCGTTGTCTGGGGAATTCTGTCGCTCTGTCAATGCGCTGCTACCAACTTTGGTAGTCTACTTGCAATTCGCATTATTCTCGGGTAAGCCGTTTCTCTCCCATAACGGGCCCTGTATGTTAACTGGTCCCAACGCATAGAGTATTCGAAGCCGGATTCTTCGCTGGCGCTACGTTCTATTTCACGCTCTTCTACACGCGAGGTGAAATGGGGCTACGTCTTTCAATTCTGCAAACCTTTGCTGTTCTAGCGTCAGCGTTCAGTGGACTCATTTCCTACGGTGTTTTCCGAATCGACCACCCCTCCGTGCAGGGATGGCAGTGGCTGTTCATTATTGAGGGATCCATGACATTCTTGACAGGGATTATCGGGTTCTTCTGGCTTCCGGCGGGCCCCCAGAATGCCTGGTTTCTGAACCAGAGGGAGAGAGCAGCAGCAAATGCACGATTACTACGTGATAATTCGGTCGACGTTGAGACCGCACTGAATCTGAAAGAGTGTTTTCGGACATGGAGAAATTGGAAGTTCCCGGTTTGGTGTATTATAACGCTCACGTATCCAGTGGCATACGCAACAGCGATGAACTTCTTCCCGTTGGTAAGTCATATCATCGCCAACCGGGCGAGTCGACTAACACTTGCTGGTAGATCGTTGGACGGCTGGGCTTTTCGGTCGTCAAAACCAATCTCTGGACGGTTGCTCCAAACTTGGTCGGCGCAGTAGTCTTACTTTGCGTAGCGACATCCTCGGATTATTTTCGCGAAAGGGCGTTTCACATCGTCTTCTCCCTGGCATTGTCGCTGATCGGGATGTTAATTCTCGCGGCCTTAAATGTAACCCAGCACAAAGGCGTTGCATATTTTGCGTGCTTTCTCATGGCGGCTGGATCGTACATCCCGTCCTGTCTCGTCCACGCATGGCATAATAACAACAACATCCACGAGAACTCGCGCGCATCAAACACTGGACTGTTCGTCGGGCTGGGAAATTTGGCTGGCGTCTTGAGCGCTGCCACCTTTCGCACGGAATACGCTCCAAAGTGAGTATCATCGCCCATCTTCAAACAGTGATGCGTTTCCTAACATGGAAATGCCAGGTACATCCCAACTCTAGTAGCTACCTGCTGCTGCAACGTAGTGTGTATTGCTGGCGTATTGTGGATGGGTTTATGGATGAGGTCCGAGAATAAAAGGCGAGATCGAGAGCAAGGCGTCCGGCTTCGAGGGCATGAGGTTGAAACGAGCCAATTGACACTTGGCGAAGACAGTCCAGAATGGCGATATTTCCTGTAGCTCGGAAAGAGTATTGCGCAGTAACAAATCATGATGGTGCATGACCTATCGGGGCTCATAATCTCATTCCGTCCTGTCTACCAATGTATGCAAATCGTACCTTGTACACCTGATAAGATCCTTGTAAATGCGGAGTTGGAGACGGTCTTATCAGTCTGGTCGCTAATCAATCATTGATATTTTGAAGGCGTAATCCTTCAAAATCGGGAATGGCCGATTGTTCTCTGGGTATTCCGTCCGCGAAAACGACCGTGTCTGTTGCTCTGAACTTATCCCCATGGTCGTGAAATCGCACATCTGTGACTGGCCTAATTGCGGCAAGGCCTTTACTCGCGCTGAGCATTTGCGGAGGCATTCTTTGAACCATGAAGAACCACGGAGCGGATACACCTGTGAGCGATGCTCTGTTCACTTCAACAGGCCTGATTTGCTCAGTCAGTGCTTCCCAAACGCAATCACTGCAAGCGCTGACACACAAACAGCAAGACACATGATGAGACATGCAAAGCGAGACGAAGAAGCCGGTGGTCCTGGTCTGGGGATATTAGAAACCCGAAAAAGAACTCGACGCGCCCCGAACGGAACGATCGTGACCAAGCCGGCTAAACGACAAGCTAGGAAGGCGATATCAAATAGACATACACGTTCTGTATCGCACACGTCTTTCGAAATTGCAAGTGAAGGGAATGCTGGGCTTATCGAATCCCACGACTATCCCCATGGGGCACCTGTTTCTCCTCCATCATCTGCCCATCTCGAGGGTCATGACCAACACAGTGATATTGGGATCAGTGACGAGGATGCACTACTGGCCCCTATGATGCCCGGTGGTCCTTACGAGCCATACGTTGAACCAATTCCGGGGCAATTCGACGCAGCGGATGGATCGTGGGGTACTTCTCCTTTTGGCGACATGTTTACCGCAGACACGGGTATGTACATCAGTGTGGTTTGGAAGACGATGGCAACACTGACTGGGCGCTTTCCTAGCAATGGATTTCAACATGCCTTTTGCAGTCACTCACAACTACAACTGGCTCTTCGATGTCTCCTGTCTGGATGACGCCTTTGTCGATCTGGATTGGCCATTGGAACCAATCTCTCCCAACCAAGACTCAATCGCATCCTTTCCGGGGGAAGAGAGAGACGCAACCCGGGAAATGGATTCTGGGGAGCTTGTGGAGCTTTGTAGTCCTGATCTGGACTTCAATCTGGACCCTTCGTCGATACTCCTCGAAGCAGCAACGTTGATCGATAAAGGCCTGTATCCAGACGCTAGCACATCGTCCAGCACTTCACACCAGCAAGCCGATCAGACGGCCTCGGAGTACCCGGAGATGGAATGGATGACTGGGCATCCGCAGTTGGATACACCGTCTCGACCTCGCTTGCCTCAAGTGACAGATGAAGCGCGAAGCAGTGTCCTGGCTTTGATTTCAAACGCCAAGGACGTGAGCGGCGCCTCGCCCTTGTTATCACTGGAAGCTCTCCAGGGATATTGTGACCTCTTCTTCTCACGATTCAACGTAGCGCACCCGTTAATCCATCAAGGAACATTCAATCCTAATCAAGCAGAACCGGTATTTCTAGCTGCTGTTCTTTGTCTGGGAGCAACATATAGCAGTCGGGAGGCACACCAGATTGCGGTTGGAATCCATGACTCTTTGCGAAACCAGCTTTTCTGTCACCCAGATTTCTCTCCCCAGCCCGACCTGTGGGTTCTGCAGGCAATGCTCCTGATTGACTGCTTTGGCAAGATGCGCGCAGGTCCAAAACAACGAGATCGAGCTCAGCTGTTTCACTGTGTACTCATCAAGATGATCCGTCGCAGCAACTGCTGTGTCATCCAAACACCCACGATCCGCAGTCGACCCAAGGACCTAGAACACGCCTGGGCAGAAGCAATGGACTTGGAGCAGCGGAAGCGGCTGGCGATGCACTGTTTCATGTGGGATACTCAACACGCGGTGCTCTTCTCGCAGTCCCTATGTATGTCCGCTTTCGAGATGCGGTTCCCCTTGCCCTGCGAGGCCAGTACCTGGGAAGCTTCAACGCCGGAGCAGTGGCTCCAGTGCGCAATAAAAGAGCCCGACCACCCTTTTCTATCGGCGCTCAAAGGATATATTGCTCCCCACGCCGTGCACCGTCCCCGGCATCTCAACCCCCTTGCGCATATCTTCCTCCTGCACGGACTGATGTCGCTTTCCTCAGACCTGAGACGACGAGATCAAACGACGATTCGATCGGAGACTCCCGAGCTGGCTGGTGCGTGGAAGCACCGGATAGGGCGATCATATGACTTGTGGAAGATCGACTTTGACGCAGACTGCATGGCAATGAAACTGGGTCAGGCGGAGAACCCTCGCCGGTTCACTGGTATCAAGATGGCGGCCCACATGCTGTATCGGTCAGCCCATATCACATTGAATGTAGAAATCCTCGACCTACAAATCTGCGCCGGAACACCGCACATTCTTGGACGCGCGGTGACACAAAACGACATCGAGCGATCCCGACGCATCATCCCCCAGTGGCTCCAGGACGAATCTGGGATGGCACTGAAAGCCGCAAAACACGCGTCTTTTATCCTGCAGGACGCTGTGATGAGTCTGGATGACTGGGACGATGCGGACGCATTCCATTTCCCCTGGTGTCTGTATCTCGCGACGCTGACCTGCTGGGCGTTCCATCTGCCAAAAGAAGGTCATAACGCACCAACCCAATGCCCTCAAAGCAATGAACAGGCCAAAACGGAGATGTCGTTGCTGATAGTCGCCATGACGACGTGCTCAAGTCTGGACGAGTTGGCGTCACTGGCCGGGAAGTATTCCACAAAAGGGTTGATGAAAGTAATGGCACAGAAGCTGGCAACGGTACGCTGGACTGTAGTTCACGATGCGATGAAGGTGTTGTTTCGTCTGGTCGGTTTGTGATTGAGCAGGAATGTAGGAGGAAAGAACCCATGGACGATATATATATATCGAGACTAGATACTCTACGTACACTGCTCTACGCCATTTGCTTCCTAGTTAGCTTCAATTGACTGGACATTTCCATTAAAGAATAAATACCTAACCCTATATGAATCTATCTATCCTTATCCGTATATTTTTCTTTTCTTTCCTTTCCCTACTCCACTCTATCTACTCCCTGCAAGCAACCCACTTTCACGAATCTAATCAGATCTGGCAAGTAGCCCAATTATCACTGTCCATAGAAGACGTGCTAACCACAAGATACAGCAGTAGAGCGGCTCCGTCGAACCGTGAGCAGCCAGAAATGCGATATTGTCTTCGTGATGAACTGCCATCTGCTGTGATTCACGGGGTGTCATATTCCCCAGAAAACCGTCTTATGCGCCAACTATTACAAGGGGTATGACAAGGATGGCTGTTAGTTATCATCGCGCTGCAAGACAACGTTGGGGTTCATGGTGTACCTACAGACGGGGGACGGTACGTCGAGGTAGAACGCGATCATGGAATCCGAATTTCTTGCTAACCCTTTCTCTTTGATCAGAACGAAGGAGTCGTAAGACTACTTCGTCGACCAAGCAAAGATTGACATCGCAAATCGGTTGATTGTATCGGATCCCCCCACTCTTGGACACCCACCTCCAAAGGATGACGCCAATTTCTGCCAATAGAGATAATGGTGATAGCACATGATGATAAATTGCCCAGGGATTATACTGCTAGACTCGATATGCGCGGGGATTTATGGAAGAAAAGGGCTCTTGCAGACTGAATTTCTTTGCAGCTGTCGAAGAACACTTCTCAAAGTTGACAGAGAACAATGTATGCTTAATACTCACTAACTATACGTTGCACCAATCTCAGATATGGTCTTTATTCCTCGCCAGACGTTCACACCTCCTGGCGAAGCTTTGCAGGAGCTCGTTAACCTGACTTACACGTCGTCGACTATTTCATTCTACCTCAACGGAACGAAGATCGCCTTAACCAACCCAAACCCTCAATGGACGCTGCTGGACTTCATTCGGTCCCAGGACTGTCTAAAAGGAACAAAGTTGGGATGTGGCGAAGGGGGTTGTGGTGCCTGCACCGTGGTGCTACAAACCAGAGACACTCGGCATAATTCTCGCAAGATCAGACATCTGGCAATCAACGCATGTCTTTATCCCTTGGTTGGTGGTTAGTATCACTCCATTTGACGTTCACTGAAGCAACGCAACATTAATGCGTGGAACAGTAATCGGGAAGCATGTCATCACGATCGAAGGATTGGGAACGGTTGAGAATCCGCATCCATTGCAGGAGCGAATGGGAAAGCTTCATGGCTCTCAGTAAGTATGCCGGCTTTCTCATCGGGATTTATACTGACCATATCAGATGCGGATTCTGCACCCCTGGAATTGTCATGTCCTTATACGCCGTCATTCGAAATGCCTACGACCCAACCACCGGCTCATTTGACCTTTCGGAAGAGGAAATTGAGATGAAGGGACACCTGGATGGGAATTTGTGCCGCTGTACCGGATACAAACCCATTCTGCAGATTGCAAAGACATTCGTCCAGGCGGATCTCAAGGGCCGGCTGGCGGATTCGAAGACGGCCTTTTCAGAAAGCTCTGAGGACCACACAAGGGATGTGGAAGAATACAGCCTCCACTCCCAATCACCAAGCACAACGAGCTCATGTGGCCGTCCCGGAAAATGCTGTCGTGACGGACCGAGTACGACCTGCTCACCCCCGTCGCCACTCGCGAGCGAGGGCAGCTCTGGAACGAGTTTTTCCAGCACCGAATCTAGTCCCAAGTCGACAGTACCTCAATTCGATCTCATACCGTACTCACCAGCGTCCGAGATCATATTCCCACCTAGCCTTCATAGACATGTCCATCTCCCCATCTGTTACGGCGATGTGGAACGGGTATGGCTTCGACCTGTGACCCTGGCGCAACTGGTCGACGTATTGGCCGTCTTTCCTATGGCCAAACTGGTTTGTGGTGCCAGTGAGATGCAAGTCGACGTTCGCTTCAAGGGCTCACATTTTCCGGTATCTGTCTTTGTGGGCGACATCGAAGAACTCGCGACTATTCATGTGCCAGGAGATCCAAGTACATTGACAGAGTTCGTCGTCGGCGGAAATGCGTCTCTTAGCGATGTCGAAGAAACATGTCGCCAGTTAAGTGTCCGACTGGGAAAGCGTGGAACGACCCTTGCTGCTATGGCCAAAGTATTGCGATATTTCGCTGGACGGCAGATTCGCAATGCAGCATCCCTGGCTGGAAATATTGCTACCGCGTCTCCGATTTCTGATATGAACCCACTTTTGCTGGCCGTGAACGCCACCGTCATGACGCTGAGTCCGAAAGGGGAGGAATCCATCCCTATGATTTCCATGTTCTTAGGATATCGGAAGACTGCTCTCCGTGAAGGAGCAGTCATCACTAAGATTCGCATCCCTCTTCCACCGCCAAATGGATTGCAAATCACCAAGTCATACAAGCAGGCGAAGCGAAAAGATGATGACATTGCCATAGTGGCGGCAGCATTTTGCGTGACGTTCGACGGAGATGGAGTAGTAACTCACGCTTCGCTCGCCTATGGAGGCATGGCGCCCACAACAGTTTTGGCTTACCAGGCCGGAACTAGTCTTTCCGGGAGAAAGTGGAATGATAAGGAGACTTTATACGATGCCCTGCGGGCGCTGACGAGAGACTTTAGCCTTCCGTACGGCGTTCCTGGAGGAATGGCGACATACCGCCGCACGCTCACTTTGTCGCTTTTCTTCCGTTTCTGGAACGAGGCTGTGAGGGACCTTAACCTAGGTGCTTCAGCTATGGAGTTAGACTGCGTTGATGAAATTCACCGTGAAATATCCACGGGTGCTCGCGATGATCATAATCCCCATGAGCAGCGAGTTGTCGGGAAGCAGATACCCCATCTGTCGGGGTTGAAGCACGCTACAGGTGAAGCTGAGTATGTTGATGACATACCGCCCCCAGCACGAGAGCTCTGTGGGGCTCTGGTATTGTCTCAACGAGCGCACGCCAAAATCATCTCAGTCGACTGGACACTCGCCATTGGTCCCGGGCTCGCAGTGGGCTACATCGACCGGCACAGCATTCCAATTGACCGAAATCTGTGGGGGTCGGTGAACCGCGATGAGCCCTTTTTCGCCACGGATGAAGTGCATTCTCACGGCCAGCCGATCGGAATGGTGTACGCAGAGACTGAATTAGAAGCACAAGCAGCAGCCAGGGTGGTCCGTGTTGAATACGAAGATTTGCCAGCGATCTTGACCATCGATCAAGCCATTGAGGCAAAAAGCTTTTTTCACCATGGCAAAGAGTTGAGGAAAGGAGCACCTCCAGACGAAATGGCCGACGTATTTGCTCGATGCGATAGGGTCTTCACCGGTGTGACGCGTGTAGGGGGTCAAGAGCATTTCTATCTCGAAACGAATGCAGCAATGGTCATTCCACACGTCGAGGACGGTACAATGGAAGTCTGGTCGTCCACCCAAAATACGTGAGTTCCAGCACAACTATGATCCCTGTTAAACTTGACAAGCTGACACCTTCTTTTTTCAGAATGGAGACACAAGAGTTCGTTAGCCAAGTCACCGGCGTGCCTAGCAATCGCATCAATGCGCGAGTCAAGCGTATGGGTGGTGGCTTCGGTGGTAAAGAGTCTCGCAGTGTTCAAGTGGCATGTTTACTGGCCATCGCGGCGAAAAAGGAGCGGCGACCGATGCGAGCAATGCTTAATCGCGACGAGGACATGATGACAACCGGCCAACGCCATCCGGTTCAGTGTCGATGGAAGGTTGGAGTCAAGGATGGTCGATTGGTTGCCCTTGACGCTGACTGCTACAACAATGCTGGCTACTCGCTAGATATGAGCAGTGCCGTGATGGACCGGTGCTGTACTCACCTTGACAATTGCTACCAGATCCCGAATGTCCATATCCGGGGTTGGGTGTGTCGTACAAACACGCACAGCAATACGGCTTTTCGAGGTTTCGGAGGTCCGCAGGGCATGTTCATCGCTGAAAGCTACATGTCGGCTGTGGCGGAGGGACTGGGAATGCCCGTGGATGAACTACGACTGAGGAACCTATATCGACAAGGCGATCGGACCCCATTTTTGCAGACCATTGACGAGGACTGGCACGTTCCGCTCCTTCTGGAGCAGGTGCGACAGGAGGCGCGCTATGATGAGCGAAAACGACAGATTGCCACATTCAACGCAGAGCATCATTGGAAGAAGCGCGGAATATGTCTTGTGCCGACAAAATTCGGGTTGTCGTTCGCCACGGCACTCCATCTCAACCAAGCTGGTGCATCCGTCAAGATCTACGCAGATGGGTCGATCCTACTCAATCACGGGGGAACCGAAATGGGACAGGGATTGTACACCAAAATGGCCCAGGTTGCGGCCCAGGAGTTGGGCGTTTCCGTTGACTCCATCTATACGCAGGACACCTCATCTTATCAGACAGCCAATGCCTCGCCGACGGCGGCCTCTTCCGGCAGTGATCTTAATGGAATGGCGGTCAAACACGCTTGCGACCAACTCAACGAGCGTCTTCAACCGTATCGCGACCGATACGGACCAGATGCCTCGATGGCGACGATTGCACATGCGGCTTATCTGGATCGTGTGAACCTCGTGGCTAGCGGTTTCTGGAAGATGCCGAAGATTGGCCACGAATGGGGAGTGTACGATCCGGAGAAAGTGAATCCAATGTACTATTATTTTACGCAAGTGAGTCATCTCGTTATTCCTTTTTCTCTGACTATGATACTAATTCACTAGGGCGTCGCTTGCACTGAAGTCGAGCTGGACCTCCTCACTGGAGACCATACTGTGCTGCGGACGGATATCAAAATGGATGTCGGACGCTCTATCAATCCCGCAATCGACTACGGCCAAGTTGAAGGGGCTTTCGTCCAGGGACAGGGTCTTTTTACAATGGAAGAGAGTCTTTGGACGCGGACTGGACAATTGGCGACACGCGGGCCTGGAAACTACAAAATTCCCGGATTCAGCGACATCCCACAGGAATTCAACGTCAGCTTCCTCCAGGGTGTGTCTTGGAAACATCTGCGATCGATACAAAGCAGCAAAGGGTGTGGTGAGCCGCCTTTGTTTTTGGGCTCGACGGTATTGTTTGCTCTAAGGGAGGCATTGCGAAGTGCTCGTCAAGATAATGGGGTGGAGGAGCCTTTAGTTTTGGACAGTCCGGCTACGGTTGAAAAGCTCCGGTTGGCAGTCGGAGATGAGCTTCTGAAGATGGGCACAGTTGAAGCCAAGGAGGGGGAGACACCGTTTTTTGTCACAGTGGCGTGAAGGATCCAAATAGATACATGAATGATTTTGGTTATGGCACAATCGCGCGCTCCTTCTGATGCACATTACACAGAACACCACGACCACACTTAACTTTGGCTTATAAACTGGCTTGCGTTGACGATCCAAACAATGTAAGATGGAGTAATTCTAGTGCGCTAGATCACTAGGTCTACATCAGTACATCGTGGTAATAATCTTCGATCCATCTGGCCGCTCTTTCGCCCACCGCTGCATCATCAGCACCAGTCCACCGTCCAACTGATCCAACATATCCGTCTGGTCTCACATTCACAACGACCGCTTCACTGTTCGTGAGCGAACTGGCCCACTTGTTAATACAACCGGGAGAAGTCGTGTCATCGAGATATACCGTCCAACGGCTACGCTGCAGTGGGACTGGAAGGTCATGAATCTCAAAGGCAGACTTCTGCGTCGCGGTGACAAGGGCTAGAGTAGCAATCTGCGAGATGGCAGTATATCGCTGGGACGATAGAAACGTATCAGACTGCGCGACGCTTCGGGGCATGTCCGAGTAAGACTTGTCGACCATTGGCGATAGACGGCGCAGAAACGCGTCCAAGCCAGTACAAAGTGCGGACAGAAACGGCCTGGCTTTCATTATATCCGGAACAACCAAGTATATCCTGAACTGGCTCAAAAATGGAATGTCCAGTTGGATATCGACCGGGTTGGCGTCGATATATCGCGTCACTCGAGATGGCAACAACAAGGCGCCCGGACGGAGACTTTGACGCACGCTAATTTCGTCGTCGTCCACTTTTGTAAGAACGCCCGCTGCATATTCCGCGCCTATGCCGGAGATGAAGCGGATGTTCTCGTCGAAGTTCCGGGTTAGCGCCTCGTCGCCCTGGGAAAAGGCCTTGCAGTGTCCGACATCAAAAGCAATAAGGTCACTTGCAATCTTCTGCCGCTCTTCCTCGTACGTCGACAGCAAGGATGGTTTTGATAAGCCACGAATTACGAGATTCAATTTCCACGCCAGGTTGAACGTATCGTGCATGCTGGTGTTGGCGCCTTGGGCTGCCAGAGCTGAGTGACAGTGTCCTGCCTGTGAAAGTGAGCATGGTGAAGACATCGAAAACAGCAGCGGTAAACATACATCACCGGCGATAAATGTCTGTAGTTGGGGATCCGCAAAATGATTGGCGACTCGCTGTCCAACTACATAGTTGCCGAACCATTCTGGTACCCCAGTTAGATATGTTTCCAGAATGGCGATGGCAACCTACCGATACTGGACCATTCCAACCGATATGGATGCATGGCGGCCCTTGCGCGCTCCATAACATACTCTGCCGTCACCATTGTTTTGTCAACGGCGTCACCGTCAATCGAACTGAGCTGGACGTACAGCCGGGTCATGTTGCGCTCGCGAGGAATCCACAGAATCGAACCGGCTGTATGGGAGCGCACGGCGACTTTGCTCCAGAGATCAGGGAAGTCTGTTTCAATCACTCCTACGAATAGTTAGTGACTTTTTGTCCTTGTCCGATTCGATTCGGTCATACCATCCAAGACTCCCCAAGACTCGTTTGTCCGGGCTCCTTCAAGCCGCGCGTCTGGAATTGACTGCCGCACTTGTGACCGAGCGCCGTCGCAGCCAATGAGGTAGTCGGTTTGGATATCTTTGATGGTGCCAGACGCAAGATCTTGATAGCTCACGCACAACCGATTGCTGGACGGGACGCGACTACAGGACAAGAATCGACTGTTTCGGGTAACAGCCAGACCGCGAGCGGCCATGTCCCGGAGAAAGACGTCCTCGAGCATTCCTTGATGAGCCAGCAGGATATAGGGATCCGTAGCTCCGACAAGATGATCCGGATAATGCACTTTGCGACCGGTTCGATGGAGGGGAGCATCGTCCGTGGATTCCTATTCAAACCCCGAGTTAGGACTCATTCCACAGGCTCTGCTCTGCTGGCTTACCCAAAAGCAAATATCGTATACGCGCGCACCCTCACGCAAAAGGGAATCGGCGAGTCGCAGCTGTTTGAGAGTCTCGATAGTCTTGGGCTGAATTCCATCGGCCCTACCAGTCGATATCTTATCGGGCTGTTCATCGAGGACAATTGTTTTGATTCCGAATCTCGCGAGATTGCACCTTGCTCGATCAGTCCGTTTTACTGGTAGCACAAGTAGAATGACTTACGCCAACATTAGCCCAGATGGACCAGCACCCACAACGACAACACTGGTCGCGTTGCTAGACCCATTGTCACGGAAGCCTTCATAATTTGCACTTGGAACCATAATTGCGAATAGTTCCTATACGGTTGAGCATAGTAGAAGAAGAGATGCGTTCTATTTGAGTAACTCTGCTCTTGTTTACTGACATCGGTGCAATTGCCGACCCCCACTTTTGAACCGAATGCCTATCGACCTTGGAGATATCTTTTGGCTCTACTCCTCAGTTACTACCACCGAGTCACCCCTCCATCGACAACGATATCCTGCCCCGTCATGTACGCACTGGCATCGCTCGCCAGAAACATACACGCGCCCCGGAGATCGTCTGGTTCAGCAACTCGGCCCAGCATGATCTCTCCCTTCCAACTTTCAAGCAATTGGGGGAACTAGGAGTTATCAGAGTTGTCCTTTGCATCACGGAGGGTACTTACGCCGGCGGTCATTTCCGTTTGCACGTAGCCCGGTGAAATCGAATTGACACGGATTCCCTGTTCGTCAGTCGTTATGCAATGTAGCGGCAGGGTGAAACTCACATGAGGTGCCAATTCCTGCGCAATGGCCGGACACATGGCTTTCACGGCACCTTTGGAGCCACAGTACGCACTACAGAGTTGGCTTCGAATGGCCCGCTGACTGGCGATGCTGGCCACCAGAATGATGCTCCCATATCGCGTACCGTTTGCGATCATCTGTCGAGCTGCCAGTTGCGCCGTAAAGTATGATCCCAACACGTTGACGGACAGTAAATCGTGGTGGTCTTGGTACGAGAATTCGAGGAAGGGGCGATGACGATTGATTCCGGCACATGGGATACAGATATCGAGCGCATTGGAAAAATCGGACTTGAACCGATTGAAGCCATTTTGGAGTGATTGCTCAGAAGATATGTCAACTCTATAAACCGTCAGCAACCGAAACCAGAGACCGAGTGTAAGAAGTCCAGACTCGTAGTATGCTACCCGGACACCGTATTGCTCACTCAAGGCTCGGAATGTGTCGTCTGGCTGAATAACGTCAAAGATGGCCACGTCGGCTCCGGCTTCAGCACAGCTCTGCGTAAATGCAAGGCCACATCCGCGAGCGCCTCCGGTAACCAAAGCAGTTCGGCCTTTCAACGAAAACTAGGGATTCAGTGGGTGTAGTCGGGTCGTTGTTCTTGGGTGTCTTACTCTCGACATTGCGAACTGTATGTCCTAGATTCGTTCCAGCGGGGTGAGACACAGTTATACAGACCGAGGGGCATTAGGACTGTCCCTAACTTCATAATATCGCTCTGAAGTACGATAACAACCAACGTTATCAAGAAGTACCCCCACTCTTGGATGTACACTCTTGATCTTATCGTCATGTGCGGTCATGCATATCTGGGGTATCCCCGTTGCATTCCGTGGGGTTTTCCAAGCGCGTCGTCACGGATTAATACAATTCACATCCCTTGAAGATACGCTCTTCAGGATGTTATGTGACAAGAACATCTATTGAGAAAGAGCTTCTAGCAACATGTCATCACCAATTCCGATGAAACAAAAGCAGTCCCGAGAAGAGGAATGTCGGTTGCAGGTTCGTTCACTCCTGGTGTGGGTTGGACCGCGCTGATACAGTAATAGATCATCGTGGTCGGAGCTGGGCTTGCTGGCCTAGGAACCGCGATCAGTTGTCTGCTAGCCGGTCATGATGTCCACATCCTCGAAGCCACACATGAGATCCGCGAAGTCGGTGCCGGTATACAAGTACTGCCCAACAGTTCGCGAATCTTGCAACACTGGGGTCTGCAAGAGTCCCTAACGCCGCACATGACTTATCCACGAATGTGCAACTTTCTCGGTTGGAAAGGAAACCTGATATCGTCACTTGACTTCCACGAATCCGAGAAACAGTACCCCGGGACATGGTATCGCGATTTTCATCGGGCGGACCTCCAGCAGTGCCTCGTTGCGAGAGTTCAGGGGCTGGGAGGACAAATAATATGCAATGCCCGCATTGTGGACGTTCAAGTTCATACGGACAACTCGACGGCAACCGCGATCTGTGCAGATGGCCGAAAATGGACAGGCGATCTGGTGATCGGTGCTGACGGGGTGTTTGGAAAGCTGACACAGGTGCTCTTGGGACGGCCGGATCCTCCGACTAATACAGGTGACTTGGCGTATCGTCTGCTTCTATCAACGGAAAAAATGCTCCAAGATCCGGAGCTGGAAGTGTTCGTGACGGATCCGCAAGTCAACTACTGGTTGGGACCGGATGCTCATGCAGGTAGGCGGTTGTACCTACTAATAGCTACTGGCGTTTGCTGACAATACTAGTGAACTATGTTCTTCGTGATGGAGAACTTTTTAACATGGTTCTCTTGGTCCCGGACGACATTCCCGAAGAGTCATTGGCTTCAACGGTCGAAGGCAATGTGAAAGAGATGTGCTCTTTATTCAAAGGATGGGATTCACGGTGCGCTATGTAGAAGCTGTCCAATGGAATAAATCGCTAAGGATTCATACATAGTATTCAAAAACTTCTCCAACTCTGTGAATCTGTCCACAAATGGAGACTCTGCATTCGATACGGCGAATACGATTGGACACATCCCTCAGGAACGTGGGTGATGTTGGGCGATGCTGTCCACGCCACATTGCCTTATTTGGCCTCGGGGTAAACCCACCCACCTTGCTTATTCTGAACCCTTATCTGACGTATCACAGAGCCGGAATGGCATTCGAAGACGGGGCAGTACTGGGCGAATGCCTTTCCCGACTCCCAGACTACCGCGGTGTGTCCAAGAAATCCCCCGATTTTCTCGAACAGCAACGCCATGCCTTATCGGTTTTCGAAGAATGTCGCAAACAACGCACGCAGATGGTGGTGGCGAGGGGGAACGTACAACAGTATCTGTATCATCTGCATGATGGACCTGAGCAGGAGGAACGGGACCGAAAGATGCAGATGGTCCCGACCCCAGAAGGTGAGGCTTTGGCCTGGCGAGATCCGGGTCTGGCACCGAAATTATTGGGCTATGATCATATCAACGATGTAAGGTCCCCGTATCTACAAGTGCTTGTATTAGCCGGATGATGCTAATTGCGAGGTAGGTTGATCGTCACTGGGAGCGGCTACACGACAGTGCAATGAATGAGGATACGTCAACACAATCACGACTATAACTGCGGTTCCGGTTGCTACATATATATCCGTTCAGCAGGCAATTTTATAGCTCGACAAATCACGAATACGCAGAGTAGTTTCATTCGCGCGCAAAGAAGTATATACTTGAATGTTAATATGTTTATTAAAAATCTATTTACAACGAATGGACGCGGATGCGAGTCCATAGAATGTTACACGGGCTTTTGTACAAATAAAAGTCAGATACTTTACATCAAACGAATCATGAAGGCGATGACTGAATGTCACTCCTCGAGTTCTGCGACTTTGGGAAACCGATGTCTGGATACTCGTTCACCTGGTCACCGACATGTGTCGCGCAAACGTCGATGTTGGTTGTCACCGTGATTTCTCCTCCACCTCCCATCCGGAGAAGGTCTTCTTCGGACCCGGTCAAAGTAGCACCGAGATCCTTGCGCGCCTTCGAATCATTCTGCGAAGCGCATAGAGTAGTGCCGCCCTTGGAGTTCTTGTTGGAACTGATCTTGCAGTCGGACATTTTGTGGCCACCACTCACGGAATTGTCGACAGTCGAGCCACCGACGAATTTGGTGAAGAGAGTCTTCAATGCCGGAAGATTGACTGCGATGACGGCAACCTCAATCTCGATAGATGCGGCTATAAGCATACGGCCCAAGACGTACGTTGTGTCCGGATTTTCAACCATCTGGACCTGAAGAGCGAAGCGGCACATCGCCGTGACAACAGACAGGGAACCGAAACCAATGACTCCGAGAACAGCAAGCTTTCGTTTAGGGTTCATTCGAAGCTTCAGTACTGTCGGGATTGGAAGAATAAGGATAACGATATCTGAAAAGGCATTCTAGAATAGCGATCATGGTCAGCAAAATGTTGAGGATCTGTTCAGGAGGAAAACCTACCAGTGCAGTTGGAACCATCATGACGACATACTGGCTGAGACACTGAGCGTTGGGATACAATTCTGGATGGATCATGGCGTCCATCGGTCTGCATTGCATGAACCCCAGCATCCAGTTGACGATGGTAAAGGAGGCGTTGATGCCCATCGTGACATAGACGGCGATCTGAAAGCCTCTCTGAGGCGACAGTCGGAGATAGAACAGGAGAAACGCTTGCTTGATGGTCCAATGAAGGAACATCCAGTAGATCTCCTCTACGAATAGCCACTGTACTCCTTGTCAGACCGCTGCTGTGTTGCTGGGGGCTGAGTTTCGTACCTTGGTCACTTTTTGCAGTTGTCCGTCTGGTAATTCAGCGAGGTGTCTATTTCCAGTCAATATCCCACAATCGCAGAGAGAGAGAGAGAGAGGGTGTGTGTACTACTCACCTTCCAGATCCATTGTACAAGAAAATGTACACAATGGCATGCTGCACTCCATTGACGAACTAACGTAAAGAGATACATTAGTATAAGCTCTGCTCGCAGGATTCGACTGCATATGTGAGATACTTACAAATAGAAGGACAGCCATGCCATCATCCCAGCCGAACGTTTGGAGCCGCCATCGACAGTACAACCGGAGAAAGATCGAGCAGGTGCCCAAGGCAAAAGCAATTGTGGCAACGGCATACGCCAACGGCTGGAGGTTCTCGATGGCCATAATTTGTCAAGGGAAAGAAGGAAGCATGGGACAAATCCGACAACGGTTTCTTGTCTGCAGCAACCTCTCGCGTGGAAAAAGTTCCATGGCGATAATTTAAAATACCCCATTTCAAATCCATGGACACGGATCCGCGGGACTGAGCCATGGAAACCCCTGGAAAAACTATTGAAGACAATGAGAGACAGAGCGAATGTTATTGAGACAGGTCATATAGGCTGTTGAACTGATACATGATCCGGAGTACCTATCAATATTCTAAAATGGAAAGACCGGCCGTGCACCAAGCCAAGATGCATCGGATCTCCGGTCCGATGTGGAACGAACGCATATTCCCGAGAAAGAGTGGAGTTTAACCATTCCTAACTGGCCATCCGACCCAATGTCCCCAACCCCCTCGGACGCAGATGACAGATGCCAACGGCCGAATGAAATGCAGCTTCGGATATTGACAGATCACGCAAGGAATGGCTTCCTTGACTCGAAGGCATGTCTGACGTGAGCCCGACTGCCGGGTCCCTGATTGGCCACGGCGCACACCTGCCAATCCTGCGGCTGGTACGAGTTAAGCGGGGATATGTTTGCTTAAATGATCCGGGGCTTCTCTTGGCTTCTGGTCAGGATCCGTGCCCGCTTTTGACTTTGAGCATATTTCCCAATCCGACATATCATACTTTGGTGACCGTTCGAATACGATGAGCGCCATGCAATTCCGAACAGCTCTAGAGTCCGGTCTAGGTAGTCAAGGGGCCGCAGCTGCGGGTCTTGGGATCCTGCTGCATTTGAGCATCTTTCGTACCAATTTCCCTGCCGAAGATTACATGTATACGCTGTTGGGGTTCCATGTGTTAAGTTTGCTTGCAGCGGCCTACGTCTATTGGGCAATAGCTCAGTTCTCATTATGGCACACTATTATGCGCATCGGGTACCTGTCATCCTCGTTCCATGTCGGCCTGTTGCTTAGTATCAGTGTGTATCGGTTGTTCTTTCATCGCCTGAAACATTTTCCCGGACCCCTGGGATCGAAACTCACCCGGTTCCACGACGCTTACCTTGCGGCGAAAGACGTACAGTACAATGTCGAAATTGGAAAGTTGCACGATCAATACGGCGATTTTGTCCGAACAGGTAAGATAACAATCTGTTCTATCTCTTTGAACATGTCTCATATATCTTGTGTGGTAAGGTCCCCGAGAGATTTCTATAGTGCGGAAATCTGCTGTGTCGTTGATCTTCAGTCCCCAATCCAAGTGTTCCAAGTCGACGTGGTATGCTCAGGTATCGACGGATCCTAAGTCATGTTCCATTCATCACACCCGCGATGTTGATGATCATCGTAAACGACGGAAGGCATGGGATCGAGGATTATCCGTTAAGGGTAAGTGCTCTTCCAGAGTGAGAATGCTAGTAGTGGCTGAACGAAGAATCGCTCCGACATACAGCACTTGGAACCTATGAGTCACGGATCAAGACCAAAGTCGACTTGCTGTCGGCGCAGATCGGGGCCCATTTGGACCAAGCTTTCGATGCGACCGCGTGGTCCATGTTTTTGAGCTTCGATATCATGGGGGAAGTCGGGTTCGGTAAGGAGTTCGGGAATCTGACCACTGGAGTTGAACATCCTGCCATCGGGGGTATCCATGACAGTATGACTGTTGCCGGAGTCATGGGCCACATCCCGTGGTTGTTGAACCTCCTTGGTCAACTACCAGGGGCCACGTCGGGCTATACCGGCTTTTTCAAATGGTGTGCGGACGAAATCGAACGGAAGAAAAAGGTACGCGGGCAACATAAAACAATCAAGAGTGGAATGGCTGATGTGTCCAGGTCTGGGATGCCAGTAAATATCCAGACGATATCGTATCGTGGTTGCTCAAAGCCTACAAAGAAGGAGATATCTCTGCTCCTCCGTCCGAAGAGGCGCTTCACCAAGATTCGCGCGTTCTCGTTGTTGCTGGTAGCGAAACGACGGCGACAACTTTGGCCTCGACCCTCTTCTATCTCGCCAAACACCCGGCTGTTCTGGTCAAGCTCCAGCGGTACTTGTATGAAGCGATGCCGGACGGTCCAGGCGACTGGAGATATGATAGAGTCAAGGAAATTACGTTCATTGATGATATTATCAACGAGACGCTTCGTCTGCGGCCTGCTGTCATGACAGGGGGTTACCGTGTCACGCCTGCCGAAGGAATACAGGTTGACGAAGTCCACATTCCCGGCGATGTCAATGTTTTCGTTCCCACGCAAGTGATCCAGACCCACGAGAAATACTATAAGGACGCCAAGCAGTTCATCCCGGAACGATGGACTGAAAAGAGGGAGGAAAAGGGGACAGACGGAGCCCCTTTCTTTCCTTTTGTGCTCGGTATTATTTAGGCCACGCCCATTTCCAAAAGTTCATCGCAATAGATGCTGACCCTCCTGATATGCAGGTCCGTACAGTTGTCCTGGTAAAAGTCTGGCCATGATGAGTCTTCGTATTTCCTTGTCCATCCTGGCCCAACAGTACGATATAGCATTTGCACCGGGAGAAACGGGAGAAATTTTTGAGAGGCGGGCACGGGATATATTTACCACGGCTCTGCCGCCGCTACACCTCCAATTCCGAAAGCGAGCGTAAAGATGACGGGGACGATTGTTATGTACCAAGAGTCTTTCTTTCTTTTCTTTCCCCCGCATCAGTGCGAGTACGTCTTACCCTGGGCACTCGCGCCATTAAATATATTATGCCCTTCGATTTGAATCCACCGTCGACCAGACATTCCCTACATCTACTGTAGACTTTCTAAGAAATTGAGGTTTCTACAATGGCTACATAATCGATACTCCATATAATGAGTTTATGGAGGATATATATGTAGCTGGCACCGAGAAAACCGACCATGGTCATGAATATCCCTCAGCCCGTGAGGTCATGTCCGAATCTATTGCTCACCAGCGTCGACGATAACGACAGGCGCACGGACATCGCCGGAGTCGGTACCAAGGCTCTCAATTTCCTTGACAACGATAAAGGAGTCCCTGTCGGCAACCTCACCGAAGACAACATGGTTGCCGTCCAACCAGGGGGTATCGACAGTGGTGATGAAGAACTGAGAGCCGTTGCTATGGGATTGTTAGTTGATTCAAAAATATGGATGTGCTTGCTTCCGCTTTGGGGGGAGAACGTACGTGTTGCGACCAGCGTTGGCCATGGACAGGAGGCCGGGCTTGGTGTGCTTGTAGAGGAAGTTCTCGTCGTTGAATTTCTCACCATAGATGGACTTGCCGCCGGTGCCCTGAAGATTCTGTCAGTTTGAGCTCCATCCGGGATCGAGATATGGGACCGTACGTTGTGGTTGGTGAAGTCACCACCCTGGAGCATGAAGTCGGGGATGACACGGTGGAAGCCGGAACCCTTGTAGCCGAAGCCGTGGGCGCCGCTGCAGAGCTCACGGAAGTTCCTTGCGGTCCTAGGAACGTCACGCTCGAAGAGGTTGAAATTGATGCGGCCAACCTTACCTAAAAGGAGCAAAAAGACCGGTTAGCTCAATATCACAAAAGCTGGCAGGGAGTAGCTTACCGGCGTACTGCACCACGAAGAAAGCTCTAGTGTTTCCAGACATGATTGCGGGAGTTTAATGGAAAGAATGGAAGAGAGAATAGAGGAATACTGTGAGTAGAAGAATACTGTGAGTAGAATACTGTGAGCAATGGAGGAAGAGAAGGCGGGGTTATTTTATGACCTCAAGGTCGCTTCGGGAGCTTGGGCCAGCGCGGGGCTCTGCCCTTGGCCTTAAGACTGCGATATGTGGTTGGTTCTCTGCGCTGAAGGCGTGATGGACCGGACTCCACAAGTGCCGTGCTCGCCTGTGCTGCTCGACGGGCAAGCCATGAGCCGGGAGATACGCCAATAGTTGTCTACATAATTGGGAAGAACGGTAGTTCACCAAGATATAAGCCATGAATACAAACTAAATTGTAGCTATGAAAATAATGTAAATTCTGCCTCAGGCATTCAGCGGATATCTAACACGCGCCGCGCCGCAATAAAAAACAACATCAGCGTTCACCATGGACACGCACAATGCCCCCCCGGAGTGTTGAAAAACGCAAATCTGAATCTGCCGCAATTGAAGGTCATGTTTCAAAACAGGCGCGGACCGACATGGCTGGAGATGTCCATGTCCAAAATGGGACGTAGATGCCGGTACAGGCGGATGTTGAGAAAATCTCCCAGAATCTCAAGTACCTGAATCAAGACCAGACTTGCCAACATTGTGCGCGGAGCGATAGTAGCTCATCCCGATATCAGGGTGCTGGTTGGGCTCCACCATCCAAGCCATGCGCGACCGTGAATCTCGACGTGTGTGCTTGATTATTATTCAAAGTTTATCTGGAAGTCAATGAACGTCACTTACGGCCGATTGAGTGGCTACAAGCAAACCGACATGACATCCAACATGCACAATGAGATTCTGTCTGTTGTACAGGCTATTGTTGACCGCCGTGGCCCATTAGCCAGCCCTGATACTCGCTACAATGGCCTCTCAGTGCTACGGAAGATAGGAAAGACGATTGCACTTTCCACCAACACAATTGGACGTAAAATTCGGCAATGCTTTGACGGCGATCCATCCCATGAGGAGGGAATGCTGGGAATTTTGTACAAGATGGACTTGTACGAACTCGAGGATATCAGAAACGATGCTGATTTGGTCAAGGTAATCCTTCTGCCCCTATCCCACTCCTATCCCGGACAAGAGCCATTGATATAAGGTCCTGGGGCGATCTTACTCAGGCGATCTTCCACATTGAACAGTGATGAATTGTCCTCGTTGCCCGGCAAGAGGCGAAAGTTTACCACGAAGATAGCGTCTCCAAGCGCGCGGTACTTCTCTTTCTTCTCGTTGGCGTCAAATGTCCACGTCGACGCTGCACATGGAAAAACCTCGTTAGCATGCTGGTCCTGCAGAAAGGCACATGACTGCCGTACTTATCAGAGTATGACTTCCCCCAAGATTGTGCCTTGCTTCCGGGGTCGCCAGCCAAAAGCTGCGCAATGTTTGTGGTATTAGCAAATAATCCACTAGCGTGCGCTCCGATGGTAACATCATCGTTCGTCATGAACAGGCCACGCGGTGATATGGTGTGGTTCGACCCGTCGCTGTAAGCGCTGAAGAAGTCGTCCATGTAGACGGAAGTCGCATTGATTTGTGTTTCGTACCTAAATAATGAGGAGTTATCAGCAGATTGTTATTCCGCAAGAGCAATATGAGGGGACATCCTACACCTGGGATGAATCTCAAGGTCCCATGGCTCTTGCCATTGTAAGAATGTCGCCGACATCCAAAGGCCCAATCGAAAGCTATGACATTCATCAGTTGGAAAGCCGTATTGCGCAGAACAGGCTGAAGGACTAACGCGGCGCAAGATTTGGAGCTATTTAATGTGTCAGTTTGATCTAGCGTTCACTGATAGGATACCTTGTTAACAGAGAATATAAGGGCCGGCACAAGGGCATTAAAGCCACATTCAACCATGATGGCGATACTCAATGTAGATGGCGCTTCACTTTTTCGTATCCTCTTGTGGCGACTCCGAATGCTTGATTGCACACAAACTATGGAGCAGCTATCACCGCTCAACATCACACAGTCATAATTCGGATAATAGAAGAAATATAGAAAGATCATTGAAAGTTTGATTCCATATGAAAGTAGCCCAAAGTCCAACTATATATGTCACTAACGGAGAAAACGGAGTTTTGAGCCCAACCAAAACCAAACAGATATCATACTCGTACAGCCGCAGCACCTCATCACCGTCGTAAAGAAGGCACAGACCATAGCTCTCGTTGTAGGATAGCTTCTGCTCTTTGGCAACTAATTCCTTTGCAGCTGGCGTAGATAAGCTTTCTCATGTGCGGAGGAGCCGGTGCGCGAGGTTGCGCAACGGGCAACTAGGAGCCTTCCACCGTCTGCGTACTCCTCTGCGTTTCTCCACCTGGGAAACAACGCAAGATACATATGGCGTATAAATGGCAGTTTATTGCGCCGGGCGCGTATAAAGGGGAGATGAAATCCGGTCCAAGAGACTGCAAGCCATACAGCACAGCTTCTAAGTCACAATGCTCCAAACCAGCATTATTGGGATACTCTACGCCCTTTCGCTTTGGTCCGCTACTAATGCAGAGAATATCACGAGTGACAGCTACTTCTATGGCCAGTCGCCTCCGGTCTATCCGTCTCGTGCGTATTACAGTCCTCGCCTTAAGACTTGCTACTGATTACCAGCAGCGGAAGGTACGGGGTCCGGGTCCTGGGCCACAGCTTATAGAAAGGCACGAGATCTTGTTGAGAAACTGAGCCCAGAGGAAAAGGTCAGCCTGACAGCTGGTGTCAAGTTGGATGATGGATGCATGGGGAATATCCCCGCCATTCCCCGCGTGGGGTTTCTTGGGTTGTGTGAATCGGATGCTGAAAATGGATTGGTATGTTGAAAACTCCTATCAGTATTTCTGCTGTTCTAAATAAGAATGTACACGCAGCGAATGACGGACTATGTCAACGGCTGGTCCAGCGGGATACATGTCGGCGCAAGGTAATACTACCCTCTTGATGTCCAGGCAAAGAGATTCCACTATACTGACAATAACAGTTGGAGCAAGGATCTCACTAGACAGCGAGGGATGCATATGGGCCAGGAATTCCGCAATAAAGGTGTCCACGTGCTGCTAGGTCCAGTGGTTGGTCCCATTGGACGGGTTGCAACAGGCGGTCGTAATTGGGAGGGCTTTTCATCTGATCCTTACCTCACCGGAGAACTGGGTGCAGAGACAGTCAAGGGAATTCAATCAGCAGGCGTGTCTGCAAGCACCAAGGCAGGTGTGGATCTCTCGGCCTAAGAAGAAAAGAACTAACAAGCATGGGTAGCACTATATTGGCAACGAGCAAGAACTGCACCGCAACCCTGAAACGGATGCTCAAGGGGAAAATGTTGAGTCGGTCTCATCTAACATTGATGATACAACAATCCATGAGCTCTACCTCTGGCCCTTTCAAGATGCTGTGCGGGCTGGGAACGCATCAGTCATGTGCTCATATCAGCGCATTAATAACTCATATGGCTGCCAGAACAGCAAGACACTCAATAGCCTTCTCAAAGGGGAGCTTGGCTTTCAAGGATACGTGATAACAGATTGGTATGCCCAACATGCTGGCATTGTAGCAGCTAATGCTGGCTTGGATATGGTGATGCCAATTACCACTCTCTGGGGCCTGAACCTTACAGATGCCATCGCCAATGGGACCATGGATGCCTCCCGGTTAGATGATATGGTGACAAGGTGAGCTTTCTTCGCAATGTGTATCATGACACAGCTTACTGTTCAGAATCATCGCATCGTGGTATCAACTTGGCCAAGATACTTCCTTCCCTCCAACAGGTATCGGAATGCCTCATGATGTAAATGCGAACCATCAGCGCATCATCGCCAAGTATCCGGCGGAACGAGAGACGCTCTTGCAAAGCGCTATTGAGGGCCATGTCTTGGTCAAGAACGTTGAAGGGGCGCTACCGCTGCAAACACCGCAGCTGCTGTCAGTGTTCGGTTATGATGCAAGAGGTCTTCAGTTTAGAGTGGCACAGCGAAGCCGCAAAATCCGCGCCAATCCGCGCCGAATCCGCAATGGCGCGGATTCGGATCCAGTGGGCCAGAATCCGAAGCGGC
>NW_019170455.1:1147271-1153516 GCF_001890805.1 Aspergillus glaucus CBS 516.65
CATCAGTATGGCAGACCAATTATTCACTCAACCCCATGAGGTCCCAATCATTATTTGCAAGAAGTGTCAATATGCAGTGAGACCAAAGGAGATCATTCGACACCTCCAAAGCACCCACCATCGGGTCTGTGAGAGAAGGTCTATAGATAGCGCAGTGAGTGTTATGAGAAGTATATGCGTAGTATTCACGGTACTAATCGCTGATGTCCTGTCCTCGGCCATCAGCGAGGTTAAGACTTTATGTCGCGGTCATGTGACGTGCAGGTGCTTATTAACCGCACGTGCACGTTATGTACATGCATAAGTCCGCTATGCGGCTTTGTATCCTAACATGGTCCTCTTTCTTCTCGAGAGCCACGGCCTCGTGGCGTATAATAAAGCATTGAACAAATAAGGGGGAATGCATTGAGCGTGTAGACAACCATGGTGTATAAAGAAGTCAAGAGTCGCGTATAAACAAAGGATTGATAGTCGTTTGTTGCACTGAGGCTGTTACCTTGTAAATTGCAAGTAGTGTGTCTATGTGAGTTGCCATAGTAATTTGGTGTGGTCACACATTTGCATTTATTGTTGTATCACACTGCTGAATTGGGCATAGCGTTGTGCTGAGGTGAGCATGTTTATGTTTGTTGTGTAGGGCTCTTGGCTTTTTCCTTTTCATAGCAATGCTGCATTTCTTCATGCCAGTACAACTTTTTGCCAGTAAGTTGTAGAGTATTTCTTTTTGCTTTGTTCAATTATCTGTATGTCCTTCTCTTTGCTTGCACATTTTCAACTCATTTGGGGTTGTTTTGACGCAGTAGTACTGTGTTGGTGTTCTTTGTTGTGTTGGAGCTTTTGTGTGCTTGTTGCACTGTTTTCCTTCTTTTTCTGTGCCAACTCCTGTCGCGTACATAAGGATAATAAAATGCGCATCTGCGTATTTCAAAAAAAACAACATCTCTGTTGCAAATGGTTCCTATTTAGCGCGCTAATATCATCTGTAGGAATCTCAGGATGGTGCGGCGTGCTTGTGATCATGTTCATTTTCCTGCTTCCCGACATGACTACCCTTTTACTCAAAAGGAGCTCAAGACCATCCGCCATGCTGGTCGAATTCTGCGAAAGTATGGATTGGTTTCAGAACATGCATCTCTTTGTTTTGACAGTGACTATGAGTCTTCTACCAACAACGAAGGTGCAGCAGGACCTGATCACTTGCATATACAGGAGGATGGAGACATGGAAATTGATGATATGGAGGAATTTGTCAGAGAGCTAGTGGAGGAGGTTGCAGCTGAGCAGGAGGCTGCCATGGTTGAATGTCTTGATGCTGAAGAGTCAGAGTTTTGGTCCAATATGGTCGCAGATTGGTGTGCTTGATGCGTCTGATACCTGGCAGTGGATCCCTTGCATGTTTGCATATTTGAGAGTCATGCAGATAAGTGTCGCAGGTGTGTTGAACAGGGTCATGGTGGTGGTTTGGCTTGTGTTGAGGTGAGTGGCTTTTTTTTTTTTTTTTTTTTTTTTTGAGTTCTGTTTGACATGTTTTTCGCAGACTCCTTGCAAGAGTGATGAACAAGTCCGCCATTTGCTCTACCAGGCTCACCAGGCTCATCATTACAACACGGACATCGCGAAGGTGCGGGTTATTGGTATGGCGAAGAAGGTCGGGGTGGACATGAAATGTAAGCCTATTCATGGCAATCATGTTGCAGCACCAACTGGACATGTTGTCATACAGGTTCCTGGAGTGCATTCTCAGACTCCTTCGCCTGCTGGTCAGGCAGATGATGATTCAGAGGTGCCTCCATCTACTGTGTGTACTATTATTGGTCGCTTCAAGGATGTTTTCCGTCTGGGCTAGGTTGTTCGTGTGTGGGGAGGTCTTGTCATTGGATGATGTATGTAAACAGACAAGATTAATGGATCTTTATTTGTGGTATCATGCACTGCATTGTGGTTTCTTAGCAGTAGCCGGTCTTTTGGTTTTTCTGGCCATGTATTCATCCAGCGCTGTGGAGTCTGCAAGATGTTCCTCAGGTTCCCATGTGGCATCTGATTTCAGCCATCCTTTCCACTTAACAAGGTATTTGTGGTGATTTCTGACTTTTCTGTCATTCAGTACTTCCTCAACTGCATACTCGTCATTTTCATTGACTGGTCCCGGGCGATCATGCGGTTCGTTCGTGCCTTTCCATGGCTCAAGTAAGGAGACGTGGTATGTTGGATGGATGTGGCGCCATGCGGGAGGAAGCTGTAGAGTATAGGCTTGTTTGCCAACTGTATGGACGATTTGGAAAGGGCCAATCTGTTTATCGTCAAGCTTTTTGGCCGGTCTGCCCGTCTCGATATTCTTGGTGCGGAGCATGACCCATTCACCAACTTTGAAAGTGCAGGGAATGCGCTTTTTGTCATACTGGATTTTCATGGCATCTTTTGCTCTTTGGAGTCGTTCTTTGAGAAATTCTTGCATAACTGCGAGGTCTTCCGTCCGTTCATGGACATCTAGATGCGCTGATTTCATTGGGTTGTCAACATTTAGGCGCAAGTCTGGAATGAACACTTTGACTGCATTTGCTGGGGCCATTCCCAGGGCACTGTGTTCTGCAGTGTTGTATGTGAGTTGTGCAAGTGCAAGCCAGCGTGTCCAATCATCTTGGTGCCAGTTGGTGTATGCACGTAGGTAGTGCTCAAGTGTTTGGTTTTGGCGTTCAGTTTGCCCATCAGTTTGTGGGTGATATGCAGTAGAGAGACATCATTTGACGCATAGGTTATGGCACAGAATGGACCAAAATTCACTGGTGAATAAGGACCCTCAGTCACTTACTATGTTTGCAGGCATTCCCTCATTGCGGATGAAATCATCATAGAATAGTGTGGCAAGGTCATCTGCATTGATGTCTTTTGTGCAGGGAAAGTACCATGAGTATTTGGTGAACATGTCCATGATGACGAGTACTGCGTCATAGACATTTCTGCGCCATTTTGACGGCGGTAAACCTGTGATGAAGTCCATGCTGATCCAGTCCATCAGACGTGCGGGTACTGGTAGTGGCTCAAGCAAACCATAGGGCTTATGGCGGTGCGTTGAGATGTTCTGACACTGCTGACAGTGTTGAACGTAGTCCTTTACATCACATCCCATACCATGCCAGTAGTAGCGGGAGCGGATGCTCTGGTACATGCATCTTTCCCAGAGGTGCCCGCCTTGCGGGTCATCATGATTGATCTTTAGGATTTCTTGGATTATTGCAGAGGACTTGGGAATAAAGACACGGTTTTTGAACCTGAGCAGTCCATCTTCTGACTTGCTCCAGGGCGAATCACTCAGCGCAGTGCGCTCTTTGGAGGTCAACTCTGACAGAATGCATGAGGTGTCCTTGTCCTTGGACTGGAGTACTCTTATCAAATCTGCCATTGACTCCACAGGTGCGGCACTATACGCTGTCTCAGTACTCATGGCTGCCCTAACCATGAGCCATGACACCAGGATATCCGGAATTCCTGTATTGCCATCGGTGTGATTCTCATCTGCGGCTTTGCATTCTTCTGCGCAGGAAGTATTGTGTGCACAAATGGGAGTGGTTCTTGGTTCCCAGCGCGCGAGCATTGCGACCATCTTAGGTCCATTTTCAAAAATTTCTTCACTTGCTTGTGGGATTGTAGAGGAGCTATGGCAGAACTTTCTTTGAAGTGTCGGGAGCAGTGCATCTGCACCAAGGCTCTGACCTTCTCTGGGCTCATAGTCCGGACGACGGCTCAGCGCATCTGCGGGATTCTTTGTCCCGGGGCAGTGCTGGATGATGAAATTGAACGCAGCAAGCTTTTCCACCCATCTTGCCTGCCACCTGTTTAGTTCAGTGGTCGTCATGAAATAAGACAGGTTGGCATGGTCAGACAAGACAGTGATTGTATGCATACTACCCTCTAGGTAGTGCCTCCAGTGTTTGAATGATTCGACAATGGCTAAAAGCTCTTTGTCATGTGTACCATAGTTTATTTCTGCGCCTTGGAACTTTCTGGACCAGAAGGCGATGGGATGCCATTCACTGTCATCATGCAGCTGTGCGCAGACTCCAGCCATGGCAAAGTCAGATGCATCAGGTTCGATGACAATCTTGTGCTTTGGATCAAAATGTGCGAGTAGTGGTGCGGATGCAAATTTGGTCTTGAGGTCATTGAAAGCACGCAGTGCGTTTTCTGGTAGCTCAAAGTTGGGATCATCATAAAATTCTCCTTTCCTGAACTTCCGTTTCCCTGTATGAGCGGGTTTTCCTTTTGTTGCTTCGTTAAGTGGTGCGGCTATCCTAGAGTATCCATGGATAAACCGGCGGTAGAAGTTCGCGAAGCCAAGGAACATGAGGATGTCATGCACACTTGCAGGGGCTGGCCAGTCCAAGATGGTATCAACTCGTTCACGCTCCATTGAGACGCCCTGCGGACTAATCACAAAACCCAAGAAGTTCACAATATCCGTATGGAATGCGCACTTACTCAATTTGCAGTATAGTTGGTACTTTTGCAGGCGTTCTAACACCATGCGCACATGCTGAATGTGCTCCTCCTCAGTGCAGGAGTAGATGAGGATGTCATCAAGGTATACAATACAACATGTGTCAAGAAGGCCGCTGAGGGCTCGGTGTATGTAAGATTGAAAAGTTGCTGGTGCATTGGCAAGGCCAAATGGCATGACTTGGTATTCAAAATGTCCGTATCTTGTGCGGAAGGCTGTTTTCCATTCATCACCCACGCGGATTCTGATGCGGTGGTATGCATCGCGCAGGTCGAGCTGAGTAAAGATTTTGGCACCTGATAGGCGATCCATGATCTCGCTGACGAGAGGAATTGGATAGCGGTTTTTGATGGTGATCAAATTTAGACCCCGGTAATCCATGCATAGGCGGAGACCGCCATCCTTCTTGGGTGCAAAGAGAATCGGGGCACCTGCGGGACTTGTGGAAGGTCGGATCCAGCCTAACTCAAGGGCTTTCTGCAGGTATTCCCATACAACTCCAAGCTCGTTTTGTGATAGGGGGTATATTGGTTTCAATGGAGGAGGTTTACCCGGTTCTAATTCAATTGCATGGTCGTGGTCCCCATGGGAGGCAAGGATGCCTGCCTCATGTTCCGAGAAGACGTGCGCATAATCAATATATTGCAGTGGTATTCCTGGTTTGTCTGCAGGTTTTTCATCCGTGGATGCAGCAGCCAAGTATCCTGTGTTGATATATGTTGTTCTCTGTTCATGATGGGGCTGTATCATATAGACTGAGTCACCCTGTTCAAGTAGCATGGCGCAGGTCTGTGGGGAGATGACACTGATGTCATTCTGTCTGTCTCTGCAGGATCGGTAGAACCAATGTTTCTCAGACCATTGTATATCTGGGTCTACCCGTTCGAGCCAGGGGTAGCCTAATATGAGGTCGTATTCAGTCATGTCGACTGATTCCATTATCTCGATGTGGTCTTGAAGTTCCATATGTGTATCGCCAATCGTGAGGTGTAGTTCTTGTGAGCCATATGATTTGACAGTGGTGTCATTGATGGCCCTCACTTGGCGCACTGGGCTATCAATGTCAGGGAGGTGTTGCTTGGCCCAACGCTGTTGTATGAAGTTTGCTTCAGCTCCACTGTCTAGGAGGCAATATGCTGATTTTGGTCCTTGAGGTGTCTCTACCAAAACAGTGAATGTCAGGTGTTTTCATTCGGTCTGTTCAGGCTGCAGTGCGGCAATGCCCAGTACAGTAGCAGCTCCCAGTACTGGTCCATCTAGTTTTTTGGCTTGCCAAAGTCTTTTTTCCATGGCGCACTGCGGCATTCATTTGGTGGGTGTGGTCCTTTCTTGCACTTCCAACAAAATTGAGGTTTTTGTCCATCATTGGGATCTCTTTTGCGCTTTTCACCTGTCCATTGATTTCTTGGGCGATCTTGAGGTGTGGAGGAGTTGGTGTTCTTTCTCTCTTGGTATTTTCCACTGTAGCAGTTTCTCTTGGCACTGTTGAGTACATGAGGTCTGCCTGGGATGTTGTCTTCAACGCCGCGGAGCCAAGAGATATAACTGTGGTACTCTTCAGGTTCACCCTGCATTTGTTGGGCTAACCTGCAGATGGGTTCATACAATCATACTAGCAGGTGTACTTTTCGTTGGTGGTCTTTGTAACTCAGTCCTGCTTGCTCTTCCAGGCTGTCCAGAACATTGGCAAATTCAGTTACTGATTGATATTCTCTTTGGTTTGCCCTATGGTAGTTTAGTGCCGCATTGC
>NW_019170455.1:1153616-1154702 GCF_001890805.1 Aspergillus glaucus CBS 516.65
GCACATGCTGAATGTGCTCCTCCTCAGTGCAGGAGTAGATGAGGATGTCATCAAGGTATACAATACAACATGTGTCAAGAAGGCCGCTGAGGGCTCAGTGTATGTAAGATTGAAAAGTTGCCGGTGCATTGGCAAGGCCAAATGGCATGACTTGGTATTCAAAATGTCTGTATCTTGTGCGGAAGGCTGTTTTCCATTCATCACCCACACAGATTCTATCCCACGGGGGTCGGCGTAGTCACGGAGACTGGAATTGGGGTTTGGCTCTTAACTATGGGAGAAAATAAGTGGGTCAACGGCGACTGGAATTGGATTTTCCCACCATGACTTCGAAGGTTATATCAGCTCCGATTAGTCTCAAAATTTGACAAGTTATAACTACATAGGTTATTTACCCCCCATTCACTTTAGAGCTTGCACAGGCTTATATTGGGTGAGATATTTGTGATGGAAATCGGCCGATTTTTTTGATGGGGGATCGGAAGTCCGCCCATTCACTGCAACCAGAGCCCGCTATCTGATTATGCTGCACGTGACCCATCAGAGATACATCTCCGCACTGACACTGCATTGCAATTCTTCGTACAAGAATCCCATAATACTCAAACTATATCCTGTCTATATATAGATCAATTTCATCAGTATGGCAGACCAATTTTTCACTCAATCCCATGAAGTGCCAATTATTATTTGCAAGAAGTGCCAATTTGCAGTACGACCTAAAGAGATAATTCGACACCTCCAGAGCACCCACCATCGGCTACCTTTAGCTATAGCCAGGCAGATCGACATCGAAATCCAGACTTGGGATAGGATTGAAGCATGCACTCAGTGGACAGTACCAACCACAGTCACTGAGCCCATCCCTGGGCTTCCGATTTACACAGATGGCATTTTATGTAACCAGATATTGGGGTGTGGCTTCATTGCTCGATCAATTGCAACAATGCGGACTCATTGGCGTACAGAGCACCAATGGTCTGCACTACAAGGCCGTGGCAATTCCAGGCATGAGGACCGTATGGCAGCTGAGCAGGACTTCCAGCAGGCCACTGTCATGGTTTCATGCCAGCGGGCTTTTACCCA
>NW_019170455.1:1155113-1157047 GCF_001890805.1 Aspergillus glaucus CBS 516.65
TGCTTGCTCTTCCAGGCTGTCCAGAACATTGGCAAATTCAGTTACTGATTGATATTCTCTTTGGTTTGCCCTATGGTAGTTTAGTGCCGCATTGCGTCATTGGAGACGTGGATCTGCAGTTTCTCTTTGGCAGAAGGCTTGAAAAGTTTCCCAAGTGGCATCTGGATTGCTCTTCCTCTCGCGCATCCAGCGATTGATCAAGTCATTGCTGAGGAATGCTGCCGCAGTTGCTATCTTGCCTTTTTCATTGAGCGCAAAATAGTCGTGATACATCTCAAAGTGATTTGTCAATTTGTTCATGAACGTCTCGAGTTCCTTGTTGCCTGAAGCGTTGAAGGTGGAGACATTCTGGATGCTGGGTGGAGGTTTCTTGAAGTGCGTGGATTCAGTTCGCGCACTAACTGAGGTTGAAGGTGTACTTGGTCGAGTTGGGAAATCAATCTCAGACGCAGGTGCGGAAGGTTCGGATGGATGTGCGTTGATCATCTCATGAAAGGGTATATGGTCTTGTTGGCGCAATCGCTGTTCAATTTCTTGTAGTTCTTGTAGTTTTATTCGTCGAATTTCCTTTTCCTGCGCTCTTTCTATAGCTGTGTCGATTTCTGGTATGGTGGCATTCCGCAGGTCGCGCTCCTGCGTTCGCTCGACTTGGGGGGGTTCCGTAGTATTGGTAATGTGCGGATTGTCAGGGACTCTGTTGTTTGTTTGCTCTGCATTCGAGTTCTGCGTAGTTCGTTTTGGAGGCATGTTGGAGTGAAATAACGTCTCACCGAGGCTATCCTGATAAAAAGAGCGATTAGGATTGTGAGAGAAGGTCTATAGATAGCGCAGTGAGTGTTATGAGAAGTATATGCATAGTATTCACAGTACTAATCGCTGATGTCCTGTCCTCGGCCATCAGCGAGGTTAAGACTTTATGTCGCGGTCATGTGATGTGCGGGTGCTTATTAACCGCACGTGCGCGTTATGTACATGCATAAGTCCGCTATGCGGCTTTGTATCCTAACAACCCGCCACCCTACCGCCTACCCTACTCTTTTGAACGCATTTTTAACCACATTAACGCCAGTATATTAGGTAAAGAACTATCTGTGAGGGCAATGGTTTGACCTGTGTCCTTCCTGTCCGCATATGCTACATTTTGGTAGCTTCCTTCTCGCAGGAACTGGCAAATTAGGTGAAATTGGTGCTTCTGCAGGGATGGGTCTTGGTGCTTCAATTGCTTCTATAGGATGCTGTATGATCTGCTGGCTCTCCTGAACAGTCATTCCACCCTCATTTAGTATCTGTCTATTAGATCGTCAGTGCTTTTGCTTCTGCAGCTCTGCTTCTCATGGGCAGCATGTAATTTGCATGCTTCAACCTCTAGTAGAGCAGTCAAATGCATTTGGATCTCACAGGCCTTGAGAACTTGGTTGATTTGCTGCTTCAGCAGGCTTGGAGGGCTTCTTGAGTGCTGCTTTAGCAAAGCCTTAATTGAACTAGCCTGCTGCTGAAGTTGTATAGGATTTTGAGGTGTCTTTGGTGAAAACTGGCTTGATTGACTTATTGGACGACTACCTGGGGGTGATGGTGTTTGGAGTATAATATCAAGCTTTGAAAGCACTTGCTCTGGGTTATATGGCACTAAACCAGCTCCTGCAAAGCTATTTTGAATAGTCTGAGATTGGAAAGCTTCCACACAAGCAATTGGGTAGGCGGCAAGAAAGTCAAACTTGTCAATATGGTTGAACCCAAGCCACATCTGGTTCTCAACTAGCTGGCCATATGCACACTTTAAAGGAGCAAAACACCCAATATCAAGTGGTTGCAGAAGATGTGAAGAGTGTGCTGGCATGTAAATTGGTATAATATTGTTCTCTTTGCAAACTTGGTCAAATTTAGGAGTTAAATGACTCCCATGGCCATCAAGGATTAAAAGTTGATATTTCCCA
>NW_019170455.1:1157917-1219737 GCF_001890805.1 Aspergillus glaucus CBS 516.65
GAACCAGCCTTTAATAAGGACCTTGCCCTTGAAGATAATCACTGGTGGAAGCACCCACCCAGAGGCATTAATTGTTTCAATGGCTGTAACCCACTCACAATTTCCAGGTTGTAAAAGTGAGCGCTGACCATAGTATTCAGATCAAGTAATAACCTTAGCAGTTGCTGTGAGGCCCATTGCAAAGCCTGTCTCATCAAAGTTATAGATATTCTTCTGAAGGATACCATTCTCTTTGATTGTACAAAGAACACAGTCAAACTACTCCTGGATGACCCTTGGATCCTCTGTTTTTGCGCGCTCATAGTCATATCATTGTGAGAAGTGAGAGGCAAGCTCAGGATATCTTTTAACAAAGTTTGTAACCCAATTCTTGCTGACTGTCTGAGGGGGGGTCTCACCATGCTTTGCAAGTAGAAGATTCACCATTTCCTGCACAGTAGCAGGCCAGGGGGCTGCTCCATGAAGATCCATAGAAAGCACCCATTGTACAAGTGAATTCTCTTCATTTTTGTTCAATTTATGGTTATTAGCGCGTTTCTCAGTGCGATTCTGGTGGCCACTTAGTCAGTCATGTAGTGTTGTTCAAACTTCAAGGTATATTGAATTGACGTGCTGCTTCAGCAATCACTGTGATTTCCTGTTTCTTGATAGCCTCAATAGCAAGCAGGATTCTGCCCTCTTGTTGGCTCAATTGAGTGCATTTTGGTGGCATAGTGAGTGGTTGAAAATGGTAGGACGCGACGTGGGTGACGCGAACGCGGTAGGGTGGCGGGTCGCTTGGGAAATACGTTATGTCACTGTGACGTAATTAATATACAGATAACTAGTTTACCTATTCGAGGCTGATTTCTATTTGAAGTTCGAGTTTTTGTTTTCTTAGGCAGCGACCTGTATTCTCTTTATTCCATAAAAAACTGCATTCTTTAGAATTTGCGGAGAATACGCATAATAAGATCATGACCCCGATTTCCTGGCTAACTAACTAAGCCAACAGGGTCCAACTTCTCCAACCTTCGACCATCGTAGTTCGTAACATGAGATCGGTCCTAAACGAAACATTTCGATTATCCTGAACATGGCTGGGATGAATCTGTATCTGTTTTATGTTTTCTCAATTATTTGTCTCATTCATGATGTCGTGGCATTCGCACGCAACTGTGAAGAACAAGTGCTATTAGACTCCTGTACTCAAAATCAGGTATTAAGCATATTGATTTATGTACCAATATCTCTCATCAAATCAACCCAATTTCCCCCTCTTCCTAAAAAAGTAATACAAATTCAATACCGCGGCCAACACCAACGCTGCCCCCGCCAGTGCACAAATCGCCGTCAACCCATATATATACCGCGGCTTGTCACTCGTGCGAAAGATCTGCGAGCCGGAGATACCTGCACAATTGGCGGCCATGACGATTACCCTGTTCATGCGTAGGATTAGCGGATGTTGACACAGTGTAGAGGGGGAGGAAAGGGGAGGAGCATACGCCATGGCTACACTCCGTTCTTGAGGACGCTCGCAGTAGACGGATAGCCAGCCGACGTTTAGGATGCTGTTTTGTTTTAGCCAGTTCCGGGTCAGGTTGAGAGGTATGAGGGGCAACGCACTGCATGCTGATATACGCCACATTAGCCACACAAATAACACCATATTTATGCCACTGCGACGAATCCCACGGCGTCGTCCGCAGACATGGGTATGCAATGACATCCCACGTAATAGCCAGTAACATGAATGGACCTCGGTGCCCGAGCCAGTCAGATAGATACGCCAGCACCAACGTCCAGACCATACTGCAATACACCGGTACTGAAGCTAGTGCATTTGCATCCACGCTGTCGAAACCGAATGACTTGATCATACTGGGCGTATAGTGCGTCAGACCCTGGTATGCAGACATGGCGACGAGCGAGACCATAAAGTGTTGTATCACGTTTGGCTTCCGGATCGTATCCCAGATATCGCGGCCGGTGATTTTGATATGGCCCTGCACTTTTAGCGGGTCGTCGAGGATGACGCGGTCACGGATGACTTGCGATTCGCGCTCGGTGAAGTAGCTCCAGCGGCCCATGCTGATAAGCGGTCTACCGTCTCCGGCTTTGGGTGGAATGAGGAGGGTGAAGATGATTCAGGCGAAGATGGTGATGAGTCCTTCCACTAGATGTTGTTAGCCATGTTCAACCACCTGACAGTATATGCACATACCCAACCACACCCATCGCCAACCCGCTAATCCCCCCTTCCCATCAAGAGTCAACAAACCAGCGAGCATCTGCCCGAAGAAGAAAAGCGTCGCCCGAAAACTCGTCTCATCGCGCTTATACCACGTCGAAAGATAGTAAAGCGCTCCGGGTATAAACCCACCCTCCAGCATCCCCAAAAGCAACCTCGTAGCCAAATACGCGGGGTATGACTGTATAAACGCCTGGAACGTCGCGACCAACCCCCACGCGAACTATTGTAGTGATAACCATCTCTGTGGACCAAGCCATTGGAGAACGATATTCGATGGTATTTCCGTCACGACGATTCCGGCGGACAGTAATTGCGATCCGACATTAACCTGATTCGTGGTGATGCCTAGGTCATCGGTGATCGTCGATGTCAAGACGGCGCTGATGTTCATGCGGTCGATCTGGAGGGAGAAAAAGGCGATTCCGAGGATAGGGAGGAGGATGCAATCGATTCTGGATTGTTAGTGCGATTGGGATTGCGATCAAGAAACTTACTTGCGCCGCAATGGTCCCTCTTCAGCATCCCAATCCTTGACAATCCCGTTCGGCGCATCGGAGACCTCATTGTTGACGTTCTTTTCGATCGCGACGCCGCTGTCCGACTCGAATGTCATAGTCGCGCGCAGTGCACAATGTCCCTCGCCTCAATTTCGCACACAAAAAAAGCCTTTGCGACATCCACAAATCTTATACCGGACCAGCTGAACTTATCGCTCTGTTCCGACAGCTGATCTGCTTACGCAGCTTCGGCGCAAGACTTCCCCCGTAGAAACCCCGAGATCTTGCGAATACATAACCGGGAACGCAAGGCGTAATCGGCACTACATAGTGACTGGTCGGGCGAATCACGGCGCCACTATGGAGTGCGCTAAACTATGTCCGGAAACGCTTAATTAATGAAGACTAACCGTATTGGTTCTAGTGTCTATACCTAAATTTTTAGTGGATTTTAGGTCCACGACTCCCAGCTCAAGCCATCGCGGTAAAGCAAGTCCGCTTGTGGTCCCTCCGCGTCGACGATGTAGCCGTTTTCGCATCGGTCGAAGGCGACGTTTGGTGTTTCTTGGTAGAGAGTGTTGTACTGCGAATCAAGGGCATCGCGCAAGGTCTGTACAGAACCGTCGGGGTGGAGGACGTTCCATGGTTTGATGCAATTGCGGCCTTCGCATGATTTGAGAACGAGCAATAGTGAGTCGAGTCGGGATGCGACATGTTCCAATGGGTATCCAAGAATATGTTGCGAGCGATCGTCCGAATATAAATTGTTCATTTCGTAGGGATCAGTCTGAGAAGTTAGCAATGGACATGCAATTTATCCCAGACGACATACCGTCAAGTCATATAATTCATGCTCATTAGTGCAAAAGACGGAGTAGTACAGGTCATATCCGTCGCCGATAATCCGCACGGACTTGTAGGTGTTATGGGGAACGTTGAATTGGCCACCGGGACCTAGTTCTGTAAGCACTGAACATTAACCTGTCGGGGAGAACCTACCAAGTCCGCCCTTCTCTCCCTCCAAAAACGCCTTGCCCCAGTATTCCACAGTGACATGCTCGTGTGTGGTTTCAATTGAATTGTGAATGGGCATCGGGGTTCCATCAAAGTCCTTACGCAATGGAATACCAGCTAGGTCGAAGAACGTCGGTGCCAGATCGATATGAGTGGTGACTGCGTCTTGCACCACTCCTTCTGGAACACCAGGTCCGCGGATAAAGAAAGGAACCCGGATATCCTCGTCAAATCCTGTCGACTTCCCAGGCGGCAGGCGGTGCTGACCAATATGGAAACCATTGTCGGATGTGTAGATGATGTATGTATTGTCGAGTTGGCCGCTCTCCTCGAGACTGGTTACAAGCGATTCAACCAGCTCATCCACGCCCTGCAGGGAACGCAGGCGTTGACGATAGAAATGATCGTTGTAATCAATGACAGACTGGTCCTGCAGAGGCAGATCGCGAATCCAGCTGACTCCACTTGGCTCGTCCGGATTAAAGCTCCCAGTCCGCGGTACTTTGGCATCAGGAAACAGATCCTTATGCCTGTCAAGCGGGATTGCCTCCGTCATTGCCGCTCCGCTCCCAAACGTCGACGAATTCACGTTTGTATGTGGTGCAATCGGCGAAACCGCCAGAAAGAACGGTTTCTCTCCCTCAAGAGCGTCATCTAGCAAGCCCAATGCCTTTTCCGTGATCACTTCAGTTGTGTGTCGACCCTCGTAACTAACCGGAGGGTCATGATTGCGCTGGTAGGTGGAGTTGAGATAATCGTAAGTAAACGGATCAAGCAAGAAATCCGATCCAGTAAAGCCAGCAACATGAGGTTTGTCGTAGTTGGTAACAGTATGCGCATTGAACAACTTCCCGGTATAGTACGTGTTATACCCGGCTTCTTGGAGCCAAATAGGAAGGAAGTTGTCATTGAATCCGCGTTCCACGAACTTCGGATACCCCCCTACACAAGTCAGCAGTCGAATCACCTGCCAATAAGTAATTGAAACACACCATATGGCGGTCGCACATCCGTCACATTCGTATTATGCGCCTGTCGCCCAGTCCACAAACTAACTCTCGACGGACAACACAACGCCGTCGTAACAAAATGATTCCGGAAGAAAGTCCCCTTCTCTTTAATATACTTGCCCGTCAACGGCGTATAATCCGTAGACCCCAACGTCAGATCTTGGTCGTCGGAGATAATGAAGAGGAAATTGGGTTGTTTTGCGGCCTTGCTGCCCGAACCAATGACGGGGACCTGGAGATCGGGTACATTGGCCTCTGCGAGCGCAGAGAAGCTCGACGCTGCTATGAGGAGAGATTTGGCGAATTTCATGGTGATTCTTGGAATTTGAAGAGAGAGAAATGGATTTGTTGTGAGAAGTGCAATATATCAGCTCGGATGATGCAATTGATCGGCGGTTTCTGATTGGGTGGTGTTACTTGTGCAAATTAGTCACTGCATAAGTTATGCACTAGTTATTTGTTCCGTGCTATACGAGTTTGGATATGCGCTATTCCGCATAGCGGTGAATTTAAAGACGTTGTATGGATAATTACATTGCCAGGTAGACCTAGTATGAGTGATTAATTCCAGAGACCCCTATACACCTGCACAACGGATACGCACCGCAAATACGAAGACCCCAGAAAGCCCTAAACATGACATAACACCGGCCATTGGGGTCTAACAGTACGCTTTCTTGATATGCTAAATTCCATCCCAAGTCGCTCATCGCTACCCGTTATAAATTGACAGAGCCTAATCGTTAGCTTTCTGAATATGGCAATGTGATGATTCGAATCTCGATTAAGCATAGCATGAGGCTGCAAGCCACATGCCCTCTGCCGTCTGAGCCTAATCTTAGCTTAGAGGCTGTGTGGATTCTACCTTCGAGCAAAGAGAATTTTCAAATGATATGGATGACTGAGCTGAGCCATCACCTGACCGATCATGTGCCATATACACCTGAACAATAACCACTAACATTCATCTATGCAATATGCACACAGTAATCAAATCCGAAACGCCTGCGTATTCTCCAGCAAAAAATCATACGTCTCATTCCGGAAATCATCCTTCAACAATTCCCCCTTATCCTTGAAAAACTGCATCAACTCCACCTCCTCGTTTGTCCACTGCGGCCATTCCGGAAACTCCTCCCCACGCCGTTTATTCGGATCGAGCTCATACACAAAGCTGAGGTAATACGAGTGTATCGACCTCGATGCATAATTGGGCAATATACCGTAAAACACCTGGAGGATGTCGCTGCCGTGGAACGTACCCAGGATCGGGGTGCCGTAATCGTACGAGGCGAGGTAGGACCATGCGGGGACGTCGGGCTTGAGCTCTTTGGCGTATTTGAGGAATAGGCGGCGGGTGAGGGTGAAGGTTAAGTCACCTAGGATGGCTCCTAGACGCTTGAACTGCGGGTACCAGTTGTTGAAGATGCCGGTGCGGAAGGGGGAGCCATTTTCAGCAGTGTCTTCGTAGGTGTCGATGAGGGCTTGTAGCTGGTCGCGCGAGATGTGGAAGAAGAAGATGTCGGAAAAGTACTCGATTAGATCGTCTGTGGTGGTTAGGTTGGATTGGAAGAGGGCGAATAGCGTGCCTTCGTCTTCTTGGTCGCCGACGATAAACGGCACCGAGGCGTATTTGCCTGACTGCACGGCGAAATCGGGTGACTGCGTGAAAACCTTACCGTCGGGACGAGGAAGATACGACAGTGACACGGAATTATAGCTCAGAATCCCAGGGACCGAGTTCGCAGCGTTGAGAAAGTCCGTGTAATCCAACCCGCGCAGACACTCCAATGTGTCTTCGGCTGTATCACACCCAGCGTACGCCACGACGGTATCGTATATATTCTGCCCCTTGTCACAGTCCACTGGATCTGCAGGTACCACACTCCCAGAGTTCATAATGGCACCTCGGAACAACGGCGACCCCTTGTAATCGATATCCCCGTCGTACAACATCATCTGGTCAAACACGGAGATTGATCCCGCCGATTCACCCCAGATCGTCACCTTATCCGGATCGCCTCCAAACGCAGCGATATTATCAGCTACCCATTCCAGCGCGAGCCGTTGGTCAAGCAGACCCAGGTTCGCCGCACCGTCCGCAAGGATCTCAGCACCAGGCATAAACCCAAATCCGCCAACACGGTAATTCATCGCGACGAAAACAATCGGCATATCCAGATCAATCGAGTTCTGCACAAGCGACGCCCCATCATACGTAGTCGACGATCCCAACTCGAATCCTCCACCGAAAATCCATACCAGCACAGGTAGTTTATCCTCCGCAGTGGTTCCCGCCGGACGACGAATATTCAGCGTGAGGCAATCCTCCCCAGCATTAGTAATTTTCTGGAAGAGTGGGATATTAGCCAGTTGCCCGACCACAGACCCAGGAAACTCGGAGGTATCCGTAGCGAAGAAAAACTGCGGACACGACTGCGCAATTCCCGTCGCGTCGACATCGCCCAGAGCACTCTCAATAGGCTGCGGTGGCTTCAGTCGAAGAGATCCAGTCGGTGGCTGCGCAAACGGAATCCCATTAAACGACTCAACCTTGAGCCCAGCCTGACCTGCAACCGTAGCCTGGGGAGACGGAATAGTAACAGTAGGCGCGCCCAGAATAGCCGGTGCTGCCAGGACGGCTGGCAGCAGACCTAGAATAGAAAAAAAACGATGCATTTATGCGGATACGATGCGGATGCGCACATAAAAACTGTCTCATTCAATACCGAGAGCGGACATGTCACATTTATACTCCAGTCATGATTACAATTTTTCGGGAATTGCCTAGTAGGCAGGCACGACCGGGACTCATGTGCCTTTGTCCCGTTCCTGCCTGTCTGCCTGCAACCTAAGACATAGTGGCTGGATGTGTCAGGTGGACAAGACAAACGCCAAAATGACTTGTAGATGTCAGATTATAGGCTGATTTAATTCTTACTGTAAAGGGAGTATTAGACACGTGAACCGAGGTTTGCTTGTATGTTTTTCTATGTGGAAGGAGTAGATCGGATCCCCGCATTCTGCTCCCCGCGGGGAAATATGTTAAAGATGATAGGCAGGGCTATTAGCATAATGTAGGAAAGTGGGGTTGACAGTTGCGTTTAATATTTTGAAGTAAATCAGGTTGTCTATTTGGGTACGCACTGCGTATAAAACCTCGGATCATGCACATCCGGCGAACAAGGATACCCCGAACACTCCGTGCAGAGTACGAGTAAATGTGATAGAAACCTGCATACGTCCGAGACATCTGCATGGCCTTGTCCTCGATATTATTGATACCTTACACGGAGAATATACCCAATCTATTGAAATGCATTACTAGTCTATTGACAAACAAACCAACGCCATCCATGCAAAAGCAAAAAAAAAAAAAAAAAAAAAAAAAAAAAAAAAAAAAAAAAAAAAAAAAAAAAAAAAAAAAAAAAAAAAAAAAAAAAAAAAAAAAATAATAATAATAATAATAATAATAATTGAAAATGGAGAAACGCAACGAACAAAGAAACCTATGACTCCGCCCACCCATTCCACCTCTCAAACTCCCCTGTATCCAAATCAAACAAATCCAGCATCCTCCCCACGCTCTGGTCAACCAAGTCCTCCACCCCAGCAGCTCGGATATAGAACGCCGGCACAGGCGGGAAAATTACAGCCCCGCTCTGCGTCGCCGTCAACATATTTCTCAGATGGATATTGCTCAGTGGTGTCTCACGCGTAACAAGCACCAAACGTCTCCGTTCTTTAAGCATCACATCCGCCGTTCGGGAAATCAAGTCGTCACAAAATCCCGAGGTAATCGCAGCCAGCGTCTTCATGCTGCATGGCACCACGATCATTCCGTCGGTTTTGAAAGAGCCGCTGGAGATAGGTGCAGCCATGTCATTGATGTTGTGAACGTGGTCGGCTAGGGCGCGGGCGTTGGAGGGATGGTAGTCTGTTTCGTATTTGATGGTTGCTTCGGCCCATTTGCTCATGACCAGGTGGGTTTCGACATTGAGGCGGCGGAGGGCTATGAGGACTTTGATGCCGAGGGTCGCGCCGGTAGCTCCTGTCATGGCTACCACGATGCGACGGCGGCGGGTGTTGTTGGGGGCATTGGAGGTAGTGTGGGTTGTGGGCTGCATTTCGGCGTCGGGAGATTCGCGCATTGAATGTGGTGTGACGGTGCCGTTGTTGTTGGTGTTGCCGGAGAATATCGAATTTAGCATAGTTTGTGGTGTCGATTATTGTTTGTTGGCAGGTCAAAGGCTCGGGTGTTTATTGTTTCGAGTCGAGGCGATTTTCACTAATCCTTGTGCAAATCCTTTCCGAGATCCACTATGGTGCAAAATATGGAATCATCACATTCCGACAGATGGCTATGCTTCTTATATGCGATCCACCTTGCTTCAGACGTGGCGGATATCAGTCATTCCAGAAAATGTTGACTTGACGTTGACACATCCGAGCCCCCGAGCCCCCGATACCGAGATTGGATCCCGAGCCCTGCCAAACCTGATTGCAAAATGTCGTAATTTGCCATGCTAATACTACATGCCAAAGAGCATGTCAAAGCAGGGATAACATTTTTAGGACGATGACATTCTGCAAGATTCCGCACGTCAAGACTTCAATGATACAGAGTACATTCACGGTCTACTAACTCCGTTGTCTTACTGTGACGGCTCAACGGCTCAACGCCAGACAAACAGCGCCAACATATCAAACGATGCCATACAAGCAATATGGTCAAACAAAGGCTTAAGCCGCACCACACAAATGCCTATAAAGATCGTTCATCGCCTAGATAGATTTCTTTTTCTTCTTCTTCCCCAGATTCGATATTCTCGTTGTTAGGCTACCTAGTCCAGATATGAATATTATTCGTTTTATCTGCTAGTTTCCGAGCCCGTGACACTTACTTGTGTTTTGTCCTAATGACTCGGGCCGATCGGATACCGATTTCCAATTACAAAAACTGGCTCTCCTGAGAGATATCAAAAAGTGGGACTGTAAAATCAGACCGAGTCAGTTATGGCCGAGCCTCCGGACCGGCCGAACTCACCGTTCATGATGGAATCGATATACGTGACAGGCGATACATCCGATATGTTCAATCCCTCAGGGAAGGCGTTTGGCATACTATTGCTGCCATTAGCATTCCTCACAGAATAACATAGTATACTAGACGTACCCAAAACCAAGGAAGAGACTGTTCATATCGGGCGCGGTCTCGGCCCCATGCGGCATTGTCTGCTCCGTCTGCTGATCCAAAGCACTCCCCACCGCATTACGTAGGGTAACCAATGCCCGAATATGCTGCTCCGAAAGCCACTGTGCGTTATCGGACGCTGCCCCCGAGTCGCCGGTAGCCGGCCCAGTTGCTGAGAACACCTCGATCACTCTCTGTTGTAGATCCCGACATTCCGGATCGTGTCGTGTTTCTTCCCAGATGCACAGCAACAGCGTCGAACTCAGTACCGTATGCACCATCGACCATGTGCGAAGGGGGACGATACTCAGTGCTTGGAAATCAAGGAATGCTTTGGAGGCCTCGAGTAGACTGGTTTTAGCACGGGTGCGGAGTAGCTCATGTCCATGGAATGCATCCCGCGACTGGGTCCGTTTGACAGCTGGGCGGCAGAGGACTGAAACCACGAAGCAGAGATGCATCTTCAATGCCAGATGTTCAAGATTTTGATGGAAGGTCCTGCAGTATTCGCGCGAGCATAAATGCGGCTCTGCCCGGCTGTAGACGTTGTCCAAGGTTGTCAACGCGTCCAGTGACCGGCTGGTTTCCTGTATTTCTGTTTCATCTGACCTGACAATATCCAGAGCCATCCGACAGAGGTAGTGCATGATATCAGTGTATGATAAATTTGTACGAGAGAATATAGAGGTATCTGTTGCCCAGCCGGATATGGTGACGATGGGTGGCCGGTCGTAGCAAAGACAGAGCAAACCATCCTGCCAGACAATCGCAAGCCTTCCTTGTCAGAAAAAGTCGGAACGGAGAATATGGCGTCACTCACCATAGCGATTTGGCTCTGGAGCGAACATATTCAGGCAAATGTGCCATGCTTTTATTTGTATGTAGCCCCAGAGTTTGTGCCAATCGAACAGTCGTTCCTAGTAATGCCCATGCAGCATCTGACTGACCATTATTCTGTAGCGTATTTCCCAGTATCAACAGAGCTTGAATGGTATCCAGCGATGGACGAAAGAGAAAGTTAGCCAAGCGTAGAGCGTGGAATGAACGACGGGCTTCATGGTGTCAGTAAAGAGACGATATTGAACATTATATATGTACGCACCTAGCTCTTGATATGCTTCGGAGCGCTGTGGATCCTCCAGGTCAGAGTAGTGTGCCCCAGCCGACAACGTAGCTAGCAGCAGACTGATATGGCCAACGGACCCGCCTGTTGACCATCGCTCAGAGATGCAATTGGGATCCCGGAACTCTCCTGCAGCTCGGGCATTAAGATACGAGCAGAGATCCAATTCAAAGCGATCCACGTCTACCAAAATGGGATTGAATGGATATCCACATAAGCGATAGAAATGGAAGAACCTATCCGCGTTAGCTCATACATGTCACTACTTATGATGAGGCACTCACTTCAGAACCTCCTTCCGCTGGGGCAGAATCTGCAACAGCGAGGACCACTGTTCCTGCGGCGTCTTCGAGTCCATGAATGGATAACTGTTGTACGTATTCTGCAAGCCAAGCACCGACCCGACCTCCCGGGCCATGAAACCGTTGGCGTCCTGCGTGCGCTGGCGGAGAATAGAGACGACAGAGTTATCCCCGGAGAATATGTACTCCTTCTCACCTCCCTCCGCTATATTGGCTCGATTCCCCTGCGACTGAACCTGAACCTGCGCCTGCCCTTGATTCCAACCCTGAGTTCGAGGACTTGGCAAAGACCCCTGCGATCCCAATCTTGGCACCGGTTCGGGTCTCCAGTTCAACTCCGGACCAGTTTCACCGGCAGGTTGCTCATTCCCAGCAGACGCAGACCTATTCCGTGAATGAGACATATCATAGGCGCAGATTTCCGGATGTCCTCGTCTCCGACATGTCCGACATGGCTGCGTGCCGTCGCATTTGACCTTGCGTTGGCGGCAGGGGTAGCAGGCTCTGGATTCGCGCTGCTTCCGCCTCTGCTGTAGCACGCGGTCTATCTCTTGTTTATCAAAGTTGTTTGCCATGGCATTGTTGGATTTGGTTGTGTTGTTGTGAGTTCTTTCCTACGTTTTGGAGTTGATGTCAAGTGGATGAGTCAGCAGTTTCTAGAGTACACGAGAGCCAATCATGTTCAAGCTTGTTTACAGGGATATTGTTCTATTACACTTGTAGTTTAACATTAAAATAAATTTCTCTCTATATGTACAGGTATATTACAAAATGATTTAATCGCCGCGGAAGCCCATCTTCTCCCAGTTCGCCAACACCTTCGATTTCACCTCTTCCGGGAACGAGTGCTCGAAATCAGCAGCCTCCCAATTCTTGCCGGTAGTATATTCAACGGGCAACAACGCATCCGAGACCACCTTACCGCCCTGGACCGGCGAGCCACTACCCTTGCCCATATACGGAATCAACGGGAATCCCCGAACGTCCTCATAGTGTGTCTCGTCCATACTAGGCCGGCAGCGGGTGGAGAACGCCCACATAACATCCTTGCCATCGTAGACGTCGATATCATCGCCGACAAGCACGAGTCGATGGATGGTATATCCGGCTTTCTCGTTGAAGATGAGGTCGCCAATCTTCTTGCGGAATTCGGCGCTGTTGGTCTTCATGCTGCGGAGCTTGGCGGTGTCCACACGCAGAGCCACCCATGTGACTTGGGATTCGAAGGGTGCGAAGGCGTCGGTGACGGGGAGGTCGTGTTGCTGGCAGATTTTCCGGATTTCTGCGGCAGCGAGGGAACCGATGAGGGTATGCTATTTTTTTCAGCTAAATCCTATACCCGGAGAAAAGTGAAAAGTGAAATGCTTACCGTTTCATCAGTCAACCGTCCGCAGGATGACATCGGAAGAATAGGGTTGTTGCGGTATGTGATCCGGTTGACCTTGTACTTGGGGCAAACGTGGACGTCACCCGGGAAGATGTATCCATGCATTTCACCAAACGGGCCCTCCGGACCACTCTCGGTAATAGATAAAGTACCTTCCAGGACAATCTCCGACGTAGCAGGGACATAAATATTGTTCGTATCGCACTTGACAAGCTCCAATGACGAACCGGTCATCGCTCCGACGTAACCCGCCTCAGTCACACCGTCGGGGATGGGCATGCTAGAAGCCATGATAGCGGCAGGAGGCACACCAAAGGCCAACGCCCACGGGACATCCTTGCCTTCCTTCTTCCACATCTGGCGGATTTGCCAGATGTGCTGAGGGGGGATAACGAGTCCGGTCAGATGCTTCTCGTCGGAAACCATGGCCCGGGCAATGGACCAGTTAGTCCATTTGCCATCGGGAGTCTTGATAATGTGCATTCCGTAGGTTTGAATGTATTTCCCGCCGTCCGACTTGTGAACCATCGGGACCGGAAGAGCTGTCAGATCAATCTGCGACTCCTCCAGGTGGTTCTCCTTGCAAGGTCCGGTGGGGAGGATTGTAGGCTCAATCGGAGGCATCTCGCTGGCAACGAGCATCTTATCGAGAATTTCCCGCATAGACGCAGTAGGAGGAAGACCGAGATGCCGGGCCAAGCGGCCGTAGCGGTCTTTCGAACCGTTTCTCAACGAACCGGGGGCTCCGAGAATGCGGAAGAGGGCGTGCTGCATACCGATGACATTGTTGAACAGCGGTGCCTTATCGTTGGTTTCGCAGACTCGACGAGTGATCGCTGCGGCTTCGAGGTCGGCGTCGACGGGGGTGTCGATTTCGACGAGGTCGTTGTCGGCCTTGAGGGCCTCCACGAAGGAGCGGAAGCAAAGGTGAGCTTGTGTTTGAGACATGTTGATAGATGTTGATGTTAAAGTAGATTAATGCAATCTAGGGTCTCATGCTTACAGGGGATCTGCATCGATCTTTTATAGTCTGACTCGGATACGGTGATAATAACTCGGGATCCGGCATTCTGATAATAATTGGGAAGGGTTCGGGACTCGCTTCTCGGGACCTCGGAGTGTCCATTCTTCTGGTTCTGGGTGGGTCGGGATATAGTTCGGCGTTCGGCATGCCGTGACTTCATTTTCCTAAGCGGGAGATCAGAGCTAAAACTTCAACATTAAAATATGCCGTAATCCGAGAATCAATTACCGAGCATAATCAGTGCTGTTGAGCACATCTCCCTTTATGGTTATAACGTCTACGCCGCCTAAATCATCTTCCTTCCAATTGACCGATTTCGCTTCCCCATATACCTTGTTTTGTTGTCATTTTATCCAGGCCGCCATTAGTCTGGCTCCTATCTTGAGGCACTTGTTCTATGTAATGTGCAGAGTCAAGCTATAAAAGACATGAGGAGCTCATCGAAACTGTCCTTTGATACTACGGGAGCTGCCATTGCAAGGCTACCATCGACCCCTGACTTGAACCATGGTAGCAATCCGGACACTTCCATACTACAAATGACGGAGTATACAACAGGCTACAGCTTGAAAAATAGCAGCCTACTCGCTAGAGAAAGTCTAGACCTCGAGAGTTATGAGACTTCCTTCAGTTGTAGACTCTTTTTCTTCCTACAACCACCTACAACTGATCTATCCATCACATCAAACTACCACTTATAAACAGCTATGTGCTACTAACATACAAACATCATGCTTTTCTCCAGTTCCTTTCCTGCGTGCAAGTCTCTATTCTCCAAGGACATGATGGAGACCAGAGTGAGCCAACACGAGTCCATCGAGCTTACTGAAATGGGAAGCAAGTCCTCTCCTAGCGAAGACGGGAGTACAGCAGAGAGTCTCTTTCGCAAAGCGGTAGATGACACCTCGTTGCGTTGTGAAATCGAGGATATCCTCTCCAGCCACGGGATCTCATCCCAGGGGGTCGCTTTCGAAATGGGAGATGGCTCTTGCGATAAGAATAAAGGACCTGTCCCCTATGTGCGGGTGAAGGGTATCACCAGTCCCGTGCCGCATCTGACCCAGTTCGAAGCAGAGAGGGAGATTGCAGAAGCGCTTCTGAAAAGAGATCTGCGGATATTTAGAATCGATATGAAGCCCGACATGCTTGCCAGGTCCGTTGAGCCTGTTAGGCGTGTTAAGAAGAGATCCTCTTCGTCTGACTTGGTTTGGCTTCGCTTATTCTGATGACTTGCGTTTCGAGTACGGACTTTGTGTGTGTATTCACTTGTTAGGGAGTTGAATTAACAACGTCATTTCTTTTCTATGGCACAGCTCCTACAGCTGCGGCAAGACAGCGTTTGTAATGAATTAGATAGAGGCAGTAATGGATTGCGAGGAATGTCTCCATCTTTCCTGCTGGTCTACGCTTTCTCTGCCTATATGGGACGTGCAGCGACACTGATCCATCGCTGCCTGCTGCGCCGGTGCCTCAAAATTGCTTCATATTGACCATCAGAGAGTGTATAGTCAAAGGCAGCGATATCTATATCTCCGTCGCGTAGCTTCCCTTACCATCATATTTCTCGGCATTTTACAGGACTTCAACAATCTTCATTCAATAAATCTTCTCAAACTAAATACATACACCATGCGGCACTCTCATGGATTCGGTCTCATTACCACATACTTTGGGAGAAGCTTCGTGCCATTGATTTTCGGCTATGGCTTGGGAGTTTTCTCGACGCTCATGATTCTCGGTGTATGATTCTAACCCAAGGTTTTCAAATACATATGCTAACATATCCCAGAAACTATTTAACATGATAATCAGGCTTCCGATATGGGAAATAGAGGACTACCAGGCGTAAAACACGGGGACTCCTACGAGCCAAGAGAAGGAGATCATTCAGAACTGGTAGAGCTGTTGGTAGGATGTCGCTTGCTCGCATGTATACTGGTTACTTTTGCTTTTTGTGTTGGACTAGGATAAATCGTGGAGGCAAGGTAGATGCTAGTTCTCAAGCATGGATGATAAATCCTAGAATCTGTCGCATTATTTGTGCTCCTCAATATTCCAGCTTAGACGCTATATATGCTCGATATGGCCTTCTCTGTACACCAGCGGCACATTTGCTAATTGTGTGATGATTAGTGGGTCATGTGACGGAGTCAACAAGATGCGGGGACAGCAAAAAGTACTTTCTACCGTTTCGACTCTATGTTGTTGTCAAAAGGCAAACAACATGGCGAGTACTATTTCTTCGGAGGATTGTAGACCTTTCCATCCCATGTCTGTCCTGGAACAAGAGCAGAAAGTGGAAGAAATGCAGCAACCAGGAACGGACGCTACTCCATATGATGGAATGGCATACATTATCCCACGGTACATACACCAAACTTGATCCAGTATAAACAGAGTATATTTACAATGGCAGATGGTATTTGAATCCCAAGTATAGCGATTTAAAAATCATTTGCCGTGGAGAAACGTTGCCCGCCCATCGACTCGTTGTCTGCTCCAATTCGTCGTACTTCGCGCGACTGTCTGTGATAGCAAATTTGCGGTATGTTAGGAAGCCTTGCTTTTCTTTCCTGACTGATGATGTGTAGGAAGGATTGACGCAGGAAATTTTTCTGGAAGACCATGGGCCCTTTCAGTTAAAGATGATGCTGCAATATCTGTACATGGAAAAATACACCCCTGAGCCCGCAATGTTAGCGGAGATTTATGGTAAAGAAAATGGGGACATCTCCCTATTCGAGTATCGGGCTGCTTTTCATGCTCAAATGTACGGAGTCGGAGATTATTTCCAAATTCCAGGGCTCAAGACCGCAGCTCAGCGGTACTTTACCTCAGCATTTTCGTTCCTATTGAACCGCGATGCATTCTGCACAGCAGTCAGTGAGGTCTATAACTCCACACTAGAATCGGATAGGGGACTACGAGATATCGTTGTCTAGACGACAATCTCTAATAATAAAGAAGGATGGGGGCCCAAACTGAACAGGGATATGTTAAAACAGGTGCTGGAGTTTAGTTATGATTTTGGTGTAGCAGTGTTGGAATATCTTTGAATGTATCCTGGTAGACTGATCCTGTCAGGGTATACAAATATGACCAAGCCTTGATTACGGCCAGACTCGTATTCGATTGCATAATTTCTTGTATCAAGGCCAGAAAGGTATTGTACCACATGTGATCCCTCTCCGATCCCCTCTCCTTTTCTCTTCTCTTCATCCCGGTCTTCTAACTTCATATCCTCCTTTATTGTCTTTATATCGGAACTTGTCAAGTTATCAAGCCAGCGAATTCGTCATCATCTGTAGATAAGATGAGCTCGTTTGGGGCCTCCGATGGAAGTCTCGTTGCTCCAGGTAAGTTCTGATGGAGAATTGGACAAGTCCTGCCCTTGGCTTGCGCCATAGCTCTGAACCCTCGACTTACCATCCTTCAGATGAACAGAAACGCGGACTTCACAGCACCACGGACCAGGGAGGAACGCGCTATCCTAGGCAGGACCCTTAAAACGGTAAAATGGAAGACATCGCTTCGAGGTATCTCCTGGGACTCCTCAATATTATTATGCTTTATTGACGAACAAGGTGGCTTCTCGATCCGCAGTACAGTGACTTGAAGATCACTTGTGGTCGACGAAAATCTCCAGCTCATCGAGTTATTTTCTGCTCTTCTTCTTCATACTTTGCAACCGCATGTACCGTAGCTTTGTGGTATGTCTCTCTCGCTAATTATGCCAGTTTGTACGGTGTACTAATGGCTAATAGGAGGGAGTGACGCAAGAAATCTCAATCGACCACTTCAAGCCGCTTCACATCGAGAAAATGCTGCAGTATCTATACATGGGCGATTACACAGTCGAAATCGATGATGTAATCAATGCGATGGACCATACTACCTCGTCGATCCCGTTGAGCCCTATGCAATCTGCGGACTACGAGGAATGTCTTGTCGCTTTGCGTGCGAGAATATATGATCTCGGCGACTACTTTCAGATTGATGCTCTCAAGGTTACGGCAAAACGGCAGTTCCAGATTACACTTGAGCGGGGAAAACGGAGGAAGCATTGGTTGAGGTCATCAAAGTGGTCTACAACTCTACTCCGGAGTCTGACAAGGGGCTGCGAGATATCCTGATTGATGACATCGTCATTCTTGACAGAAGACTTAGTAGGGGTGTGTTGAGAAAGGTACCGGATGAATTTGCATTCGATGTCCGTATCAGCTCGTTGTACTGCTTGCGCGTGATGAAGGCACCTCGGTTGTCCAACCCCATGGCACCGCCCAAGACAGTGCGGTGATGATGTGCATTTACAGAATTTTTTTGCAAAGTCAGAGGTATATTATGGACTGGGAAGTATTTATCTTTTACCATGTGATCTCTTTGTGCGTGTGCAATTGTGGGTTATGATATACATGGTTACTATCAGACCTCATTCGGACCCGATTCGGAGTTAAATATAGTGGAATATATACTAAATTCGACTTTTACTAATTAAATTCCTTCCATAATACACAGAGACGTATGCACAGGACTCACTGTTGACGTAGCTTCCAGATTACGACCACTTCGAGTGGTCATGGTCACCGTTTCTGATGTATGCATCAACTCCGCGCTTGAAGGCAACGCTCAACGCATTTGGTCAGATACGGACACTGAAAGCATTTACTGATTCATGATCTACGGTTTCAAGTCGAATATCTACGATCTGCTTTGCTAAATGTCGAAGACGAAACACTAAATGTCAGCATATTCCTGGTAACCCTGTACCTGGCTGCAATCTTCGCCCCCCACATCGCTATTATAATGTCTTTGATTGTAACTGAACGGCTTCTCAGGTACCTACTTGCATATTATGTATTCATGTGCCAATACTTAACATGAAGAGAACAACCCGTTTATGGGCGGTGGGTGGACCCCATATACTGCCATGTACTTCGAGATATATAACACCTGGAAAATTCCAATTTACCATGCTCTACTAACAAGAGGAATTGTCCATTCTCAACTATAAAAGACTTCTTGGACCGCAATGGGAGCATATACTACAGAGAGTCACAAAGGGGCTAGCTGTATTTGGGTGCACTGAATGTAATCTATGGTTCACATTGAGGTCAACGGACTTGGCTAAGCAAACAGCATAAATTGTGGGATTCACATTTGCAAAATCATGTGACTATTGGGTTTGTCTCCCTTTGTATTTTCAGCGTCCATCATTTTCTAAGTCAGCATCTGTCGAGCTATCAAGACAGCTGCTCTATCTCCATCTTCAGACAAACTGGACTCCAGTGATAAGGTCAGTTTTTCTGCATGTTCGAACGCGCTATGATAAAATACGCTGCCTTCATTTTATTTTGAAGCTTGTGGCTCGTGTAGCCTGTATGGATGCTGTACTCACTGACAATCATCCAGTTGAAAGGAAAGGGAGTCGCGATATATCACAAGTGCACGTTGGCGCCTACATCGGCAAGATGGGAGAGGGTTTTCGAGAGTATACAGCTCCACGACCATCTAGCTTCTCGCTATACTTTATTAACAAAGCAGGTTTTATCTCAACCCTCGATACAGCGATTTGAAAATTACCTGTGATGGGCAAACTTTCCCGGCTCATCGAGTAGTTGTCTGCTCTAACTCTTCATATTTTGCAGCTGCTTGTAGCGATAAATTCGCGGTATGAAACTCTCTATAACCCGTTTTCCGCAGTATACTAACGTTATATAGGATGGAGCAGCGCAGGAAATTTCCATCACCGGGTTCAGCCCACTGCAAGTCAAAATTATGTTGCAGTGCCTCTACATGGGGTACTATACTATCAAAGATGAGGATGTGGATGTGGCAGCCCTGGCAGTATTTGGCGCTACAAAATCCCTTTACCGAGGGATTACCCAAAGAGAACGCATTGTTATCTTCCATGCACAGATGTACGGCGTTGGCGCTTGCTTTCAGAGCCGAAGACTCAAGTTCATAGCTGAACAGAGTTTCTCCGACACATTTCGCCAGATCAAGACTGTGGAAGCATTTACTGCAGCTGTTGAGGTTATTTACAGTACGACGCCGGAGTCGGACAGAGGTCTGCGTAAAATTGTGGTTCAGAATATGATGGACAATAACAAGGGTTTCGACAAGGTCATAGGAGAGGTGCCGAAATTTGCAACTGATCTTCTGATTAGTGCGTTGTGCCGCATTCGCCGCATAAATGAAAGTTCGAGGTGGTAGGAGTGCATACAAATACTCTACAGGAATCTTTGGGCATTTCCAGAATGGAAAATGCAGTTCTTAAAAACACAGACTTATTCCTACAAGGTTCGCGCTAGACTTTGGATTTGGTACGTAGTGCTGATGCTTCTTCGACTCGTAGAATCACGTGCACTATCGCTGTTGATTGCATCCTTTATTGAACCTAACCAGATAAATCAGTCCTACCATAACTGTATGTGAACGATCAAAGAATACGGACCTCGTGTCGCACCAGTACTGATAGGAAGCTGATTACAACAAAATGTCTACTCCCACGTAAATAACTCAATCTCTCAAATCTGCCATGGTTTACTAACAAGAGAAGATGGCTTCGCAAACACCCACAACTCAGTGACTTTGAGATCATATGTGATGGACAAAAATTCCCGGTTCATCAAGACATTATATGCCCTGGTTATTCCTATTTTGCAGGTGCCAGTAAATTCAGGGTACGTCTTAATTCCAACTCCCCCAGTCTCCTGTACTAACGGAAATAGGAGGGCGTGACACAAGAGATAACTTCAACGACTTCGATCCTCCTCATATTGAAAAGCTGCTGGAATATCTGTACACGGGGGACTACACCATCGACGAAGACGATGTCAAAAATCTGATGAACCACACCACATCATCTCCCCAGAGAGCAGCAGTAAGCGCTACATTTTCAGAATCCTGCAAAAACTCCTCCGAAAATGACATGAAAAGTGAATGCATCGCCATCTTCCACACAGAAATATACAATCTCGCCGACTACTTCCAACTCAAAAGCCTTCGAACTCTGGCTAAAGAGAACTTTCATTCCATGTTCAAGACAGTAACAAGCCAAGGACTGGTGCCGTGATTGATGCGGTGTATAGCGTGATGCCAGAGTCGGATCCTCTGCGGTTTTGGGTGGTTTATAGAGTACTTCGGAGTGAAAGAGTGATGCTTAGGGAGACGTTGACTGGTGTGCCGGAATTTGCGATTGATCTCTGGTGCGGCGTTGACTGCTGTTTGTCAGAATATTACGTTTACTATGAATGAATACTGGTGAGGATATGCGGGGGATTATTAGGGCTGATAGCCGAGAAATCATGACATCGATATGGTTACTGTAGGCTATCTTCGGATTAGCTGTCATTATACACGATTCATACGTTGAGCTTTAAACGGAAAAAATTCCCATATTCATTATCACGCATGATCTATGCATAACCTACCGCACCTTATGATCCTCCCCGGAAAACTCCCCGAACCACACCACAGTGTGGACCTACACGCAACTAAGCTTCATTCTAGGCCTAGTCCGGTTCAACGCTTTCCCGATACAGTAGCAATATGCCATCCGAGGTCCGAGTTCCCCACACTCTCGGGGCTCGGCCAAGGGTAGCTTAAATAGCCCCCGGGGTGCTGGATAGCGACATGTTCACAAATATCTAAGAAACGAAATCATCGTCACGATGTTCTACCAACCGGGCTCGACACCGCATAACCTTCCTCATGACCCGTTCAAGGTATGGCCCTCACCCTCTTTCCTCCACTACTAATCCTGATAATGGCAACAGGCCTGCGTCGTCCCCCGCCCAATCGGCTGGATAAGCACAAAATCCCACGACGGCCACACCAACCTCGCCCCCTACTCCCAATTCAACAACCTAACCTTCGACCCGCCGTACGTGATGTTCTCCGCGAACCAAACGCCCTCCCAAACGCGAAAAGACACCGTCGTCAACGCAGAGAATACGGGCCATTTCGTCTGGAACCTAGCGACCTACGATCTCCGCGAGGCTGTTAATATCTCCGCGGAGCAGGTCCCGTACGGGACGGATGAGTTCGTGCGCGCGGGGCTGGAGAAGGAGGATGCGAGTATGATGGATGTACCCATGGTCAAGGACTCGCCGGTGAAGTTCGAATGCGTGTATCATTCTACGCTAAGGTTACCTGCGAACCCGCCCATGGGAACTGTGGATGTTGTTATTGGAAAAGTGGTGGGGGTTCATGTGGATGATAGGGTGTTGACGGATGGGAAGATCGATGTGCGCAAGACGAAGCCCATTGCTAGGTGTGGGTATTTTGAGTATGCGGTTGTGCAGGATACGTTTGAGATGGTTATTCCTGGGGGGAAGGAGATTCTTTATGGGTTGGAGGGGAGTGCGAAGAGGAATGCCGAGATGCCGAGGTTGTAACCACGTGCGGAGTAGGTATACCAGGATGATGTGCATTCTATCATAGCATAGCATAGCATTGCATAAATGTACATAGTTTATAGGTCCTTCTTTTTGGCAACCTGAAGACCCTGGTTGAAATTCCCCCACTTCGCAAACGATAGATCCGAGATATAGTTATCCCTCGGCCTCCACGGCCCCCGATCAGCTGCCTTGGGCAGGTCCTTCTCAGCGACGGTGACATACGTCGAGTTGAGATTCAACAACCGTCTATCCTCCAAGTGCGTGTTTTCAGCCAGGCGCGGCGTCGCAGCTACAACACCGTTATCTTCCATCCATCGCATCAACCGGGTGATAAAGTGCGCTGTCGCATCAGCACCAAGCGTCCACGATGCATTCGTGTACCCGATCACGAACGAGGTATTCGGAACATCCTGCAGCATCACGCCGTTCCAGAGGTACTTATCGCCAAGATGGATGGGTTCACCGTCGACGGTAATGGATGCCCCGCCGGCGATCTGCAGCCGCAGACCGGTAGCCGTGATTAGAATATCGAGATTCTCGAGACTATCGCCCGAGGCAAACTTCATTCCGTTCTCCGTGACATGGTCGATCGTATCCGTTTTTATATCTGCGCGGCCCTTGCGCAGCGCTTTGTAGAAGTCTCCGTCCGGCGACACGCACAACCGCTGGTTCCAGGGGTTATATCGCGGGTTGAAGTGCGGGTCCCATGGGATGTGCGCGGGAAGCTGGCTCTTGGTACGCATGCTCATGATGAACCGTGCTAGCCAGGGGAAGGACTGGCAGAAGAGAAAGAAGATGCGGGATGTCCAGATCCATGAAATCCGCTGCATTTTGCGCGACCATGAAGAGGGCAGGAAGTATGACCAGATGGATGTATTGCGGTTCGGGAGGGAGAGGATGTATGTCGGGGAGCGCTGGACCATGGTGCAGAGGCGGGCTTTTTCGGCCAGGTTCGGGAGCAGGGTCACAGCTGTTGCGCCGGAGCCGACGATTGCGATATTCTTATCGGTATAGTCGAGGTCTTCGGGCCAGAATTGAGGGTGGATGAGCTGGCCGCGGAAGTTATCCAGGCCCGGGATGGGTGAGTGCAGGGGTTGGTTGTAGTCGTAGTAGCCTGTGCCCCAGACGATAAACCGCGCATTCATGGTCTTGGTCTTGCCATCGTGCTCGACTGTAAGCGACCAGAGGTTTTCCTTGGAAGACCAGTCTGCGGCGAGGACTTTGTGTTGGAAGTGGATGTGCGGTGTGATTTTGTATTCGTCTGCGGTGTCGCGCAGGTACTTTGCTATCGATTCGCCGGTGGCGATCGGGTTATCCTGATGCCAGGGATGCCATGCGAAGCCAAAAGTAAACAAATCTGAGTCGGAGCGGATACCGGGGTAGCGAAAAAGATCCCACGTCCCACCGAGATTATCGCGGGCTTCAAGAAGGGCGTAAGAATGGTTAGGGAAAGCAGATTGAACGCGATATGCGGCGTTGATGCCGGAGATACCGGCGCCAATAATGACAACATCTGTGGTCTGTGTGTCTGTCATGTTGACTAGAGGGTTTGACATTGTAGTGTTTAGGAAAGAGAAAGACGCAAGTAATATACTTGAAAGATGCTCGCAAGGATTGCGGAAAATAGCAAAGATTGGCCAATCAACGGCCACTTGCCGATCCACGGTTCATGGCAGCCGACTTTCCTAATGCGGTATTCACGATGCTATTCAATTTCGAGATTCATATTCAGATCAGATGAGAGATCTGACCTCGGACTGCTAACTGTTCCTAGACCGAGGTTCTTTCTTTGGGAAGTGTTTGCGATGCTCGCAAGCCCGTATGTATTTGTACTTGTAGTCTGATGTCCCCCCCCCTTCCTTGTTCTGTACAACACAATGTGCGACAATGACACAAATCACCCTCCGGCAGAAACTAGACCTGATCCCAGCCATCGCATCAGTCTGGCTGACTATTATCTTCGCCGCGCTAACCGGCTTATTCCAACGCCGAGCTAAGACGTGGTACTTGCATATATGTTACGCAGTCTTGCGAAAGGTTACCCGGCGACTATCGCCGTTGCAGATGCAGTGCGTCCCTACAAACCTATGAATAAGTATACTATGTACAAAGTACGGAGTATGTTAACTAGAATAGATGGGTGTCCCCCTCTACAAGCGCAATGTACAACAAGTACATGACCAAAACTAAACAACCACCGCGCACCGTCTCCCTAGAATCCGGTGCTTACAGTCACTGGATCGGATCCCCTGACGCCTCGCATGTGCTTATCTGGTACCACGGCGGCGGCTTCGGGCTCCCAGCAAACAGAGGCTACTTTAAATTTTTCGCGCGACTGCTGGCCGACGCGAATAAATCGCAGCCAAACTCGCTATCTGTGTTCTGTCTGAGTTATACGCTCGCTCCGCACGCGCAGTACCCAACCCAACTCCGCCAAGCAGTCGACTGTCTACGCCATGTGTTGGAAACCCATACACCAGAGAAGGTGTTATTAGGTGGCGATTCCGCCGGTGGAAACCTTGTCGGCGGGGTGCTCTCGCATCTCGCGCACACCCACCCCGAAATCAAACCCATCAACCTCTCCGGCGCCCAAATAAAGGGCACCATAATGCTAAGCCCCTGGACATCGCTGGACAGCGAATTCCCCGACCAAACCATCGATTCTCGGGGCGACATTGTCACCGAGTATGTAGCGGGCCCCTGGGCAGGGGGGTACCTTGGTTCGGCGGCACGAGACTTTTACACGGATCTGTCGCGGGCGCCGACGGAGTGGTATGCGGATTTTCCGGTGGAGCGGATGCTTGTTTGTGCGGGGGGCACGGAGATTATGCTTCCGTTGTTGGAGGATTTGGTGGATAAGATGAAGGCGGGGAGGAAGGTGGAATTTGTCGTTGGGGAGAGGGAGTGTCATGTCGCGCCGGTTTATCATTTGTATGTTGGGGAGGGGACGGAGACGGAGCAGGGGAGGGAGGTTAAGGTGTTTTTGGGGGAGTGCATCGGGAAGGCGTAGTAGCGCATCGGTCATAGTAGTATTTATGCTCATGATTAAGTACATAGGAAATGATACCAGTGCATAAGGCATATTCAGTACACAAGATGATATTCACATACAGAATCGGAATAATCATACAAATCATACATAACAATACATAACTAAATCATTGCTCACTTTGTTCCCATTTGCGCAACTTCCGCAAAATCCCCGATCCAATCCCCCGAGCAGCCTCCTGCATCCATGACGGAAACGCTCTAACCAGCGAATAGTGAGCCAGCCGCGAGGGCAGGATAACCTGGCCACTGCTCTGTGTCAGGATCTGCTTGACGACTGCCGCTGACACGGTCTGGGGTGTCAACACCGGCTGATTGAATTGGTCACCGGCGTCGGTGAGCTGCTTAATCATGGCTGTGCGCACCCAGAGGGGGTGAATCACACTGCGTGCGTTAGTATGAACCGTGTTTAAACAAACTGTATTTGGAAGACTCACCTGGTCCGAACCTTGGGGGCATGGTACCAAAACTTCAACTCCTGTCTCAACCCCTCATGGAACGCCAGCGCACTAGACTTGGTGCAACAGTAATCCACCATCTCACCCAATGCCATAAAACTAGCCATACTAGCAACCGTAATCACATGGCCGTGGTTCTTCTTGATCATGTCCGGGAGGAACTCTCGGACAGTCATGAAGTGCGAGACCGTGTTGACCTCGAAGGTCTGCCGGATCTTGTCCTCGGGTTCCTCGAGGATGGTCCCGTCATGGCCTACACCGGCGTTGTTGACGAGGACCGTGGGTTCTCCGTGTGCCTGACGGATTTTGTCTCCCACGGTCTTGAGGCTGGATGAATTTGTGATGTCGCAGATGTAGAAGAACACGTTTTTGGCTGTTTTGTTAGCTTCGTTCTTTCATTTTGGAATAGGGAACATACGCAGCTTGAATTCAGGCTCCTTGATATCCACAATAACCACTCTAGCACCCGCCTGCGATAGATCCTCCATGACCTGACGGCCAATACCGCCAGTACCCCCGGTGAGCAGAACCAGCTCCTTCTCACCCTGCCAGGAGTCCGAATTCCAATTGTTCAGACTCCATTTAGACAGCGTGCGATTGGTATATCTCAAGAAACCCAGGGCCAGAATCGCGGCCAGGGAGTTCTGGGCCAGTGGCGATTGAAGCACCTGCTGGACCTGGGGGTGGGCTGCGAGTTCTTTGAATTGGTCCATTTCGGTCTTTGTCAATGTAATTCGTGCTTGTGATTAATTTGCGTATATTGCACTGGATGATGGATCACTTATAAGTCTCCGGAATAAGATGTCCTCGGCTCACATGGAGTTGATATGGTTGGGGTATGGCTGGGGTTTGAGTTATTACCCGATGGGGAAATCGTTGCGAATTGAAGATCTCAATGATGGGGTTGCGAGCCGAATATTTGAGCCTCTGGATGAATATGCATTGATCTCCGTGGATATATTAGCTGCCTGGAGTATGATTGTCTCTACTGAATATCTATTGCACGGGGCAACTCTCAATCTATATACTCTTCTGTGAAAATGCTCCATCTGACCGGCCTGGCCATCGTCCAAGGTTACATTGTCCAACACTTCTTCCCCGAATACCACTTCCGCACCACCGTCTTCACCTCTCTCTGCCTCAATGTCCTCCTCTACGCCTTCTACCGACTCTTAATCTACCCTTACTTCCTCAACCCCCTCCGCCATCTCCCCACCATCCCGGGCCGCCCGCATGTAAAAATCATCTTCGACAACCCCCGCGGCCGCATCCCCCTCGAATGGATCCGAACAGTCCCCAACGAGGGCCTCATCCACTTCCGCAATGTCTTTTCGCAGTCCATGCTGCTCGTTACGAACCACCAGGCGTTGCTGGATGTGATGTCCTCGCGGACGTATGATTTCGAAAAGCCATGGCGTGCGCGCGACTTTCTCGCGCGGATCATCGGGTTCGGGCTCATTCTGAGTGAGGGACAGGCGCATCGCAAGCAGCGCCGGGCGCTGACTCCGGCTTTTAATATTAAGAATATTCGCGCGTTATACGGATTGATGTGGGAGAAGACTGGTCTGCTCTTGGATGAGATGGAGTCGGAACTCCAGCGCAATCCGTTCGAGGAGGTGTCTAGCATGGGCAAGATCGAATTGAGTATCTGGGCTAGTCGACTTACGCTTGATATCATCGGTCCGGCTGCTATGGGACGTGACTTTCGGTCGCTGCATAATCCTGAGAATAAGGTGGCCGATAGTTTTAGTGCGATTCTGGAGCCGACGCGCGAGAAGATGGCTTTCCTGGCGGTCAACTTTGTGCTGCCGCAATGGTTTGCCAAGCGTCTGCCATGGTCTTTGAATGAGGTTGTTGACAACGAGACTGGATTCCTGCGCGATCTCTGCAATGAAATTGTCCAGGAGAAAAGGGCAGCTATTGTGGCCTCTGGAGCGACAGCCAAAGAGCTGGAAGCCGATATTCTGGGAACGATGATGATGGGCGGTGATTTCACCGACGACGAGTTGGTCGACCAGATGTTGACCTTCCTCGCTGCTGGCGTACGTCTCTCTACACCCCCTATACCCTTACAATCGCTAACAGGACCAGCACGAAACAACAGCCAGCGCCCTGACTTGGGGTTGCTACCTCCTCACCCTCCACCCACAATACCAAGACCGCCTCCGCGCCGAAATTCGTGCCCGCATCCCCTCCGGCAGCGCCCCAATAACCTGGTCCGACCTCGAATCTATGCCTTTATTGAATGGCATCTGCCAAGAAGTCCTCCGCCTCTACCCAACCGTCCCAGTGACAATCCGCGAATCCGTCCGCGACACCATCGTCGCCAACAAACCCGTCCCCAAAGGCACGAGGCTCATCCTTTGCCCGTACGCTATAAACCGGAGTCCGGAGTTCTGGGGACCCACGGGGGACGATTTCTTGCCGGAGAGATGGATTGATACGGATCCTGAGAGTGGGAAGCAGACGCCGAATCAGCATGGTGGGGCGGGGACGAATTTCGCGCAGATTACGTTCTTGCATGGGCAGAGGAGTTGTATTGGGAAGGATTTTGCGAGGGCGGAGCTGCGGTGTGCTATGGCGGGTGTTGTTGGGCGGTTTGGGTTTCGGATGCAGGATCCTAAGCAGGAGATTCATATTGCTGGGGCTGTGACTACGAAGCCCGTGGAGGGGATGCATTTGGCTATGGAGAGGGTTGATGAATGGTAATGTTATGATGCATGCTTATTATACTTGTGAATGTCAACATCAATATGAATATGAATGTACATGAACTTTTGGAAATACAATCAATGCATATGTTCATCTTCCTCGGCCTCATTCCACCCTTCAAACCCATCCTCCCAAATATCCATCATAGCATCTTCCTTGTCCTCCCTCGACCCATCACCCTCCATAACACCCTTCCACTGCTCCATCTCCTCATCATCCAACAAACACTGATCAAACACCTCCGTGACCTTCTCCGTATCAATCCCCTCCCCAATCATCACAATCTCCTGTCTTCTATCTCCCCACCGTCCATCAAAGTCATTCTCAATGGACTTGCGGACGTCAGGGTCCTCAGGCCAATTGGCCGGATCCTCTTCGGCAAACCACTTCCCGCCACAGGAAATGGTCAGGATGGCACCGGCTTGGGACCATTCGCCTGATTGGAAGGGGCGGGATGCGAGCCAGAAGAAGCCTTTGCTGCGGAGGAGGGGGGAGAAGGCGGGGTGGTTGCGTTTGTTTTGGAGGGCTTCGTCGGGGTCGATTACGATTTCGCTTTCTTCGTCGGAGGCGTCGGAGGTTTCTGAGGTTTCATCTTCATCTTCGTCCATTTTGTCATCACCTTTGTCGTTGTCGTCTTCCTCGTCTTCATCATCATCTTCTCCTTCTTCGCCATCGCCATGCTGAAGGAGGATGAACTTGTTATGCAGCAAATCCCACAGTTTCCGGGGATTAAACGGGCGTCTCGCCGAGTACACGAAGTTATTAATCCCATACCTACACACATATCACAGTTAGCAAACGCCTCAGCCTGTATACCAGGAGAGAGGAAGGAACATACTCGAGGGTCTCCGGCTTCGGCGCCATCCTCTCCCCATTCCCCGTATTCTGCAAAGTCATCTCATGCAAACTCCTCAACCACCCAGCCCCACTAGCAGCCTTCAGGAAATCAAACCGTCCCGTCTTGATGATCTCCTTCACATCAACCTTCGAGTACTTACTCTCCAGCACCTTGGCATTAGGATTCAGGAGTGTAAGGAGATGTTTTATCCTAGCGAGACGAGGAGGATCAATCATATCCGTTTTGTTGATGACGAGGACGTCTGCGAACTCGATCTGATCGACTAGGAGGTCTGAGATTGTGCGCTCGTCTTCGGGGACGATGGCATCGCCGTAGCGGTCTGAGAGGAAATCTGCTGTGTCGAGGTTGGCGTAGATGTTGAATGCGTCCAGGACGGTGACTGTTGTGTCGAGACGGGCCATTGTATGCAACCCATTCTTCTTACTTTACCAGAAGTCCTCTGTCAGTATACATCCACACGCATCCAAATACACGGTAGTGGGGAGGGCGTACACATCAACCAAAACCTTCTTATCCTCCTCACTCAACTCCCCCAACTCCTCCTGATCAAACACAGCCCCGAATTCCGTTGTAAACGTCTCCGCAACCTGCATCGGCTCGCTAATCCCCGTACTCTCAATAACAACATATTGCACGTCGTTCTTTTGCGCTAACCGGGCGAGTTCGGCTAACAGGTCTCCGCGGAGGGTACAGCATATACAGCCGTTTTGGAGTTGGATGAGTTTTTCTTTGGTGCGGGTTACGTGGTGGTGGGTTATTAGGGTTGCGTCTATGTTTAGGCTGTTGGGGTTAGATGGGTTGGTAGGGTTGATGGGGGAGAGTGGCTTACCGACTCATGTCATTAACAATGACAGCAATTCGCAGACCATGGTCTGGTGATTTAAGAATATGCTCGAGGAGTGTTGTCTTGCCGCTTCCCTGTTTCGTTTCCGTTAACATGCCCTCACACATACCGTGTATAAGATACTCACCAAAAACCCCGAAAGAAGCGTAACAGGCAAAGCCCTCTTCTCCCCGTTCTTCTTGTCCGCAACCTGATGCACGGGTTGCTGGACAGGGTACGAGAGGGTATCTGTGCCGGAGTTAATGACCATCTTGCTTGCTTGTCTTGAGTTCTTGGGGTTTGGAAAAAAAAAGTTACAGGATTCGGTTCTTTTGCTACGGTTTGCTTGTTATATACCCTGTCTACAGAGAGATACCTTGGGGGCTTCCTCCAAGGTATGCTGTCTCCAGTTCATGCGTAGGAATGTATGTTTCTATGGGTTGTTTGTAGACTAGGGTTGTCGTGCTTAGAATTTCGGAGATCTAATTGGTGAATTCAGTCTCCAAGGTACTACAGCAGGGTCCTCGCGGCGTGTACCCCGGTGTGCGAGGGCGAATCAGGGCTCACTTATTACTTGTAGAATTCGTAATCAATTATATTCTGTACATCGTCATACTATTCCTAACGTGCCGCTAACTCTTCGTGCACAGTACTTGTACGTAGTGGATCAGCGGTTACAGCCTCTTCCCGGCAAACACCAACGCGGTGATACAGGCCGAATTGCCCGACCACCACAGCAGCGACCGGATGAAACTCAATGTCTCGGACTCGATGAAGACATAGGCGAGGCCGTATGCGACGCGGGACAGGGTGTACCATGCGCCGATGGTGTTGATTGTTTCGCTGGGGACGCCGGCCTGCACCGCCAGGAGGACTGCACATTATTAGTAATTGTGTTTAGAATAATTAGAGAGGGAAAGGACATACTGCCAGCAACGAAAAACGGGAAACCCTCGACAGCGTTGGCATGCGCGGCTTCCTGTCTCTTCAACCGGTTCAGCGTCGTCCGGCTCAATTTACCAGCCTGCACGGCAGCCTCGCCGTATTTGCTCAGATCTTCGCGGGGCGAGACATTGTGGTCGAGTCCGTGACGAATCTTACCGCCGCGAGTGCTCAGGAGGGCGTAGGCGAGGACGAAGTTGGCGACGAGGTAGCCCGCCGCGTGGTTGGGGGGTTGTTGGCCGGAAGCGGCGCGGAGGCCGAGGGTGGTTAGGATGGTCCTATGTTGTTAGCATTGCGTTCTAATGTATTTAGAATGAGTACTTACGACATGTTGTTCAATTGGAGGTTGTCGTGAATTCGGATTTCGTACAAGACGGAGACGTGTTGATGAGGGGGATCGACTGTTTATACCCCGTACCTCGGTGATCGGCATTAATAACAAACCTGCTTTCAGCTGAACAACTCAAATCAATTCCCGGAAACCAGTCCATCCCATTCCGGTCCGTCGGGCAAATCAAACAGTGTCCCAAAATCAAGTGCCTGTAGCGTCAGCATACTGAATACTTTATTGGGACACCTCGGGGTACATACTGAAAGACCGCTGAAATCCATCGGAAACACATGGACCGGGTCGAATACAGACGGGGTCTGAAAATTAGCATCTTTTACTTCTGGGGAAATCAGGATACCTACCCTATCACGGTCCTCTACAAAGTTCAGCATCGCCTTGCAAGCCGAGAGCACCTCCTCCGATGCCCGTCCAATCGCAACATGCACATCTTCCCCATTCAACTTTGCTTTAACCGATGCAAAGACTAAACCGAGGAAAATATACGCTTTGTCTCCTTTACCGTTAGGATAGATTCGCGATTGCAAAGCTTGGATCATCCGTTCAACCGCCCGCATCATCACGGATTGTTGCGACCGTACGAGATCTGTCAATTGGCTGCCGGGTGTCTCCTCCATTTGTAGCTGTAATTCCGCGCAGACAGTAATAGCTGCGTAAAAAAATTCGTGTCGGAACATGTTAGGTGCCAGGTCCCGCATGTGCGCATGAGGTACATCCTCCTCGAGCATCGAGAGAATGTGCAGCGACAACTCTAGGCAGATTTTCCGGGAATAAGTGTGTTTCGGGGATTGCAGTACTGAAAAATAAAACGGTCGATGTAGGATGAGTAGATATCGTCGCATTGTAAATGAATAAAGCGACTTGGCAAATGTCATCCCACTGCCATGTTCGAATGCAGCCAATCCCTCCTCCATGTGTCGGACTAACATATCACTCATGCGCAAGGCTTCGTCGTATGTGAGCGTGAACTTCAAACTGTTGACCATCTCCATAACCTTGGTTCGCACCGGCAGCGACCGAGACAACACGGCTTGAAAGTATCCATCAGAGACACCAGCCTTCGGTGCAGGATCTTCTGCCATGTCCTCCTCCAGGTCGGAATCATCCAAGTTCGACGGTGCATCGCAGTCGCATTCTTCCAGGTCGATGGACGGTCGCATGCCCCCGTCCGCAGATGATTGTAAATCCAGTTCCATGACCGTAGCCCACAGACGACGACGCATCTCACCCCAAAATTTAGAATGACGAAAGCGTCGTGGGTTCCGATGTAAACCCATCGTCAGCGCAGACCTTGTTAAAGATCCCGATGCAATCCAGGTGATATCCCCGTCTGTCGCATCTATCTGTCGCGCAAGCATCAAGAGGCATCGAACCTGGAGGAGGTCGTAATTGATATTGGCACCCACAAACACAGACGTAACCCAAGACTGGACAGCCATAATCCATCGGCTCGTGGTCTGGTGCATAGACTCTATTCCTGTCGGCTTGGCTTCCGGAGGGTAAAAGCTGCTGCCAACGGCCATCACAGCCAGCAGTTTAGCTAGGAATACCGTGTCTGCATTCATTTGGCCCACCCAATATGCCTCATACTGCCGCATAAACGTCTGATAGTGCAAAATCCGATGCGTAGTTTCAAACGTCGATAAATACAAGTGCACCAGCTGGTCTGCAAACGGCCGAGCAGGGACCATTTCCTCTAGCCGGAACGCATGGTCGCGATACGTACGCTGGTGATTCTGTCGCTCTCGCGACCACATTTGGTGCTTAAGTTTGTCCATATCACCTCTCTGCTCGGGGTTTTTATTCTTGGACTCACGGTGCAAGAAACCACCGACATGTGGGAACTGCCTGGGTTTAGCCCGGCTCGCCAAACACAAGACGAAAACTTACCAACGACATGAACAACGCGTAATTCGACCGACCAACATATCTCGTCCCGCCATTCGAGCCCCGAAAACACTGATCCGGCAACGAATCAACAACCTCAGCAACACCATCCGGCCGTCCCGCGTCCGACAGATCACCTAGAGTATCGGGTGTGTTAATAGGCGCGCCCTGTCTGACAATCGCATGTTCTAACGCTTTCACCCTCCCGCGCAGCTCCTGCATCTCATCCTGCCGCGAAGCCGGCTTAGTGACTCGATTCCGCGAGTCAAACACATGCATCCCGCTGGAAAGCGACGCGTTATTACCAGCGCTGCTAGTAGCTGGCACGGGCGGAGTACTTTCCAACCGCTCGTCACGTACATCTGCGTCTCTCCATTGACTCACGTACGCAGCGTACGAGCACTGGTCTGGCATTTTGGACTTGACGCATTGCGCGCACGGCATGGACCTGTCGCATTTGAGCTTGCGGCGTCTGCAGATTGTGCAGGAGAGAGGAGGTCTGCGGCGACGAGGGGGTTCCATTGCAGTTTTCTCGGATATCCAGATATAAATTGAATGTATTCGTGTTGTGGTTGTTTGAAGAGGAAGAATAAGATATGGCCGGAGGTGGGAGACGCGAGTCGGAATTACTGGATGCAGAAGTCCCGGAGATACCGCTTCTTTTTTGATAATTATCTCCGTTATCTGATATGATCTAATCTATCGCCCTATGTACAGTACACCGGAATTTTGCACTGGCAGAATAATTAAATATCATTGGTTGATAGTGAGCGGTCATAGTTGGCAGTATCCAGGTGGTCGAAAACTTTTTGCCTCCCACTGTACAGTGCCCGGTCAAAAGTATTCGAATGCCCAGTCGGGCGGCTCTAAATACATGTGCGCGCAGTGCGGGTAAATAGTTCCTCCGATAACCCCTCCGTCCGATAGCCTCTCCGCCCAACTAAATATATCGCTTATGCGACAGGCGCAGCCTGTGACAGGCGGTGAGCTGCCTCAGTGGCCATTTTCACCACCTTCCGCGACGTTAATACCGCTCTCTCCCATGACTTCGTGCGAATATCGCCTTGAAATTAGGCTCAATCGATTTCTCTCATATTTAAATAGTATATAACCACTGCCGGTTACAGCTGGAACCCGCCTCAATGGTAGGGGGGGGTATGCCGCGGGGGAGTTTGTTCCAGAACAAATATATTCGGCACTCCGGATGATATCAAGCCCTCGTAGAATCCCAATTACGTTACTCAAAGCCATCCACGGCTTCCGTCCGCGGCCGTTCTTGTATCCGAGCCAAAGCGAACGGAACTTGACCACGTAAGATCCTGCCACGTAACGAAACAAAATGAGGCAGTGAAACTCAACCAGAAATACCTAGACACCGTCTACAGGTGCCGCAGGATTACCGGATTTACCAAATGGACATATGGAAGGCTGAAACAAGCCCAGATAGTCTGCGAATTGGGCCCGCATGGGTTTAGTCTGATATTCAGTTATCGAGAACTCGGCTTGTAGTGGTTGTGATCAGGCAATAGCTCAGTCAAAGTAGCCATGAGATTAACAGGATATCCAAATCACTTCCAGAGATAAGTTTTCTCTGCTTTACCTGGGACTATACATCTTGGCCAACAATGAAACGGAAATGCGAGCTGCCATCCACAGTCCCGTGAATCGCAGAGTTCTCCAGAAGACCAGCTGCCGCCTACCACAACAAGTGGTCAGCCTATCTTGAGGATCTTACGAGAAGTGGAATAAAACGATGGCAATGGGCGTGTACTCAAGAGGTACACCCAGAAATTCAATCCTTCAGCAGCTAGATCCAATCTATCATGGTAAATCAGTCCTGAAAGGAAACTCAAGCCACATTTCGATTATTGATACGAAAAGCCCGGGAGAAGCAATGATGGTATATCACAGTTGATGTAGAAAAGAATAGAAAGAGATTATCAAAGGATATCAGGGACATCTCTGACTTTCCCACAGCAATCATACGATATTAGTTCCATTTTGGTTTGTCAATGCTCTGCATGTCTGACAAACAGCTAAGCGATGATACCTCTCGAGGAGTATAGATAGAGTCAACCCCCGATCACACCCCATCTTCCCTCCTCTCCCTCTGGCCAACTGTCCATCTATTTATCGGCATCGACTGTAGCCTCCAACTTCTGCGACCTCCGCAACCCCTGCAACTCCCGGAACGTCTCCTTTGTCTTAGACTGCGACTCCACCTTGGCCTTAGCTTGCGACTTCGCATCAGCTGTAGCCTGCTCCTCCAACATCCTTCGATACTTAGATTTCAGATGTGAAGTATAAACCGCAACGAAAATCATCCAAAGTACGGTGGCTGCCATTCCGATGATAGATCCACGCACACAGACATTATCACAACGTGTCATGGCGCACCTGTGTATCCATCCAAAGCCAACAGTGAGATACAACACTGTAACTCTGAGTCAATGAATTAGCAAAACCGCAAGAACGCAGAGCACTTTGGAGCAGAACATACGAGATAGGGTATTCCACGATAGGTTTAACGAAAACTCGGAGTACCTTGTCTTGGGGATAAACTTTGAGCATGTTCTCTTCAATAGCCATCTCCAAGGAATTTTTCTTGAGGTCGTCCAGATTAACTGTGGTCGTGTCGAAAGTTGAATCAGGACAGCTAAGAGCCTCAAGTGCGCTGAGTGGAGCAAGAAGGTTAAGAGAGAGAAGGATAGACAGCGTTTTCTGTCAGGAATCTCCTCCTGGACACCGCAGTGGCGCAAGGTTGATACCTGTGATTAAAGAGGCTCTAGAGTGAGAACTGAAGGGATCAACAGTACTCTGTACTCCGTACGAATTGACGATCCCATATTTTGCCCCAACTCACCGCTTCCCGTAACGTATTCTTAGTCATTCATGAACCAAGGTACGGAGTATGGAGTAGGTTATATAGGGTAGCATAAATATGTGCCCAACTCTCTCGCTCTCTCAGCTCTCTGGGGAATACTCATAGCCGAAAAGGAAAAGCTCGTGGATGTCAAGCCTCCAAGGAATGCGACGGAGCGGCCCGCAACATATCTATGTATTACGCTCTTATGTTTGAGAGCCTCAGACTCCAATATGCCCCGCTCCTGATTGGCCCGCACTAGCGAGCCCACACACATGCCGGATAGAGGAGATCCACCCTCATCCATCTAGACAGCTACGAGTACAATAGTATCGTCAATGCCTTTCCTTGCCATAGCCTGACTCACATCTTACAACAGGGGAGAGAGGGTTATTGATCATTCATTCATTCTACAGATGGGTAGTTTTTCAACTCAATTCTGTAATGGGCTAGGCCCAGAGATGCTAATGACTAGCTTTGGCACAAAAGATTTCGTTAAAGAAGACTAGAGGAACGAATGCCCGGTCGGGTGTGTGTGTGTGTGTGTGTGTTTCTATTTTACGTCGAGGATCGGGTATTTCCACGCTTCCTTGGAGGCGGAAGCGGGGAATCCCTGGTCCCGGTTCGGGACATACGACGGGCAGATCGGAACTGCCTATCACCTAGCTAAGCTATCATCTATCATCTAAATACAGGTAGCCCCCCGCGCGGGGAGCTGCTTGGGTTTTCACAGCTGTTCAAAGCAAGCTGAGCATCTTGGGGTTTTCTTGATACGAAAACCGAGAACAGGAGAAGTGAGAGAGAAGAAAGGAGGAGGGGGGTGAGAAAGGGGAAGAGGGGAAAGAGGAGGGAAGGAGAGGAGGGAACCGGAGGTAAGCCTAGAGGTTCCCAGCTTTGATGCATTTAGCATCCTAATGGCGTTTACAGATGGCAGTATAGAATTGTGATCTACCCAGCCAATCTGCATATGCGGTGAACCCGGCCTTTTTGGTGAGGATGTCCACTACTGGTTGTTGGCCCCATGGGTGTGCTGCTGCTTTGCGACCATCTCGGCAGAAATAGAAGTGGGAGGGCTCCTTTCTGCGGCCACATGAGCATGTCAGCAGGGCATTGTCGTGTTTGAAGCGCTCATGGTACTCGGCAAAATCACCATGACCGCTCCTGGCGGCTAGGAGGCGACCCAGAGCTGCTCGGGGGAGCTGGAGCTCTGGTGGCCGTTTCTCTATGTTTATGCCAAGGTTCTTATAGCGTTCAGGGGCCTTTTCTGCTCAGAATTGCGCAAAGCATTGCCAGTACACCCTCTGGGCTGCCCGCTTGGCGGCTGCTATTGAGGCAGGTGGAGGAGGGAGTTCCAGGGGAGCATGGCAGCCCATCTTGGCCTCCTTATCTGCTTCTTCGTTTCCTTCAATGCCTGTATGTCCAGGAACCCATTTCACCTGTACTGTGCCTGACTGTATGCCGGGTGCTCTAGGGTGTTGTGGCCATGTCTGTGCGGCTTCTTGAAAGTTCATGAAAATTGGTTGACTTGATCCTTTGGGCTGGCCTTGGAGTTGCTGTACTGCTTCCAAGTTGTCCAGGCAGATATATATGTTTGTGGAATGTTGGGCTTTGGGATCCTTAAGGGCCGCCTGTAGGCCTAGCAGGGCCGCTCGAGCCTCTGCATCAAAGACCTCATGGTTGGGGAGCCTCGCATGTCCACTGAAGATTTTGGCCTTGCTGGTTCCGCAGTAGCCCACCCAGCCGGCGCCTGCGGCACTGCTGTCCTTTCCTTTGGACCCATCTGTGTAGACTACCGTTGATAGTGGTGGAATGCAGGCCAGCCACCTTTGAAAGGCATCCCTGGCCTGTATCTTTGTGGTTGTGGCTGACTGCTCTTTGGGCTCTGGGTTTGAATCCCAGGGGCTCGACAGAAGTGGGTCCACTTGTTCAATGAGGTGGAAGTTTTTGAGGTCCACCGCCCGGAGTAGGCGGGTGCTGATGTACTGGGATGGCTGATGTGTGACCCGGAGGTGCAGAGGGTGTTGGGTGTCTAATTGATGGACTCTGATGGCCAGGCTCCGTCGTCTCTGGTCAAGGAGTAGTTCCATGGGCGGTATAGCTGACTCCCAGTGCAGCACGGCTGTTCGGGTGGTCCTGTAAACTGGGAGAGTTCCTAGGAGCGCATTGCGGAGTACCCGGTCCAGACAGGCTAGCTGGGCAGCCACCCCATTGGAGATGAGTTTCTGTCTGCCTGAGAGATCCTGTCTTGATCTTCTCCGCCCTGGCCACCATGCCTCGGCTCCATAGCAAAGGACTGGGACCACACAGGCAATTGTTGCCTGCCTCAGTAGGGGAGCTTTGACCCCTCGTACTGTGTTGGCAAGGGCTTGGATGCCGTTGGCTGCCAGTTTGGCCTTGGCTGCCAGTGTCTGCACGTGTATTCTGAATTTTAATCTCCGGTCAAACCAAATTCCCAGCCATCGTGTGGCCTCATTGAGTTGGGGAGGTTTAATCTCCACTGTGCCCTCAGGGGTTTGGATTGAACAGGTGGGACCAAGAGACATGACTACACAGCCAAGGTTGCCCGTGGCCAAGCCTTAACGAGTTCTTGCAACTGGTGTAAAGCAGCTTCACCAGGCCTGCTTGTTCAGGCCACTGCCCTGGTTTTCAGTGCGCCCATCTCTCGATGAATGACTTCCAGATATTGAGGCCCCGCCAAAAAACCTCTCACCCCAGGCGTCTCCAGGTTTGCTCCTTAAGCATGCATCACCGGCATTTCAGCTAGAACGACATCACATCCATCACCCAGCCGCAGGTTCTCAGTGCGAGTGAGATAGTGAAGAAAGGTAGAACCTTCTCCACTAGGACGACACCACTTTGGCTGTTAGACTTCAGGTCCTCAGTGCGAGTGAGGTAGCTGATTTCCGTCTCTTTTGCACACCGACACGCGCGTCCGTCCTCTCGGGCCACATAGACAGTCTCGTCGAGTCCTCACAGCTCGTCCGTCACTGCCATTATGTGCCACGCCCCACAAGGAGAAGTCTCCCTGCTTCGCGTTACCAGCCAAGATCTCTCTCTGCCAGCCGACCGTGTCTCGCAAAAGCAGCCTGAAAGTACCCCCACTGACCCTGCAGGATACCCCGACCGTCCTTCACTAACCAAGCTTGTGTCCCCGGTTTCGCAGTCCTCCCGATCACCTGTGGCTGTGCCTTAACAAGCTCGTCGAGGATCGTCGCTAGGTCGTGCACCCCGCTTGTAAGAGGCCATGGGATGTCCTGGTCAGGGTTACCCGTGGCTGCGCCTTAACGAGATCCTGGGCCCAGGCCATTCCGTGGCGCTCCCAAGTGACTTGCACAACCCACTGCTCTACCAGTTGTATCCTCCCTCGCCGCTTGACAGAGTTATACATATGTATGTATTGGAACAATTTGTTCAAAGTTTTCATGGGGGTGTCGCGCGATCTCAGAGAGTGTTCAAGCCCAGAGGTGTCCTGTCTCCTGTCTAGGCGATACCACATCCGCTGGAAAAACAAGCCCAGTTTCGGTCTCGAGTACGAATCGAGTAGACAGTTGTCGGATGGTTTTCATAACCCGTTATCCTCTGATGGTGTGGGTTGGGTGGCTGCTGTTCGAGCAGGTGAAAATTCTGCATGTCGGCAGCCGCCCGCACCACTTTGGATTCTTTCGGCTTCCTCTCCCCAAAATGAGAGGGTACTGACACCGGACACCACGAGAAGGTAGAAATCCATCGTCCTAACTGCTTGACGAAAGCAATTACCCAGCGTACTCGCTCGGGGTTTCCCAGATTTGATGCATTTAGCATCCTAATGGTGTGACGGCCTGGTCACGTGGGTTGACTATCACGTGTAGCGATGTTGCTTGCTTTGTTGTTGATAGCAGCATTCCCTTCTTTCCCCCTTTTCTTCTTTCCTCATGTTGATAATTCTCGTCGATAGCTACCTAGGTACAACACATGAGTTGAAGTTCCATTATCCTAGCTGAGCTCCGTGACAAATGGCGTCTGCAGATGGCTGTGTAAAATTGGGATTTTCCCAGCCAGTCCGCGTATGCAGTGAATCCTGTCTTTTTGCTGAGGATGTCTGCTACTGGTTGTCAGCCCCAAGGGTGTGCTGCTGCTTTGCAACCTTCCCAGCAGAAATAGAAGTGAGAGGGCTCTTTTCTCTGGCCACATGAGCAGGTTAATAAGGCATCATCATGTTTGAAGCGCTCATGGTACTCTGCAAAGTCACCATGGCCGCTCCTAATTCTGGCTTTGTGGGTGCTGTATGGGCTTTTTTTGTGGTTTTTGTTTCTGGGTTGGACGCTTTGAAAGCGGTTGCATATGAAACGGGTCCAGCTGGGGCTGGCAGAGATATAGGGTGCTGATCCTGGACAGTTGTGCTAGGACTGTGTTGGGTGAAGTAGTTGCACACAAAGGTGTGAAGAGCTTCACTAAAGGAACAGGCTCTGGGAAGTTTCTCTTGCTTCATGGAGGAGACTTTTTTGTCAAGTAGACTTAAAATCTCTAGTATTTCCTTATCCTCTTGCTTTTCTTTGCTAGCCCGGGCTTGTAGGAGAGTACCGACATGGCTTGTGAGCCCATGATTCAGTTGTGTATCCAGGATCTGAGGCTCTGGCAGGGCTGACAGAGTCTGGTCTATCATCTCTATGTCCCTGTCCAACAGCGGCAAGGCAGGCGGTGCAGTGTCCAGATTGTCTGGAATGCTCTCTGCTGGGGGTGTCTCTCTCTGATTGTCAGCTTCCAAGGCCTGTTACCTGTAGGTGTTCAAGTCCTGGAGCTGTGTTCTGTTTATCTGGTTTCTCCGGTTTCGAACGTTTGCGAATCTTCGCGGATTTGGCTGTGCCATGGATCAGGCTGTCGTCCTGTTGCTGGGGCGTGTCTGAGGCGTGGTCTCTGGCCAAAAGGCGAGTGACAGGCGCCATCGTGCCTGAAGGATGTATAGTTTTGTCTACTCTGAACTTGTGTCAATCTATAATGCTGTCTGAACTTCTAGTATACGATTAGAATCCCTTGAGTGGTGCCCGGTCAGGCGGCTCTATATACATGCGCGCACAGTGCAGGGTAAATAGTTCTTCCGATAATTTCTCCGTCCGATAGCCTCTCCACCCGACTTAAACATATCGCTTATGCGACAGGCGCAGCCTGTGACAAATTCAACTGACTGGACTGCTCTCCGAATCATCAAATAGGGAAAAGCAAGACGAAACATTAAACAGTTCACCTGCAGCACCCCGTTCACCCAGGTTCACTCTCACATTCTCGGCTGGACATGTCAGGAAGTGGGCCATTTCCACAATTTCCAATATCCCTGTAAATGTCAGCAACCCATTATACTCGCATGGGTATTCTGATTGCTTACGATGTATATCAGGAACCATCGTCCACTCGCCAATGCGTAAAGAAGAGCCAGAAAACCATGCTTGAACAGCTTGCCTATCCATTCACAATGAGCTTTTTCAAGGCAAATGGCAGTGATACAAATTTCTATGATTCCAGTAATCATATTTATTCTAGTGCAATTGTTAGTCAATAATATGGAGAGCAGATCCTCAGAGGTGCACACATACCCTGTGGAGCAACAGAGGAAATCAAATATTGCTCTTGGGCCTGGAGCTTGCTCCTTCATGGGCCCGTTCCCCCCCTGGGCCTCTAAATCCCTGCTTCTGTCCTGTGATTGTTCAGAAAGCTGTACCTATAGATCCTGGAGTTCTTGCTTCTTTACCTCTGCTAGTTTAGCCTCTGACTTGGCCTTCTCCACCTTCTCATTGGCATCCTCCAACATAGCCTTCGTCCCACGCAGCTCCAATTTCATTTTATCCAGCTCCGCCGTCGCCTTATTCACCTCGACCAGAAAGGAATTCTTGGCTTTTTCTTCCATCTCCTCAAGCTCCTTGATCTGCAGTCTTGTCTTTCCCAGCTCTTGCCGTGATTCTTGATTTTCCAACTTCGCCTGGCTGAGTTGCGCACGTATAATATGGGCTTCCTCGGTGGCTTTCTTTGCGTTGGCGTCGGCGGCTGCCCTCAATCCTTCCAGTTCGTTGACCTCTGCCCTCGCTTTGTCAAGCTCGGCCCGTAGGCCCTCCACTTCATCGGCGGTCGTCGCCTCCTCGTCGTCATCCATGGTGCCCGTAGTACGTCTCTCCTCGCCATCGCCTGTGGGTCCAACCCAGTCCTCCTCCTTGGCTTTCTCCTCCTCGTCAGCATCCTTGTCACTGGTGGTCACCGCGCTATCCTTCCTCTCGGTCTCCTGGGCATGTTGCTCGGAGGCGCGCTTGCCCGGAGTGCAATCGGTAGAGGGATAGGGAGAGAGATTGGTGCTCGCACGCCCACTTGCGATTCTAGGGTTCTGTTCGCGACGGTGCTGTGGGATGATATAGCGGTTGGGGGTGGTTGGTGAGTTACCGTGGGCGTTGAGGGTGCTCTGGTCATTGCGATATTGGCCAGAGAGGCCGCGCGAATCGTCCGTTGAATCCATATCGCTTGCTCTCTTGTGGTTCTCTTGTAGATGCCGATGTTGTTGTATTGTTTTGTCGCGTCGGCCCTCGAGATGTGAAGGTGAAGCCCCGAATAGGAAATGTGGGGCATCAGTTAACAAAAGTGGTGTGTTTATTCACATCTCCAAAGAAGACGCGGTTTAAGTGACCTTTCTACACTGCTCGTTTACGCGCACATTTATTCGATCCCACATTGGTGGGCGTGGGCCGGATCTCTATTGGCATCTCAATGCCCAGACCGCAGGTGAGTCTCGCATCCTTGCTATGGCTACAGCAGTACTATGTGGCTATGGTATATCTACTCTGTCCCGGAATAACGCAGAGACTACAGCAGCGCGTTGTCCTCGATCGAGCCAGTCAAGACTTGTCAATTCAACGAAGATATACCCCCCAGCACGTATTGGTTTCTGCGCGACAGTTGACACCAGCGTAATGAAACAGAACCAGCGCATTCGAGATCGACACCTACAATGGCCGCTATTTCATCCCCGATATAATCTCCGTTGATCCTTCGAAAGAACACCTAATCGCGTTCAGGTAATATCAAGCCCTAATACAATTGCGAGTACGTTACTCGAAGCAATCCACGGCTTCAATCCGTGGCTAGTCTCGCGCGAGAAATCAAGCGAATGGAACCTGGCTACATCTTATCCTGTGTAAATACCGGTATTGCCTCAGTATCAGTTGTCGCGGAGTTGTCAGGTTGCTAATGGACCAGTCAAAGCGACAGTGAGGTCGACAGTGACCTCGAACCACTTCCATACATAAATTGTCTCTGCGCTACCTAGGGCTTTATATCATTATCAACAATGATCTGCAAGATCCACAATCCCGCAGACCGCAACTCTAACAATACCACCTAAGCCAATCCATGTCCATGCGGGTCATATTTTGACTCTGCGATTTGGATGGAGCTTTGCGAACAAAACACGGTCGCATGGCGCGAGCCCTATTTATTTAATCAAGTTTATTGTCCATATCGAGCCCCAAAAGCTATGACAGACCATATTCCATGACAGACCATATTCCATGAACTCGAGGCCGGCAGATGACCTTCGGTCTCTTGTCCCTGTGGGTTCCTGAGGTAGACCCCCGTCTATAATCTTTCTAGTCCTTTTCCTCGCCCCAAACCGCCTGTACGCGCAGGGCTTTTGAGCAGAGTGCTCTCCTTGTGTTTTTTGGAGCAGGGTGGGTGTCGCCTAAGCTGAGTCTCAGCTCGGGCTACCCTCCCTGCTACCCTTCTCCCGTTCTACTTGGCTCCTCCAGTGCTTCCAGTCCCCACTCCTCATCTTTCCGGGCTCTTTCCATCGCCTGCTGTAAATGCCCCTGGGAAAGAGCTACACTGGTGTTTGCTAAGAATTGTAGCAGAGCCCTAGTTGCTTTGGGCTCCCCTAGAAGTCGTCCTTGTGGATATTCTTCTGCTGCGGTGGGTCTCATAACTCCATCTATCTCCAGGTCCTTGTAGAGCTTGTTTCGTTGGTGTCACCATTGCCGGCACTCAAAGAGAAGGTGGCGTACTGTCTCTTTTGAAGAACCACATCCTTGGCAGGTTGCGTCTTCTCGAGCCTGAATCCGGTGTAAATATGTTCCAATGGCTGCATGTCCTGACTTCAGTTGAAAATAGCGGCTTGCCAGGCGTTTTGGAGTTACTGCAACCAAGGGGTCGAGCCGCCAGTTCCTCTGTGGCCTGTGGGCTGATCGATCCTGTTGGGATCGTTGGCTGAGTTTCCTAGTGAGCCATCTCTGCTTCTGTGCTGTAATGGCCTCCGTCCGGGCTCTGCGGGCAAAGGCCAAAGAGATCACTCTTGGACCTCTCCCTGGAGGCTTATTAGCTGCCCGCTTTGCTGCCTGGTCGGCTCTCTCATTTCCTTCTACCCCTGCATGTCCCGGAATCCACTGGATGGTGGGGGCGCGAGCCCTAAAGGTGGCGTCATTTTTACCATGCATCTTGCTTTTGGTATACGCTCCCATCTTTGATCGATCATAACTTCCTGGATAATTGATATTTTGGCTCTAAACTGCAGCATTAGGTAGACTGTATATATTATTTTACTTTGTACTAAAATGCAACCGTAAAAATGTCTCGAAGAATATGTATTAGGGCATGGCCGCGGAGTATGGTGTATGCCGGTCGCATATTGAATGCCCGATTAATCAAGCATTAAAGTTCCCCGATGGTTGACCATAGTATGCATTTCACTGACAATCAATTAGATACTTTAGAAGCCATACAGGACCATGAAGTTAGTACAATTGCTTGATAATTGCAAGATTTAGAAAAGTTGAAGAAAAATCAGTATAGGGGTCTATGATAGATGGATCTACACCGGAGAACTCTCCGGGCCCTAATCATAAAACTCTTTTGAAAGCCGGCGAGGATCTTAACGTCAGCTGAAATATGCAGAGCTGTGCTCTACTCTCTTCAAAGATCGTCTCTTACTTAAACTGGCCTCGAAGCTCACGTTCTTCGTCCTCCGTTCGTTCTTGTTCCACAAATCATTCTCAGTCCCACCGCTATGGAAGCTCTTAGCTCGAACACACAAGAAGCCCTCCGCCCTCGACTCTTGTTTTTCCCTCCTTAGTACGGAGCTGAAGGTATGTTAGACATTGTGGGTTGCCCGATATCTTCTTCTGGCCCCCAATCTATCTGGATTTTTCCTAACACCGCGCAGCACTCAGGAACACGGCCCGTCGATCCAAAACCGTCCTCCAAGTGGTCACTGGCAGCCAGTCACAAGTCAATTTCTGCCTAAAACAGCATCGAGCAAGATTCGGTTTTGTGCTGAGCAGTTCTAAACTCGTGACCGTTATCTGTCTGTGATGGCTTCACATTTTCTTTTTGGGGCTTCACATTTATTTTCGATGTTGATGCACTAAAGAATCTAACAACGTCAAGAAAGACCAATTCTCGCCGCATGCCTGGCCAGTATTACTGTGGTCAGACCAAACTCCAGCCCCAAGGTTACTCTCCAACCGTGGGTATGTCCCTCGACGCCTATATCACCCCCCTCGCGTCGTCGCCAAAAAAAAAAAAAAAAAACAACCTCGAAGCGCAATCAGGTGCGCAAATCTCAATCCCTCTCCCTCTCCCTCTGCCAATGCCACAGCGATCGAGTGCACCTTCGATGACCCGCAACACGCGCAAGCGAAGAGTATGGAGGAATATCGAGTTGTGCCCACCGTGCAGACATTGAGGAACCTCGCTCCACAGGTGATTTTCTCACACGGTGGGGTCCGTGATTGCTGGCAAGAGCAAGCGCCAAAAGTCAACCTCCGGTTGAGGGAATTTCTCCCGCTGAAGGCACTTCCTCACAGAACCCAATTGTCCTTTACGGGCAGCCACAGGACAAGCACAAGGACTTGGAGGCGCAGAAGGAGCAAAATAATACTATGGAGGAGAGATACCATGGGGGAGCAAGCACCAGGGCATAGGGCAGCATTTGATTTCATTTGCTGCTCAGTTGGGTACGTGTGCCTCTGAGGATCTGCTTTCCATATTATTGACTAACAACCGCACCAGAATCAGTATGATTACTACAGTCATGTAAATTTGTGTCACTGCCGCTCGCCTTGGAAGAGGCCCATTGTGAATGGATAGGCAAGTTGGTCAAACATGGTACTCTGACTCTTCTTTACGCGTTGGCGAGGTGCACGATGGTCCCTGATATACATCGTAAGCAATCAGAATACCCATCCGACTATAATGGGTTGCGAAGCAATGGAACTTGGGCATCGGAGGGTCGCATCCATTGTCATGAAGATACTCATCGTGACTGGATAGGCAAGAAGGTTAGACTGGGTGTACTGACTGGTCTTTACGCGGCGGCGACTATACGGTGGACTTTGGTCTATTTTGGGTTTCTTTTCATGTTTACATGAGCCCTGGATTGTTTTGTTTCAACATACGTATGTTAGATAGGCAATCCTATATATCTTCAACATAGCGATTGCCCACCACGTGAAGTTAAAGCGTCTTGATCTATGGGTATACACCCAAAATAAAATCTTTCAGCAACAAGATCTAATATAATCGAACAAAAAAAAAAAAAAAAAAAAAAAAAAAAAAAAAAAAAAAAAACAAAGCCCATCCATCCATCCACTAGGCAAACCATTATGTACTAATACTCAGGGGATATCATAGCGAATTATGTAACCGAGAAAAAGAGAACCCAGATTAAATCGTACCCAATCCGAAAACCGAGAATAACCAAATGAACGCCATGCATTAACTGCGTGAAAACCGCCAGAAAGGCTTTATCTTCATGACAGACCGCAGGTAAACCAGTAAATAAACCATCATGTAATTCGTAACGACGAAAGCCATGAAGATGCCAAAATAAGGCCATATTTTTGATTGGCCTAGTTCGATTGTTGATAGATACTGCATTCGTTAGTATTGTGTACTTTAGTTGAGTATGAAGGGGCACTCACATCATCACCATAACTATATTCACAATAACCACACAGTCCGTACTCATCCGGATTAGACAGATATCCCCTCCCCTTCTCCGACAGCCATGGCCCGGCGTATTCTGCACAGGTAGTGTTTACCGGAGACTGGAAGACGGCCAGTTCGTCTTGCGTGCAGGTGACTGGAGTCCCCTTGAGGATGGCCGAGAGGACACCTCCGATCCAGTAGGTGAAGGGTGTCATGTAATACATGGTGTATTTCCAGAGTGTGGGCATCTGCGCATGGGGTTGTAGGATACCGTTGAACAGCTCACAGACGCAGATAAAGAAGGGCATAAATGTCGCGGCGACAACCGAGTTTGGACTGTTCTCATTAGCATGCGTACCATGTAGGAGCTCTTCGATGGACTCACCTCAATGCACCAATCCATTGCCCCCACGACGTGCAAAATACGATAAACAAAAAGATCATCAAGAAAGTGTATCCCGCAGGGAAGCCCAAAGGTAACCCCACGAGGAAATAGTAAAGAACGTAAAAGATAACCGAGCCAGCGACAGCGTACGGAATCTCAGACAGGACCTGCGCTGTGGAAAAGGCGACCCATCCGTAGATTCCACTTGGACGCTCCCGGGCATTCCACAGATCACGATTCATAATGAACCGCATCGAGATACCGTTGATAAAGTCCGGGACCAGGATAATGATGAGGAAGCACGAATACGCCTTGGACTGCATATCTGTCGTGCTGTTGCCGATCTGCAGATACGTAAGACCGTTGATCAATGCGTGAACGAAACAAGCAAAGAGCCGAGAGTAGGGATACCCCGGACTCCGCCAGAATTGTCGCGAGGTACGCTGAGTCAACAGAAAGATTTGCTCTGAGACAGGCGCAGGAGCTAATTTGCCGTCAGAAGTACCCGAAAGTTCCTTCTCGTGTTTGCCGCGCATCTCTGCGATTTCCTTCTTGACCTCCTCGGCCTCGGGGGATTGCTCCCAGATGCTGGTCCAGTCGATACTCTTGTCACTATCCTTCATGCCGCTCGCGACAACATCGATCAGGTAATCAGCAGCATTGGTGACGTGCGTCGGTTTCTCGTTGTATCGGGTGAAGTAGTTGAAAATTGCACGACCAGATTCGCCTACTTCACCGAAGTAGTGCGTCCGACCACCGGGACTGAGAGCCATCACGCGATCAAACTGCGTATGTCAGCAATAATGATCAAAAAGCCATGGGAAAAGATCTTACCTGCTCAAACTGCTCCTGATTCGCCTGGTGAATAGTACACAGGATAGCCAAACCCTGATCCGCCAGACGTCTCATCAAATCCACAATCGTAGAAGCACCTTGACTGTCCAGACCACTCGTCGGTTCATCCAAGAAGAGTAGCAACTTTGGCTTTGCACAAAGTTCCACTCCGATAGTAACACGCTTCTTCTTTTCAATGTCGAGAGATCCGACCAAAGCATTCTGCAACTCCACCAGATCGAGCGTTTCCAGCACCGAATCTACGTAGGACAGCTTTTCTTCCTTGGACACGTCGCGTCCTTGGCGTAGGAGGGCGGAGAATTCGAATGCTTCGCGGATCGTGCTCGTGTCATCGTGGATGTCCATTTGTTGGCAGTAACCAGTTTGTCGGTTGAACGAACGATCAACGGGACGTCCATCGACAAACATGGTGCCATTCAGATGGCCCGAGTTTTGTCTTTGGGTCAGAGCAGTCAAGACTAGACAAATGTCAGCAAGGCGACAACAATCAAACATCAAGGGCACATACGAGTCGACTTTCCAGCACCAGAAGTCCCAACCAAAGCCGTCATCGTCCCCGGCTTGCAATAACCACTCACGCCACTCAACAGTTTCCTCGTCTCTTTTCCAACCTGTACGTGAAGTTCCAGATTATCCCAAGTAAACGAAGACTTGCTACCACTGAGAGGCCCAACGAGCTTATCATTAACAGAGCCAGGGTACGCAGGCGGGCTGACATCGTCTCCGATGGGGGCATTCTCCTCGTCGCGAGCGTTGTCACCCTTTTTCAGCGGCTGCTTTCGAGACTTCTTGTACTGGATTGGACCTGCGCTTTCTGGTTGCCATTCCATGACTTCACTGAGCCAGCATGTAATGAGCGTGTAAGCAACCAAGAAGAGACACAAGATACCAAAATTGCGCCAGAGATGGCTGCTGTGAAAGCCATATCGGGTGGACAGATAGTCATCTCCATTGATCAGGGTAGTTCCCACCCGGTTCGCCTGGTACGCGCACGTCTGATAAGCGACGTCCGTGTATCCAGGACCAGAGGGAACCACTGATTCTGGAGAGCAGCTGAAGTTGGAGTTTTGAAACTCGGCAATCATCACCGATTCATAGGTGAAGAGAGTCGGCGTCGTGAACTGTCCTGCGTTAGCCTATATGGCTTAACATGCTGGAGACTCGACATACCGCTATCCATCCAACCCATGGCACATCCGAAATTAACTTGTCCACCGGCAGAAGATAACCACTGAACACGACGGAAAAAAGCACCGACACACCACAGTAACGTAAGGCCACCGCATAGTCTGTCGACAGCGAAGCAAAGACTCGGAATTGACCGGTCTGAGCTACCGTAGACAAATAGATGAACAAGAAATCAATAAAGAATGGGCCAGCCTGTTGTTCCACCGGGGTGAACGGTCAGCGAGTGTTCTCTCTTTCGAGAGAGATAACGACGAAATCCAACAAGTCCGAGCGAGTCTCACATTTGTTTTTAAGCCCGCCAGGAAGTAAACCACAATCATATAAAAAGCGGTGATCAAAAGCGATACCACAACATCCGAAACGACACGAGCAAGGCAGACTGCGCTGGGGCGGACAAAGGCGAATTTCTTCTGTCGACTGATGATGTCGCGACCCTGCATGGCGTCTTCCAACTCGGACATTTGCAGCCATGCCAGCAAGATCGAGGAGTAAAACAGCATACCACCACGCGAGTACATACCATCGGTGGTCTGCGGCTGATTGTAAAACATCGAACCAATCAACAAGCCATAAACGATGGCGGATATGAGCTTGATGTACAGCGGTTGTGGGTTTCCCTTAAGCTGCCAGAACTGGCGCTTGGTACACAAAGCCACCTGACGGAAGAGAGAAATCGTGTAAGACGATGTGGCGGACACGAACCGCGACTTGTCGGTCTGAACCAGAGTCTTGAAATCTTCCAGGCTTCCGCAGTCCGAATTGGTTAGGGTTATTTGGGAATCCTTGCGCGCGAAGCGCTGAGCTTCATAAGATTGAATATCCTGCTGGATTTTCGCAAAAGCCTGGCTCTTTCGAAACGCTTCCTCAAGCTCGACAGGGCCCTTAGGGGCGCGATGCTCCCAGCCCGGGCGGAAACGGCGTCGCTCGGGGACTGTGATGCTGGTGAGGAAGTCGGAGGTCGTTTGCATGTCTCCACATTGGTATCCCAGTTCTTCAAAGTAGCGTTTAGCGTCTTGCGCTGGGCCCTGAAACAACATGCGACCTTCGTCGACCAGGAGCACCTTGTCGACAAGTTCATAGATGGCATCCGAGGCTTGGTATAGCGTCAACAGAGTGGCCTTCCCGGCCGTATCGGTCATTATGCGCAGACTGCGCGCATAGTCCAGGGCGGACGAGGCGTCCAGACCTCTGGTGGAATTATCCCAGCACGTCACGCACGAGTCCGTGGCGAGCGACTCGATGATAGAAATACGCTTCCGCTCTCCACCAGACACGCCACGAATGTACTCATCGCCAACCAGAGTATCCATTGTGTGCGACATGCCAAAAATGCGTCCGTAAATGTCAAGGTATCGCGGGATTCGATCGCGGTATCTCTTGGGAGTCTTGCACTGCAGCGCAAATTCCAAGGTCTGTCGAACGTTCATAGTAGGGAAATGCACATCGTCTTCGGGAACGTAAGCCACCTGGCCACGAAAGTGCTTTTTCAGCTCGTCAGAGCTGAGGCCAGAGTAGTCGATGGACCCGGTGACACCTAGGTACGAGGAATGGTGGCCGGCAATGGTGCGCAAAAAGGTCGAGCATCCTGCCCCTGGGCGACCCAGGACACTGAGCCGTTAGCATCCTTCTACCAAAAGGAAGATCATAGAGCAAAAGACAAAACTTACAGCATCATCTCACCGCTGCGCACCACACCCGAAAAATCACGAATTAAAGCCCGTCCATGCTCAGGCTCTTTGTCACCCATCCACGGCTTGATAGTCCACTCATAGATATCCTGTAAAGTCAACGTCCTCCAAAACGCCGTCGCCAAGGTCTTGACATTAACCTGCGACTCCCCACCACCCCATGTCGTCAGCGACTTGAAGCTAACACCCAGATTAGACCTCTTCTTCCCGGCCTGCACTTCCGCCTCGAGGAACTTGTCAAACGACGAGTGCGGCTCCGGATACACCGGTCGCGACTCCTGCGTGTCCTGTGCATTTAACTGATTCTGAATATCCGCGATGGCTTCCCCATCCCCAACAGACAAATGTACCCGGGGCGGCGGCGAAGGCGGAGGTGAAAGAACGTCATTATCATCCTGGCCGTCCTGCGGCGAGGCATAAGGATTGCCCTGCAAATAGGGCGAGAAATGGGCTGGCATGGTGCACAACCGGACGGAGGTAGCTACTTGGCAAAGAGACAATAGAAACAAAACATGCCTTTAGAGAGGGGAGAGGGGATGGCTTTTATTATGGCCGCTACCGTTTTCCCTGTCTGTTTGTATGAAGTGTGTGGCTGCCATGTCGGCGTAGGATTGGCCACCAATCATGTAGATCCAGTCCACAGGAGTTAATCTGAAGAGGAAGCCAAGTTTGCAGGCGTTCTGGACTTTTTTTCTTTTTCTTTTTTTTTTTTTTTTTTTTTTTCCAATGATATTCCACCATAACCAAGCAGGTCAACCCGTGGCTGGAATCCGGAGATTCAACAATGCAGGTGAGCTTCCTAAAAGGGAAGGCCATCTGAGAACAACCGTTAGGGTGGCTGACTCAGCGTGTCTGGACCAATGCAGGATCTCAGATCATCTGCCGATCCGGATCTGTATTTAGAACGGTTTGTATGGTGAACACGTAAGTAATACCGCAATGGTATGTAAAATATCTTCATAGTGAATAGAGGTATTCATTTGATTTCTCATTTTGTTATATTTTGTTTTTTTTTTTTTTTTTTTTTTTTTTTTTTTTTATGTGGTGTGACTGTTCTTTATGAAGTGCATATAAAACAGCACATCTGGCCCCTAAGGCACCCCCTACCGCCCCTTCCGCAGATCGTCCGCGGATCCCGGTTCCTGAAGATACGCAATTATATGTCAGCTCTTCGTGGCATCATCTTGATATAATTACATACCACCGTTACACTGCGCAGTAGTGACATAATCCTTAATTTTAGTTACTAGAAAACAACCCAATATCCCGGGGCAAGCGTTAAAAAAAAAAAAAAAAAAAAAAAAACCCGGTTGCGTGTCCACCATTCCACCAGCCAACAACAGCCACGGAGCCCTGCATAAACCATAACCCGGCATACATATGGGGAAGTCCCAAAAAATGGCTCAGATACAGGTGCCATCGCATCATGCTGTCACATACTGATTGGCTCCGGTTTTTGATTCTCGAAATTAAACTATATCAAAAAGGAAAAAATATCCAGTCTTCCATCCGGCTTCGGCTTCGGCTTCCACCGCTTCTTTTTGCTTCTGTTGAGCATTGCTGTTTCGGGGTATTCGCGGGAGTGCACGGTGCACTTTTGTGGGGAGGATGAAGGATATGGGGTCATGAGTACGGAGGGTTCCCCATATTCGTCGATATTCGTCGATATATATGCGGACGGACTCCGTAGCACAGTGTTATATGAATGTGTTCAGATATGCGACACGCGGCACTGGCACTATTGTCAATTTTAGGTTCTTTTCTTTTGCTGTTTTTGTTTGTTACATTGTCGTACGTGTTCTGTACCCTGGCCGGTGTGGTGTATTCGTATACTCTGTACATGTACATACCCAAGCGCCCTTTGCAGGTACGCGACGATCAATCAATAGGGAGTCGAATGTCTCGGATACTTGTTTTCCAATCAAGCAAGGCTTGTGTGAGGTATGGAAGGTCTCGGATCATTCTGTACGTTGAGATAAGCAATATGCTGTGCCAGAAAATACCTCAAAAGGGATACGTGCATACATGGATATGTCCCTTGCAGTTGGCTGAAATGCACATGGCAAACTTGGGACTTTACTGACTGCACATGTGATAGATCATCGTGAACTACTTCAATAATTGTGAGTACATACATGCCTATTTCCAGACGACACATCGATACATATGCAGATATCCTACGAGGAGCCTTCCATCTCATCGCTCAACCTCCCAGAGAGCTGCTCTCGTCCGCACTCAACTGCTCCGATATGCACTTATTATAGTATTTACATCTCGCGAGAAAGTGAAAGCTACCCTCACGGGCGGTCCTACTCAATTCCAGAGCCCGTTCTTTAAATTCCGCCACCACACTCTCGTTACTGTAGAATTCCTCTTCTGTAATATCATGCCACAACGGGATCATGCCCAGCATCTCGCAGCACGGAAGTCGCCACGTTGAGATGGTGACAGAATTCAGGTGATGGAGATGCGTTATACTTTCTTTAACAAGGAATCTCACCAATTCAAACACAGACCAGAGGCAATGCGAGACCTGCAGTACCTGCAATGACTCAGGGAGCTTCGGTGTGTTGGATAGAGACCTTTGGTCAATCTTTAGATGTGTGAGACTTGTGAAAGAGGTGATTGGATCGAGCGCAGCCTGGGAATCCCAGTCTCCACCATCTAGCCCGTTAAGTTCGTCAAACTCGAGATATAGACCGTTGAGGTTGTCCTTCTGACAGAGCAGAGCCTTGCTGAGCTCCGCAGCGATCACTGGGGTGGTGTCTACATACTGAGCAATATGGAGGTCGGCCCCGTATGTGAGGGTCTTGAGACACTTGCACGCCTTTATTATACTAGACATCGCCTCCTTGTCTAGGCAGCTGTGCATCAGACTGATGGATGATGCATTGATTGATTTCGGATATAGGCCTGAGATATCCGTATAGTCTCCCACGCAATAACCCATCTTGAAGTGTTGCAGGTTGGAGAGACACAATAAAGGCAGGATTTTTTTGAGACGAATATTCACCCTATACACGCTCCGATATGTATGGATGAGCTCAAGATCGATTGACGTGAGGTTGGAGAGGTATGATCCAGCCATCTCTGAATCAAACTTGCCCACAAAATCGATTAGGCTCTCTTCCCTAAAGGATACGCTGAGCGCCTCAAGTCTGTTCAGTTTGCCGAATAACATCTTCAGAAGAACATTTATATCTCCATACAATAGGTTCTTCCGATATCTTGCCTTAACATCGTCCTCGATGCCCAGCTTCAGAATCCCAATTTGCAGAATTTCAAGAGTTTCGGCCGACAAAGTATTGCGTGCGAGTTGAGGTGCATCCCAGGATCTAACAGAGAGCTCATGAACGGCATTCTGTAGGTCGTGCCGCGAGCTGACCGTCCGAGTAAAGAGAGCCAAGGCCGCAAAATCGTTGGTGTCAGGGCCAAATGAACTCGTCTCAATACCCACATCAAATTTGCTGAAAAGGAGCCGCTGGGCGAGTTCCCTGAATGCGTGCGATACATAGCAAAGAGATAAAAGGTCGCGCCTGTCGCTAACTGGATCAAGTTTTCGGAGAACCTCGAGAACGATTTCAGGGGGTAGATGTTGAAGCATTGTGCTTTGATGCAAACGAGCGAAAGCTGGGTGATGGCCCTGAAAGAAGGTGAGGAGAATGGAAGGGAAAAAGTATCCGGTGGTGCCCTATGCGCCCTTATCGTGATCTTTATCAGGAACCGCGACTCGTACTGGTCCAGTCAGCTCTCAATTGCAATGTTTGACTCTCAACGAAGAGCTTCCGTAAAAGAAGTCACTAAAGAAAGAGATGGATCTCAATTGGAAAGGTCATAAACAGAAAATAGATAGCCAAGATGGTTGACAGGATGAGCTCCAAAGAGGAAGAAAGATGCCCGCGACTTTCACAGATTCTGCCAAGTTACTCCGCCTCTGGGATATCATATCGCCCTGAAATTCTCTCTGCATCTTCCTTCCCCTCTAAGCCTTCTCGCATCCGCCTCGACATTATATTGTAGGACATGCACTCCGCATAAAATTTGAAATCAGCACCACGGATAATTGCCTCCAATCTTTGGACCTGTTCTTTAAATTCGGTCACTTTGGACTCCTCTCCCGTGAACACTCTTACGTCAAGAAATGAAGGCTCCATGCCCAACATCGCAGTGCACGGCATGGATCGCGGAGCAACTTTGACCACTTCAAGGTTACAGAAACGCCTTTTCTTTTCTTTGACCAGGAAGTCCACTAGCTCAAAAACGGGGCGAGTGCAGGTCCTGACCCGCAGCACCTGCAATGACTCGGGCAACTCTAGCGCATCTGTTATAGTGGCCTGCTCGATGTCTAATTCTCGGAGGTTTCTCAAAGGGGCGAATGATTCAAACTTGGTGGGGCGTTCGCCTAATCCTCCTCGCCGTTCCTTCATTTCGATATGCACCTCGGTTAGAGTCTCTTCATGACAAGATAAAACGTCAAGGAGTTCCTCGGTGTTGATGGGGTCGGAGTTTTCTAGATTCTCAATAATATCGACGTTGACCACATATGTGAAGGATTTAAGACTCTCGGAAGCCATTATTAGGTCAACCATTGTTAAATGGTCCAGGCAGCTGTCCACCAGCGAAATGGATGAAATGTTCATGGCGTTTGGCAAAGTATCCTCTTCAGGTTGGTATGCATCATCACCAAGGCAACGATTCGCTCCAAAGTGTTGCAGACGGGGGAGAGCCAGCAAGGGTAATATTCTCTCAAGGTAAATGACATCCATAGCCGGGTCTTCATCCACACAGACAAGCTCGAGATCGATTGATGTGAGTTTGGAGAAATAAGGTTGAGCCATGCCAGTGTCAAACATGTTCAGCAGGCTGCTCATGTAGTATGTCACAAAGGATATCTTAAGCATTTCAAGTCTTTCCAGGTTGGCGGCCAAAACCACCAAAATAGGATTGATTTCTCCGGAAATCATATCCGTAGAGTACCTGGAATGAGTATTCTTATCAATGCCTAGCCTTTTCATTTCGTCAACCAGCGCTGTGAGGGTCTCAGTTGATAAAGATGAAGTATCCCTCCCATCATTCCATAAAATCGGGTCATCTTGACCTCTCACAATCATCTCCCGGGTCGCTTTTTGGATATCGACTCGCGAAAGTACGGTCCTCGTAAAGAGAGCAAGGGGCACGAAGTTGTTTGCATAAAATTCCCCAGGGCCTATATCCACATCAAACTTGCTGAACAAGATTGGCTGCATGAGTTGTCTGAACGCACGGGACACATGACAAATAGATAGAAGGTCTTGTCTATCAAATTCGTGGTGGAAGTGGCGGAATATCAAAAGAAGGATCTCGGGAGGTAGTCGTTGAAGCATTCTGCCGTATGCCCTAGGCCCTTGCCCTAGCCCTTATTACAATCTTATCAGGAACTGCCGTGGTTTCGGAGCCGGTGCTATGGTACAGACAGATGGCCTTGAGTGCTCTTTGGCTTTAGATGACGAGTTTAGATGGAGGATAACAACCAAAGGGACAAAAGAACGATTGGATATTATTATATGGATAATTGATATATAAGATGGTTGATCGGGTGAGTTATTGCGTTGTTGGAAAAAGGGGATCCGCGATCTTTCAACATATTCTGCCACCCGACTCCGCCTCTGCCTCAGGTACGTCATAAAAAAGCATCGGCGCATCGAACCAGCAAGATTTAGTGAGGCTGTTGGCAGGTATATTGCTAATGAGTAGTGGCTAACTGGCCGAAGACTGCGATACTGCGGAACGACAGTGAGATCGAGCCATGTGAGATTTGAAAAGTACAACGTAGCTACCGCCGCTGTTTCTGGGGATGACATTTCTGGTTCAAGAACCTGTAGGAAGCCCTCCATACTTTCATGGTGAAAGACTACCCTAAGGGTCTCAGGTCTCCTCAGGTTAGCAATCAAAAGGATCAGGAGAGGGTCAATCATTCCGGAGAACACGTTATCAATGTCTGTTTCCTTCCATTTCTTGTCAAATCTTAGCTCCCTGATTACATCGGCCAGCAAAATGTCGGTATCAGTTAACGAACCGCTGTCAAAGTTATACATAGGGACACCCTTCGATCTAACTATCATCTGATGAACAGCATCCTGCAAGTCCAGGCGCGTCAGCACCGTCTGAGCGAACAGAGTCAGGCTATCAAAGTCGTTTATTTGAGAACTAGAGGAGCTGGTTTGCTTCTCAGTGCCAAAGGCTCTGAAAAGTATTGGCTGCGCGAGTTGCTTGAATACGCGTGATACATAGCAAAGAGATGAGGGTTCGTGTCTATCGTTCACAAGGTCCAGGTAGCTAAAGACTTGATGGAGGATATCGAGAGGTAGATACTCGGGCATTATGCTGTGATGCGAGCGGATAGATGACAGTAAGAAAAAGGACGCTGGGTTGAAGCAAGCATGAAGGGATGCGCTTTTCAATTATCATTGCGCTAGGCCCTTGCCCTAACCCCTTATCGCCGTCTTTATCAGGAATTGCGGTGGGAGGATCCGGTAACAGGGAGTAGCCTTAACAGCACTATCTGGCTCCCGGCGATGAGCTGCGATGGAGAATGAAAAGCAAAAAAAGCAATACTAAATCTCAATTGATTGAATTATTATTATTCGATCAAATGGTAATAGATAGTCATGGTGAGTTACAAGGGGAAAAACCGATGGCCGCATATTCTGCCATGTTACTCCGCTCCTGCCTCAAGCTTGCTGTTTCCCCAATCTGGCGACATGTCAACACCATTGGAGAACCTCACAGCTCAATCTCATGAGATGCATTTAGGAGCGCAACGCCTCTTTGAATGAATAGCCAAAGCGGTCTGTATTGATTGATAAGCATATGGGGTTACATTAATAGACACATACATTAGCCGCCTTCTATCTTCAAATAATTCACTGTACATCAACATCCATCCTACGAGGATTCCTCATCTTCCCTAAACAGTCCCATTTCCCTATTCAGCATCCTCACGCACTCTTGATAGCACTCACATGCGATAAAAAGCAGGAGGCCAACACCATCAAGAGCAATTGACACCAACTCCTCGACGCTATCTTTGAATCTCTCTCGATAAACCTCGTTGTCGTAGAGTTCTTTTTTGTTGAACTGGGGAAATATGTCGAGCACGGAAGTGCATGGTGACCACAGCGGCTGAATGTACACAACACCAAGGCGCTTCAGTCGTGTCTTGCGTTCCTTGACAAGGAAAACTACTAATTCAAAGATTGGTTCGTCACAGTTTTCAAGTATTAGCTCCTTTAGGCTTTCAGGAAGCTTGGGGCTAGTCGACAGACAAGACTGCTCGGTGTGTAGATGTTGAAGGTTGGAAAATGACGCAAAGTGGTCGAGCTTGGTATGGCGGTTTTGATCGTCGATTTCTAGGTCTATGTCGTCCAACTCAATATGTAATATCTCCAGGTTGTTCTTATGGAACTGTAGTGCTTGCATGATATCATCACCATTCACTGGGACAGATTCTAGCTCTTCATTAAGGAGCGGACATGCGGTGTACTTGAAGGACTTCACATATCTACTTGCGTTCAATATGCTCTCAAGCGTGTCTTTGTCCATACAACTGTCCACCAGTGAGATGGATGAGAGGTTTATTTTGCCCAAGGAGAGTTCCAGTCCAGACAAGTGTGAAGGTTCTCCGATGCAGTGTGTTACACCCAGGTGTTCCAGGAATGGGAGGAAGAACAGGTGCATTATGTCTCCAATTTCAAAGAATTCCAGTTCCGGGCCCTCGGAAACGAAAGAGAGATTTAGGTGCTTGAGATTGAAGTATAGACCTGCCACGTCCGGGTCAAAGACATCGAGTAAGCCTTTCAATCGCAATTTGGTGGAGGCTACCCTCAGTATTTCAATCCTCTCCGTGCTCGCAAAAAGAACCACTAGAACAGAGTCGAGGTCTCCATTGAGAATATTTCTGGAATAGTTGTGCTTGATATCGTCTGTTATATCCAGCCTCTGCAGTTCCTGGTGCAACATGTTGCGGGCGCTGGTCAATAAGGAACCACGCCGGTCATCTGATGATTCCGATACGCCGCCCGCTTGTACATAGACCTGTCGGACAGTATTTTGGAGGTCAGGCCGTGGGAGAATTGTCTGAGTAAATAGACTCAAGGAACCGAGGTCATTGGTTCGAGGACAAGTACAATCCCTGCGGCACTCAGTGGTAAACGTCTGAAATAGCAGTGGTTGAGCAAGAATCTTGAATGTGCGCGACATGCGACATAAAGAAAGGAGCTCCCGTCTATTCTCAATCGGGTCTAGGTATCTGAATACCTCAAGAAGGATCTCAGGGGGTAAGCGATTAGACATCTTGGGGCATTCGAAATAGATGAAAAGAAGTGATGGAGTATATATGATGGAGTATATACGATGGAGAAGATGATTGTTTACATAGCTTCTTTGTTTATCTTACCTTAAGCCCTCACCGCCGGTCTTCAGATTATGCCGCTGCCGTAGTTCTGGTAATCCACTCGATTACTTGCCGCTGTATACATATCGTGTTCCATGTACCATGCTGAGAGGCCGTGCCGACACCATTCTGACTTCATTCGAATACTCGCATTGGTACTTGTAAAGCACGCTTTTGACCTAGGTTTCGTCCTTCGAATAATACACATGGACCATTTCGATATTGCAATTACATACATTCTTGTGTCCAAATACAGCACCAATCAGCCAAGGTTCTATTAGGAATGTTCGTTCTCGCTTAGTACTGTCGATAAATCCTCATCATCTTCGTCGAAATACCCCTCATCATCGCTTGCCATTTCCAAATCCTCATCATCGTCACTGGCCATCTCCAAGTCGCTGTCATCTTCACTCGACTCTTCATCCTCACTCCATGACTCCGACAAACACCATTGATAGTCATCACACTCAGCAATGAACTTGAAACTACCCTTAGCAGCAATTCTTTCCAACTTGTGAGCCCGTATAAAAAAGCTGGTCTGCACATCCTCATCGTTTTCAAACTCTTCCGCGGTAGCTGGAAGATTCAGCATATAAGAGCATGGCGAGTTTGGCGGCTTGAAAGTGACTTTCTCAAGGGAATAGAGGTTCATCTTATTCTCTCAAACAAGAAACTTCAACATCTTGAACACAGGCCTAACGCGATCCTCCACCACAAGCGTTTCCAGTGATGCAGGCAAGTCCAGTTTATTGAATAAGCTACCCTGCTCGATATGGAGGTGCTTCATGTCCCGTTTATTGTTGACCGGATCCAGGTAGGCAAAGATCTCCAGAAGGATCTCCGGGGGTAGATGTGGAGGCATTTTGTCGAAGTTTCAACTGAATGCAAGGATAGACAACGAAATAAAAATGATGAGAAAAATGATCGGTATACGAAGACAGAACGGGGTGTTTTTATGTTGGATAGCTGCTTTGTTTATGTTTTGCCCTATGTCCTTGCCCTAAACCCTTATCGCCATGTCTCATCTAATCTTTGTTTGATGTTTCATGAATGCATCGATTGTTGTCATTTTTCTTTTAACATCTTTCTTTCAAACAGACTACTAGCAGAGAATCTTTCTCTCTGTTTCACTTTCTGTTTCAGTCGCTGCGTTGAGATGGCGAATCTACGGCAATTCCCGTATGTCTTTGTACGGAGACAGTGGTGTAATCTTTTGAGGTAACGTCGAAGCGCTTGTACTGGTCCTCATTTTGTACGCTGATATTCTGTAAAACAACTTTATCGTTTTAGACCTGTACTCGATCGTATCAAAAGTGGGCGAATTCTTCAAGCTGTGTAATGTTAGCAAACAGAAGCTGCAAAATGGAATTGATCTCTCCGGAAAAGAATGCTCTGGAAAACTTGAATTTGGCATCATCCTCAACTCCAGGTTTCTTCATTCTATCAAGGAGCATCTTTTTAAGTTCAGGTAGAATAGCGTCACACTCGTTGTCTCACAGTTTAAGTGTATCCTCTGCTTTGACGATTAATTGACGAACAAAATGTCTTGGGTCGATTCGCGCGAGTATCATCCGAGTAAATTCGGCTAGATCTATATAGTCGTTTACTGCATTTTCAGAGGGCTTCGTGGAAAAGACTTTAAAAAGTAACGGCTGGGCAGCTTGCTTGCATGCACGCGATATCCGGCAAAGTGATAGGAGGTCGGGTCTATTGTCGACTGGATCTAGCCAGGCGATGATCTCACAAATAATTTCGAAAGGCAGATGCTTAGACATTGTAATGTTTCTTGCTTGAATGAATCACTGAGAATAAGGAAAATGGATAATAGGTAAAGTGGTGGAGAAATGGAGGATCCTTTCATCCCTTTTATAGGACGGCTTCCTTGTCTCTTTTGCTCTAAATCGTTGCTTTTTGTTTGGTATTTGCTGAATTGTGTCACTACAAACAAGCAATGCTCAGCTTATCAAGATGAGAGAAAGGCCTCTATTCACACCCTGCCTAAGAAATATCAGTCTCTGTTTCAATTATTCACTTCAAAAACTGGATAACAGGTGCTTTTTGAGTACTTAAGAAACACTGGTATAGCTACTAGAAAGTGGCTGCTAGGCATTGAATTAAAAAAAAAAAAAAAAGGTTTTGTTTGTTCTGATTTCTGATTTAACTCTGTTTTCTTTTTTGATTCACTGTTTTTGACTCACTTTTGATTTATGT
>NW_019170455.1:1219987-1303241 GCF_001890805.1 Aspergillus glaucus CBS 516.65
TGTGACGGTCTCGAGCAATATGAGTATATTGGTAGATTATCTGACAAAATTCTAACATGAGGAGAGAAAAGGAAAGAGGCAGGCCTGCCGGCGACGAGCTATCTAATGTGTGCGAGGGGTTTAAGCGAGGCTCAGTGAATGTCCATGCTCAGTGAATGTCTATGCTCCGTGACAAATGCTCTATAAAATGGAAGACATCATCATCATCATTACTGTTTTTATATTTGATACTTGACACTCTATTCCTGCAGGTGGTTTCTTTATCATATTGGCAGGACTTGACGAGCTCCATATTTAATGCTTAAGATCTGATTAGCCTTGCACTTCAGGCTAGCACAATATCTCATTACTGAATAACTCTACTTGTGTCCATGTTGGCTAGTCTGTCCTTGAAGTACAAGACCCTCGCTAATCAAGCTCGTAACTTCCTCCATGCCCTTATCCTGGCAGTCAGGATCATTAGTCGAAGTCCAAGGAATAATACCCTTGTGGCACCGCAGCTCCTTATCCAAATGATACAGACCGACTCCGGGCTGCTTCGACACCCGTGCAGTCTGCTGGAGCAGGTCACCCATATTCTTGACCTGTCTGGTGTTCTTGCGCAGGAATCGCGTTTGGAGAGCGTCAGACAATGATGCGTCCTCGCACTTGTCCGCGAGTGCGATTAGCCGCACGATATCATCGGTTAGCTTCTTCTGGACTCGAAAGGCTTCCATGCAGGGACCAAGCGGTTCGATGGGATGGTCTGGCCATTCGATCTGGGTGGCTTCGATTGCGGTGGGCTTGCATCGGCCTCCCCGTGCAACGAGGTACTTTTCAAGCCAGTGCATGTCGATAAGACACTCTCGAGCGCATCGTTCCCAGAGCCTGTACGGTTGGGTTAGTTTTAGGGATGCGAGTTGGGAGGAGATGCTACATACATTCCATACCCATGAAGGGAAATGTTAGTACGGAAGCAGTCGGCCGCGAGCTTGCGGAAGAACATCCAACTGGTCAATTGTTGATGGATGTGACCCCTTACCGACTATTATCGGTCAACTGTGATTGTTCTTCTGAAAGGTCCCTCGTGTCTTACCTCTTCCACCTCGTTGGTGAGCGTGCTTGATCTCACCCACTTGTCCAGGTCGTCACTAGAGACGTCCTGGACGACCTTTCTGGCCAATTCGGCTCCGGAAGACATGTCGTTGCCAATTTTGTCGGTTGTTTTCTGAAGTTCGAAGTCGAAGTATGATGGCAATGTGGTCTGTCGTAAAGAACTTGCCGGGCAATTAGGATTGATATACATGCACGGTTTATTTCCCAGGTCACCATCACGTCAGTCCCCGTGTATTCAGAGGATTTCTCTTTCCGCAGAGACACACATGGTATGTATCGTCAGTGATTTTGGGTGGATGTATCGCCCGATAAACAAGCCCACAACCAGCATAGGTCGTATAGATTCGTCATGCTGATTCTGGTCTTCGTCACTACACAGAAACAAAAGAAACTGCTTTATATATCCGCAAGAATCTCAAATGCTCGTGTCTCATGCCAGATCGAGGTATTTCATAGTGACCAGGTTGTGACGAAATAGGAAATTGAGTTCATCGGATCTCAAGTGCCTGTCAACTAAACCGATGATAGCGTCCAATATGGTGATTCTTGTCCCTGTTCGAGGTGATATTCCACGTTAGAACATCGGAGAACGCTTGCTCCTTCCATACCAGCGAATGTTCTTCACCAGGAACGATGGGCCGGGACAGTTAAGAAAGAGATTACTCAATCCTCTTGGACTTTTTGTCCGTCTATTATGAGTCGACATTTCAATGTTGCGCATTCAATTGCATCTCGCTCTTCCCGGCCTAAGTAAACGACCTTATTGAGTAGCAAGTATTACATTGAAATTGGCGTCTGTATACAAAGTAGAGGTATAGTAGATATCGCTAGCTCGGATAACAGATGATAGAGACATAATACGACGCCCTAGGTTGGCTGTTCAGCGCTGACCCCATGACATCATATACAAACAATGCAAACAAAAGGGGACCCACGAACTGAATCTGTAGACTGACAACATTCCAGCAGTTCTGGTTCAACTCATTCCGAATTCAAAAATTGAGAATGCAGACAACGCTATATAACGCCCTCATACGAACCCACCATATTACGTCCCGCAAGAAGGTCTCCGCCCTGAAACGCGCTGCCGACGCATACAACTGCTTCGTCCTTCTTCGCTCCGGCGGCTGTCCGGGAATCATGTACGTCGAGTCCAAGGAGAAAGACTCTATTGAGTCATGGGTAAATACTGTGCGGAATCTGCGGTATAAGGACTTTCAACTTGTTACGCGGCCGGATGTCATGGCAGATGAGACGGGCAGTTCGAACGGTGGACGAATTGAGCCGTCGCGATCTAAGAAGAAAACCGAGGAGACATCTAAAGCTGGACTGTTTGAGGTGGAAACTGTAAAGGAGTTTGGGGGTTTGATGGAGCAGCGTGGTGTATGGCAGTGGTGGAGGAAGGGAATGGGGTACACGAGCTGAGGCTGTCTATCGCGGCGCCATTGACGTGCGTTATCTATTGACAGGCGATGCTCGTTAGTTGCCTGTCATCCTGTTAACAGAGCAGTTTTTGACCGCCTGTGATTCACTGGTTGGAAACCCACAGGTCTCGAGCTTTAGAGGTCGTGATGATGTTTTGTGTGGCCTCAGGTATGTGCTGGTGCCTGGCACAGGTGCCTGCGCGGAGCGACTTAGCACAAAATTCTGGCGACTTCTACGTCTAAATCGCAATAACTCACAACATGCCTTTGTAAAATCTAATGGTGCGCAGACATTTGGATTTCCTGTGGGATAATCTCGTGGAAGACAGCGCAAACATAACCAAGGATGGCGAAGTTGATGACAATGTCCTGAATGACTACAACATCCTCCGGATTGGCCAGTTCGACTTCGAGAACCTAGGTTCTGAAGGCCCATTCAATCCAATGTCCCTTGAATAACTTCAGAGTTATCTCCTCGACGATTTTATCATACAGAATGGAAGCCCGTTTCCAGACTACAACGTGAAGCGTGACATAAGCGCGGAGAATTACACGCACCAGATAGAACTCTATGTACGGGATTGGGCCTACATATCGAGGCAAAGTGGACATGTCTATCCCACGCACATGTTAAAGGACCTCTAGTAAGTGGCCCTTTTTTGCAGCGCAGAGACTTAGCTGACAATTTTAGTCATCCTCTTTTCTTCCGAGCTTCAGGAACGGGACTGTATGGCGACTATCCGACGCACCAAGGGCGAGTCCAACTATAAAAGTGAGCTAGTCTTGGAACTTCTAGATGATAAAGATAACCCGTATCCCCACGTCATCGTCTCTCCTTATCAGCCTATCCATGGTACAGAGGACTCTATTCTGCTTGGAGAACTTGCGATCTTGATTTCAGCAATGCGAGGCCGCGCCAACCAGCCAAAAGTCGAAATGAAGGATGGGGATGAATGGGAAGAACTTTCTTGCTATGACCTTACATTTCCCAAGGAGAAGTGCTTTCCTGTTCTGCTTCTTTCATATATAGGCTCTCAGCATGGATGTTTGTTCTGTGCCTCCCTGAATGGGAATCATTTGGTGATCAGGCAATTGCATCGCTTGATTTCTTCTCGCGAGTTCTTCTGAGCTGCCCGGTGCTGAATGGTGATGTACATGATTGTGGTAGTCATGGGAAGGCGCAGAAGAAACGTGGCCCCCAGGACGACATTGAGCCGATTCGTTATAAGACAAGGAGGATCACCCAGCAGGCAGGCAATGGCAACTAACATGAATCCACAAGCCTAGCAGGATGTCTGTCAGGTTCTCGGGTAGACGGTTTACTTTGCTCCTTAGCTTCATGCCTCTAATGCCGTATCTTATATTAGCTAGCTTGCAACACAGATGTGATCACCGATAATGGTACATGGTTCCCGAACAGCAGTGTTCCAGTGTACTTCAACTACTTGCCATTTATGTATCCTGTCCAATGAAAAATATGTACAAAATCACGGAACCGGTCATTTCCACCCTCCCCAATTACAGAACCAACATCCCTTCCCAAAGCCCTCATCTTCCGACGTCGGCTTCGGCTTTGGTTTCGGCTTGGACCCGCCATCGTTCTTGTCCTGGTCCTTCTCATCGTCCTCTTTCCCATCCTCTTTCCCATCCTCTTTTCCACTCTCCTTTCCGCTCTCCTTTCCACCCTCTTTCCCACTCTTCTTTCCCACCCACTCCCCCTCATCCCCAGGCCCCGTCACAGGATTATCCCCCGGTAACTTCGGAATCGGCCCATTCTGCCCAACCTCCTTCTCCCCCTTAGGCGAATGCACCTCCATCGGCCTAGACTGCGGCGCCAGTACACCATGCTGATTCTTCGTAACCGAGCAACTTGGATCAGTCAAACCCTTCTCACCCGTACATGTCACCAGTGCATCCCGTAGCGCATCTAAGTCCGTCCAACCATTGACGAAGTCCCCGTGCAGACCGTAGCCGGTTGGGTCGCCCATTGCATAGACTAGGTTGTCGTAGTCGGGGTAGGGCTTTGTGTTGAAGAGAAACTCGGCGAAGATGGAGATTATTGCTATTGGGTGGGATGGAGGGCAGACGCCTTGGTTGTAGTGGCCGATTGCGGGGTAGGACATCTATTCTGTTAGTTACTGGCTTATAATGTTGGTTGTGGACGTACATGGCTATGATGGTCATGGGTGTCAACGTTCTTCCCGTCCCAGCATGATGGGAAAAAGACCTGGGATCGCATGAGCGAGCAGGGCTCTTGGGGGAGGTGTTTCGTTTCATTTGAAGATCCGTCCTCTCTTATGCACATGTGTGATATTGCTTGCTGGGCCGGGTTTGAGTCGTTATACGTCCTCATGCATGTTAGCAGCGTCCTGTCCTCTTCATTCATTCGGACATGTCTCACCGAAGAAAAGGATTCCCAGCGACCATTCTCAGTCCATCAGGAGGTGCAATCGCAACCTCATGCTCCGAATCACAAGCCGTCGCGTCCTCGGTATAATTACACGCTCGGTTCATATAATACAGTTCCTAACCCCGTTAGTCCACTTCAATCCTCAACCCAACCCAAACCGATACGGTACATACAATCCCCTCAACATCCACAAGCTCAAAGCCACCCTCCGTCTGATGATACAGCTCCGGAACCCAATAGTTACTCTTATCAATCTCAATACCACATGTCGTCCCTATAGCCTTCCGAGCTGTATCGTCCGCCATTGCTCGCTGGAATGCTGTTCCTCCTGCTACTAGGTGGAGATGGTCTGATTCGTTTCCGGGGAACATGATCGGGTCGGACATTTCGATTGTCAATGGGAGGCAGCTGAAGGAGATTTCATCGCGGGGACTGCCGGCTAGTGCTGGTGAACATAGTGCGAGGAGCAGAGGGGCGAGATAGCTAAACGGAGTGGTCCGCATGGTGATCGAGTATCCGGTGACAGCAATGGCTACAAAATGTAAGGAACAAATAAATAGAGTCGAGCATTTGGCATTCGATAAATATATGTCCGCTTGTTTGGGCTACCTTCCAATTTGGACGAAAACAAACATTCCGATCTCCCGCCATGCATACCAAATGGCACGGCCGCGTTTGGATTGCGTCTGTTGTCCGGACTTGTTATGAATGGCCGGACTAATTTTTTGAGTTGTTTCAGCTGGCATTTTGTTTATAAGTTATCCAGGAATTGATTTCCGGGCTGGCATGGATGTCTAGGGTTACAGGTTGGAATGGTGATCCATAGTAAATATCAATTGAACTGTAAGCATAAGCTGTTTAATATAATATTGTAAGCCAATAAGCGACATCCAAATCATAACTCGTCTCGTAGCATCGATACAGCAAACAAACCCTAACACACAAGTCGAAACCAACGCGAACGTACGCAAACCACACAAGTCATTCAAAATCAAGTCCTCAATCCTCAACTCACAAGAACCAACTCCAAAACCAAAGTCACAAAAAGCAAAATCAACGAAATCGATGGTCACAATACTCCGCCTTCTCACCCGCAAACCTCGCCGCTCCCCTAACCCCCCTAGCCATCTCCCCAACCCCCTCCCCCTCCCTCTCCACAAACGCAGCCCACTTCATAGCAGTCGCATGCTCCGCCTCCGCCTGATCAACCTCCCCCCACGCATCCGTAGTCATCCGCTGCGCATGCGAGATCTCGTCTCTAGCGGCCACGGCGCTGAGGTGGATCTTGTCGGATTTGGCGCGGGCTTTTTGCGCGGCTTTGTTGGCTTTGCGGGCGCCTTTGCGGGCGTGTTTGGCGGCTTTGCGGGCGCGTGAGACTTTGTGGGTTAGGTTGGAGTTGGATTGTTCGGGGGTCATGTAGAGGGGGTTGCGGAGGGTGAAGCTGCCCATGTTGCTTTTTTTTTTTTTTTTTTTCGTCAAGCTCAGACTTGAGGGCCATTTGTAGGGAATGGTACTTACATGATGAACTCGGACTTGCGGAAGAAAGAGCGGTAGTCCACGGTCTCGTTCTCATAGCAATTGCAGTCTGAGTTCACTTGGTTCTTGTTCTTGATTTGCTTGCGGGTGACCACTTGCGTCGAGGTGCTCCGCATCTTTTCGGGCTTTTGAGCAGTCATCATGGCTGTTTGTTGAGCGTACACTGCCTCTAGGACGGGGTTGCTCTGTATCTGGGCTTGCTCGAGGATGGTGGTCATTGTTGCTGCTGTGGGCAAGGTAGGGCAGAGCAAGGTAGGGATAGAGAGGGCTTGGTGGCCCAAACCGAATGCTCGAGTGGGTAAAGCACGAAGAAAAGGTCGTGGACGATATTTTGTCGTGCTAGGGCTTTACTTTGGTGATCTCATTATCCATCATGTATATTATTCCGTATCTGTTACCACGGGATGATAAGCACTACCAAGGTCACCTGATAGTCAATTCATATCTGATAATGTACAGTTTGTCTATAGAATATACAGTCAGCCAAGATTCTATGATACAATAAAACGCCGCCCCATGCGCCGCCCAACACTATAAGGAAGCAATTATTCAGGATTCTCCACTGGGGGCCAATCCGGCGCAGGATAACTCAGGATCTTGCAAACGTCCTACAAATCATGACAAGTTAGCACGGACCTCGATCCATGGTACAACACATGCACATACCCTTCTTCTCCGTCGAAAGTCATCATAAAGATGCCTCCAAATCTGTCTATCCCGACATCCGCTCTCGTTAGGTGTGCCAGGGTTGTTCTTGCACTTCGGCAACATTTCCGGGAGAAGCTTCTGCGGCCACATGACCCAGGGCTTGGGCATGGGCCAATCAGAAAAGTGTACCAGTTTGGCTTCGGCCAAGACTTTGTCGGGGTTCCACTCTTCTTGCGCATCTCCAAGGAAACGTTTGTGGTCCTCGGCACGGAATTCGCCTGTGAGAAGGCCGTACTGGCGATGGGGGAGCACCATGGCTGAATCACCATAGCGGTTGTTCAGTAGTTCCATGTCATACAGGGTTGTATCTGATGCGTTGGTCTCAACCTGACCGAACATAGCTGCCTTGGACGTTTCCATGAGAGCGTTGAATTCGCGGTATGACGGTTCGATCACAATCAACAAGGACGACAACTGTCTGGACTCGGGTAGTAGCCAATGCGCCCGGGGCATGGCGACGGTGGTAGGAGGTAGAAAGAACAATTCATCCATGTTCTGCAGAACGGTGATGTCGGAATCAAGATGGATCAACCGTTTGTATTCCGTCTCGCCGAACGCGAGCAATTTGGAGACGCTCTTATCCCACGACTCGCCGGAGCCTAACCCAATCTGTCAGCCTTCTCGTCCAATTTTGTTCCTCCGTATCGACCTACCTGATCCCTCCTTGATCAAATCCAGATCAATCGGCACCAATTGCACCCCATATGTGTCCCGGGCAAGCACCAACAACTGACTATCCCTATCATCCCTATCCGCAATCTCCGTATCCCAATTCTCTGGATAAAACAGCACTCGATCCGCGCGACTCCCCAGCCGCTGCAAGGCCTCGAAAACCATCACAGCGTTGCAAAGATAGGCACTAGATGTCGCATACTGGCTGTAAGCATAGCGCGACCAATCGACCAGGTTGTATTGGATATGCGGTAGCGGCGGCGGCTTCGGTCGTTCGCGTCTGTAGTAGAGGATTAGGATGAGAATAACGGCGAAAACAACCCAGGTTCGAATGCGTCGCAGTTGTCGTTTCACGATCGCTAGGAGCGGTTCTTCGGGGAGGTCGAAGAAGTCGGGTTCGTCTTCGGAGGATGTAGACCCCCTGCGAAGAGGGAAGGCGGATGTTCGCTTCATTCTGGTAGTTTTAGGGAAAGGAATGTGAGTGCCATTGCTTCAATTCGAATGATGGCACTGTCTGGGGGTATTCTTGTTATCGACACGCGTTGATATCGCCGCTGACGATCCGCGGCATATCTGCACGTGATGTCGACGAGATATTTGACACATTAGAGCAGACAGTGGAAAGTTCCCGAGAATATCGCCAGTATAGTAGGGCATGATCGAGTCTATTCTATCTCTATTTTGAATGCATCGATATACGCCGTGTCATCATCACGCATCAATCCAATCCTTCCAAACTATATATATCTCTCCATCCTCGCCTCTTCATCCTTCAAACTCTCTCTCCCAGGCTGGAATTGACCTCCTGAAGAATGCAAAGCCCTCGACTGTCTCTTATTAACCTCCACAATAAAATCAGTAACCACTGTGACACAATCATTGAGGACATGTGTCGGTGGCGTCGCCCTGCACGCTTGACTCTCATATCTCCGAGGGAATGACTGGCCGAAAAATGATTGTCGGTAGTAGCCCATGTCATTGAGGGTGATGTCGCTGTCGACTGTGCTGACGGATTTGTCTCGGCAATGGCGCATTTCCATTGCGCGGTTGTTGTCTGAGAAGTAGCCTGTGTATTGGCCTTCGCGGTAGTAGGAGATGAGGACTCGTAGGAGGTGGGTTGTATGGGCGCATGAGGCGAGGAGGATGCTGCTGTTTTCGATTCTGTGGTCTGTGAGCGTGTTGACAGATGTAAGAATGTCTTTCTACTTACTTTGCCCCGAGAATGCTATCAACCATATTATCTGAACGTCACATTCGTGAGCTTATTTGAGTCCACGAATTGCTCCAGCAGGAAAACTCACAAGGAAAACCCGATCTATCATCAGATGACTTAAGGTGCTAAACGATCATCAGCCATGCCCAACAAACCCGATCAAGGATAACCTACATATGCCTTCACAATCGAAGCAGCCCCTGCAAGAAGCAGAATACCACTAATTGCGAGAGTCTGCAACGCCCGGCGAACTCGTACACTGCCACCTATATCTCGGAATTGCGATAAAAACGATACACCGGGGTTCTGCCGGAGTACTTGAAAGAAGAATTGCCAGATTTCGATCACCGCAATGGCTGCTAGTAAGAAGTCGACGGTTGCATTGACACCTGTCATTGTTAGCAGGTTATTCCAAATGAAAATGGGGGAACGTAGATACCTCCTTGCACGAAAGCTATTATCATCTGTACCGAGAGAGATTGACATTTCACTGATCCGTCAGCTGGAAGTGCATCCCACATATAGTGGAAATATTCCAGTCTATTAGCCTAACCCGTCAAATTAGCACACTTCTTGACAATAAAACACGAAGCACCCACTGGAAAATAAGGATACGGTCCACATTGCAGCACAGTCTGCAATACCACAACACTATTGACCACCACTTGAACCACGATGCAGGCAAGAATGCTCAGACGCATTCGCCTGTTCGTGAAACAGGTCAAGAGTGTCCAAGCCATCCCCGTACGAGAGATCATTCCGGCAGTCACACCTAACGGAGTCAGCAGGCATCTATAAGGGTGTCGGGGTATATACCAAATGGCTGTGAAATATGCCCATATCTCAATACCCGAGATTGTTCAAATGGCTCCAGATACTGGAAGGGCCTTCCAAGACCCCATTGAGAGCTACAAATGTCAATAACCTCGTTCTGTCCATCTGATCGAGACTCGAACCTCAACTCAACAGTCGTCATTTGTATAATGTCGAAGCCATAACCAGCGAAGACTAGGAGATCTTCCAATCCCCAGACTTTATCCGGGATAAAGGTTCGAGGCAGGAACCAGCAGACCCATGTCTTGAGTGCATATCGTAGGATTAGGGCTATCCCAGCTGTTGCAGTGAGAAACTGGCTACTGTCAGTACATCAGTCATCTTTTGCTTGAATGAAGCCATACATACCCAACATCCTATGAATATCCCCGTACCTAGTCAAGTTAGTTAAATTAGAAACATAATGATGAATGTTTCACTCGCCAATATCAACGTCTCCACTAGCTCTTGATTCTTCCATTTTTCAATCAGTCACGAAATAACAAAATCAACAATCAATATGGCGTGACATTTTATTTATACTCCAACTAGTCTGACTACAATTCCCTCAGACTTAAGGCAGGTTGGTATATGTGTCAGGACTTGTCAGTGAGATGAGGGTTTCAGGTATCCCTCTTGTCACAACCTTGCAGGCGAAGCGGAGTGATTGATGGAAAGGTAGCAAGGGGTGTAGAAGCGCCTGAATAGTGGTATAGGGAGGGGTTTGGCTTAGTCTTTCATTCTGGTCTTGTACAGAAGCTGGTTATCTTTTGACGAATGAGCCATATTCATATCCAATCTGCTAATGAGTGTCAATGGATCTCGCGTATATGATAACTCAAGTTCAAAGCCGTTATGGACGGTGCGCGCTCGTGAAATGATCCCAATTGCGAGCTCATCTCACTCCATTCTTCAGAATAGATCTATTGACCTGGCTGTACGCAAGGGTCTCGGGCCAGTAGCCCTCTATTACTATTCAAGCATTAAGTGATATATGTGTTTCAACTAAGGGTTATGGCTATCCCTAGAATAGTCCCTTGTCATACCAGAAAGGGAGAACGATCTCGCCCTTTACCTTGTGATCAGTCACATTTAAATCCTCAAATCGATGAATCTATCCTGATCGAGCTAAGCTCCTATTTACTGCGTCGAACCTTCCGCATCTCCACCAAACACTCCCCAAACTCGGGATAGCTCTCAAACGTAACCTCCAACCCACTCACCGCCGCCATAAGCTTCCACTCCTCACTACTTCGCTCCCTGCCCCCATAAAGCGCAACCATAGCCGCATGCATCGCCGCGTTATTCGCATTCTTCGTGGCTTCGATAATCAACAAGCGTGAATCATCGTTCATCGCAGCGGCGGTCTTCTGCAGGAGAGCGATCGATTCTAGGTCCGGGTGGTTGTGCAGGATGTGCTGCAAGCAGTAGATATGTGCGCCTTGGACGGGTTGCGGGGCCGTGTCTTTGAAGTTGTATTTCATCAGTGTGAGGCCTGGGATTGTGTCGACGGTTGCGTAGAAGTCTTGGACGATTAGCTTGTCGGCGCTGAGGTGGGGGTAGGCTTCTTTGAAGGATAGCAGGGTGTGGCCGTGGCCGCCGCCAATGTCGACTACTGCGACTGAGTCCTTGGGGGCGCTGGAGATGGCGGCGTCGAGGTCGTAGCCGAGGGACTTGATATTTTCTGGGGCTTTGGGCATTTTGGAGAACTTTTGGACCATGAACATGTTGAAGCTGTCCATTCGGCCTTCGTCTGCCATGATGGAGTAGGTGTGTTTTTTGGAGAGGACTTCATTTCCGAGGCGTTTGTGGGCGTATTGCATTGGGGTGTCAGCTTCCGCGAAGGGGTAGGCGAAGTTGGTGTCTTTTAGTTTCGAGTACGTGAATGCTCCGGCGAGGAGGCCTTCGATGGTACTGGGGATGTCAGCAGTGCTATTACTCTTCGGGGAGATTCACGAACAAGTGAAGGGCTCCATTCGTTGCGCCTTCCCAATCAGCCAAATGATTCGTAATGGCATTCGCACCGAAGACATTCTCAGAGACCTGGTCGACCAAACCCAGTCCTGTCATGATGTAGAGTGTGTCCTCTATAAAAGTGAGAAACTATCCAACCACAATTAGAAGTCAAACAAACCAGCTAACTTGACACCTGCGCTTGTTAGCTTGACACTTGGAACCAGATAAGACAGACATACCTAACTCTGGCTCCCCCTTTGCCCTCTCACGAATCTTCGCATTGCTAATCTCAGTCGCCTCTTCAGCGGTGATAGGTTTTCCAGCCCGCGCAAGGATCGTGAAGATGTCAAAGTGAACAGCTACCGGGATGAATCCCAGACTTGTTGGCTATAGTGTCGTCAGCTTCACAGAAACATCAATTCGAGAACCATCTCTCACGTTCGTGATAATACCCGCAAGAGCGGCACCCGGGTTATCCAAAGGCGAACTCATAATGATACAATCGAATAATTCTCACAGACAAAGTTGACTCCGTATGATAATAATCCAGGGATCTACGGGTCTATATAGACGGGTCAATGTCGCACACCAGATAACCCCGACAGTACACGTATCATACGCATACGCATACGCATAAGCATCACACAGTTTGTTTATCATCGGATTTTATTCAGCTGGCATACAGATGGCGATGAAGTATGCAATTCATCCTTGGCATGATGATGCTATTGGTAGTGTTGAAGCAGATATGCAAGCCACGGCACATCGGACTCCGACTCGGAGTCCGCCATTAGTTGCCCGATAGGCGGTGTTTTTGATCTCGGGTTTTGCGGGTGCAATCGAGTTTAGAGGTTTTTCAGCTCTAGCTGAATGATGCTGTTTTGGGGGGGGGTGCAAATTTACCGGCATTAGGGATATGTGTGTTCGGTATGACACGTAAGACGATCGCAGTGATTATGCGAGAACTCGTGACTGATCGATGTCCAATCCAGATAATGTTCTGAGCCTAGCAGCCCGGAGGTGCAGTGCTCTGTCTTCCGGCTTTCAAACCAATTCCTTAGCTGCACGTGAAGCCTAATAGTCATGACAAGAGAGTTCTGAAAAGCAAGTTCGGTAGAAAAAGGCACCGAGATACCGTGGTCTATTCCAAATCATTCAAATCTCTTTATTCATCTATCCACGTATTAACCTAAAGTACTCCGTACGCCAGTCGATAGACTGCAACTCACCATGGGTATCATATTCCAAAGAAACACGAACTTTTAAATACAGTCCAATCATATTACATGAGGGTCTACAACCCACTATCTACTTTGATCAACTCATACGAGTCTCCAAATCCATCAAGTGTCCATTCGGTCATCCGAGTTATCCTGAAAAGTCTCCGGGAAGAACCCCGGTGGTGGCCATATATCAGCTATAGACGGCGGATGGATTAATGGCTGCGATCCCACCAGACGGTCTGGATCGTGACAGAACGCTTGGAATGTGCTGTCGTCGATAAAGCCGAATTCTTTCAGTCCTGCCTCGCGGTTATTGGCCCATTCGGTTGTGTCGAGATATGCGAGGTCTTCGAAGATAGCATCGATGGCGCCGTTTGATGCTTGCGGTTCTCCTATGTTGGAGCCGCTGGGTCCGGCCATGTTTTCAGAATGTGACGGTCGGTCATTGGGGATGGTCCTCATCTGGTTCGACACTGACGAATCAGGTGTGGGCGGCTGTGGCTGCGTTGAAGGTTGCAACCCATTGGTCGGTGCAAGTTTTTCTGCGAATGAAGCACTATCGACCTGTTGTTGTTGTTGTTGTTGTTGTTGTTGTTGTTGTTGTTGTTGTTGTTGTTGTTGTTGTTGTTGTTGTTGTTGTTGTTGTTGTAGAGATGACGCATCTGTCATTGCTAGGTCTGCATTCTCCATAGTAGTGTCCTTCGGAGTCATATACTGTCCATCCGCAGGCATCGCTATACCAAGTATCGACGAGGACAAGTCCTGTTTCGCAGCTCCCGGCATGTTTGCCGGGTTCCGCATCGAATTACTACTCTGTAGGTGACTTCCTGTCATTGACACAGACCCCGGGGAAAGTCCTGGAATATTGATTGTCCCTTGCATCGCCATGGATGGAACCTCGGACAGGCTGCCTGACCGATACCAACGCTCGATAGTAGTAAGCAGCGTGGCATAGGCCGGCCACGTCGGAGTGAGCTCCTTCGTCCGCTTGACCAGTGCCTCCGTCCATTGTGAAAACGGAAACGAATCTGACTCGATCATGGTACGCAGCGCAAACGCCTGCTCAGTGATGGTGCGCAGAGACAACTCGAATACTGGCGGCAATCCACACATTGGAAAGTTATCCAAATGCTGAGAGATCATCGGGAGCGCCCGATACAGCAGTTTCTTTGCGCCTTCGGTGGCGGGCCGCTGTGAGTGATGCAGACCTAGCTCCTGAGGTGCAATACGTAAATATAGCCATAGGAGTGTAGCAGCATATACCAACCCCAGGTAGCTCTGGTGCGGAAGCAGAGCGGAATGCCGCTCCGGGTAAATACTTTCGGCGCCGATTAGTCGACATCCCAAAGGCAGGTGGTCATCCCATTGTTTGAGTTCCAAGACCATCTGCTGCGCAAACGCATGGCTGTTCGGCCCGGCAGAACAGTCTCGCGCGATCTTATTCAGCACACTCGCCAGTTCAACCAGACGGTTAAAACAGCTGAGAGCAAGAAGAGGACCTCTCCGTGGTGGGTTCTTTGTCTGTGCTGCCCCCGTAGGCGGCAAGACGTCGGCCCAAGAATTCCACTCTTCCAGGCCATCTTCTTCCAACAAGCCCACGGGCGACAGATCCCGCGGGTGCATACAAGGTCTCCGAGAGAGACGGAACGACAGCAAGGAGTCAACTACAAAACACCCCAAGAAAGTCGCTTTACCCTGTCGGAGCTCCTCTGACCGCCGAGTGTCGGTTAAAGTCCCAAGATCCATGGAGATAGCCATCCGGACGGCTTTGCCGCTCATCAGCCAGGCCGCCGTCCACTCTTCCAGGCCAATGTTCACCAAGGTCAATAGTAGCAACGCCTGCACATGACCCAATTCGTGATGCTCGTTCTCAGACGGGATCAAACTTTGCGCTATCGAATAGTATCCCTTCGTCTTCGCAAGGAGACCCGATGGACCGTCGAGTTGGTTGGCCCGAGACTGAGAAACGGTATAGCTCAAGATGGCCCATAGTGCTGCATGATCGCCGGAACCAGGGGATACATTTGTAACGGTCAGGGGTGAGTTCGCATAGAGGTAGGATGCTCGTAGGATGTTATGTTTCGCTACGATCGGAAACCAGGAATGGGTGGCGGCGAAATAGACGTCCAGTAGATGGGACGTCTGCGGAGGAAGTTGCAATGTATTAAGGCCATTACTGTGTGGCTGCGAGGCTGCTCGACCATCTGTTGGTAAAGATAACCGAGACCTCTTGAGACGGGGAGAAGCGGACGGGGAGACCACGCGTGGCGCATCAAGTCGAGGAGTCGTGCTTTGATCTACCCGAAGACCCCATTCACTGCTGGAAATAGAAGCACTATCCGCTCGGGACCGTTTCCCAGAGGTCTGCGACGGTGACGATTCCGAGTTTGACGACAGCATCTTCTCGAGTGCACTGTAAAGACGGCTAGTTTTCCAAGACTCATGCAGACTCTCCGATGCGCCATCATCAGACCATAGTGACATCACCCTATCCCTCCGGCCGGCTGATTCTGGTGTTGTGCCCAAGAGGGAGAGCATAGTATCCTCGAAGCCATCGATGTTGCAGATCGACAAGGCCCAGAGCTTCTCCATGCCCCGAACGTAACCTTCGGGCAGGCCGCGCTTCTTCGCGTTGGGGTCATATGAGCACGTCTGACCAGAGGCCTGACAGGCTGAGCAAGCAGGACGAAGCCCATCACATTTATCCTAAGTTTACCATTCCATGTCAGAACCAGTGTACAGGAGATGCGAGGCGTGTTCTGGGGAGATCGTCTCCACTGCGGAAAGGTATACCAACCTTTTTACTGCGACACCTGTCGCAGGCCCTCGAGACCCTCTTGCGTCGAGGGGCTTTTGAATCGGAACCCTCGTCCATGGAAGAGGGTTAGTTATGGCGAACAGAGCGCCATGTAGAAACGGCGACAGATAAGATAGGACTCGAACACGCGGGTCCCAACGACACAGAAGATTAGAACGCGTTTGATGAAGTTGCAGAAAAGGCAGAAGAGTTGAAGACCAAAGACAGGAGTCGCAATGAATAAGAACGATGGCGATAAGACCGGATGGTAGTCACGGGCCCAAGAGCAGTTGTCGCGTATGTCGCCAAACTATGCGGCCGCATGTCGGTATCCAAAGCGGCTTTTCTCGGCAGGCCTCCAACGAACTGGAACAACGCAACTGACGTCCAGCCAAGCAGCGACCTCAGCACGAGACTTCGATAATCAGAGATAGTCTGATTGACCAGCTCTTTTTCTCTCTCGTTCTGTATTGTCCGAGAGCGGATCCCGAAATAGGATAAGATAGAACAAAACGCGGAATACAGAAGATGAGTACTCCTGAGAAGCAGGACGGAACGCTCCGTAGTTTTCTAAGAACGAGCACTAATCCAGCAACGCTCAATCGAGAGTTGGAGCCGTCCGAGGCAAAGGAATGAGACCGAGATGTTTTCGGGGAGTCGCCCGGGATGTGGCCGCTCTAGTCTCCACACTCGACGTCCCCACACTCTCCACGATGCTGTGGGACTTTTCTACTATACGGAGTACCTAAGAGTACAAGAAAAGAGTACTACATAGTAGTAGCATGTCAAGTCAAGAGAAGTAGTGTTGTGTATTCTCCTGTTATTGTACAATGGGCAGTCTATTCTCTGGAGAATGAATATATTGGCATCCTTACTATCTCCCCGTACAAAGCAGAGTGCAGAGGGGTCCAGTTGCTAGAGCGGCCAATCAAGAATGCACCTTTCCTACTATAGGAAACTGCCGATTATCGGTCATTTCAAACAAGGGAAAAAAAGACTCAATGAGGTTTCTATTATTCATTAGTTATATAACCGCTGGTGTCTTGATCCTGAATGGGCGCTTTCGGGTGTTGTAGGAGGTCCCACAGAAGAAAATTGTCGTCATCGTGAGAATAATGTTGAGAAAGTGAGACTGAGCAATTTGGACGTCTTGAATATACCATATCCAACGTACAGAGTAGCCGCAGCCAATGATCCGAACTCAGATTGACGTTGCTGATCAGAAGTCTTGGTCTCGATTTGACCCACGGTGTTGGACTGAGGACTGTTCTCGGCATCCCGGGTCGGTAGTGGTGATGAGGTGTTGCTGTATATCGGGAATGAGCACGGAGTAGGAGAGTATGGCCATGCAGAGTTAGCCGGCACATAATAACGGTTGCCAAAGTACGGAGTACGGAGTACTCAGAGTACTACGATAGATATCTCTGCTTGACAGACACTTGCCCATTGATATCATTCGATGTATTTGGAGCTAGGACTCCCCGCATAATGCCCATATTGCCCAGGCCCCAATTGCATCACACCTTTACTCTAGAACACGATGGGTCTTTGCCAGGTTCTATCCCACATTCTTCGCAAACTAATAATAATGTACTGCACAAGGAACTCCTAGAACACATCCACTTTGGCATGGATGACATCGGCAAAGTACTTAGCCGGATGGTAGCTCCGAGGGCGGTGAATCGCTGGAATTCCGCCATATGCAGTGACGGCAGTTGATTCTCCAACATCCGAGACTACTGTAGAACTCCATAGTAAGAAGCTATCTCGCCCATTTTGTGGCTCAGTGCTGTCGCATGTCACTGCTCCCTCTCGACCTCTCTTTCATATCCTTGCCGCAGCAGCCAATTGTCCACCATTCCCGCAGCATGCGAGCTGCGAACTGCCGCGACGATATCTCCAACTCCAGTATCGCAAGACATCATTTATCCCGTTGTCGTGGACTTTTGCCTCTGATTACATAGTAGGCAGAGGAAGGATTCAGCGCTTGCACTCTTTTTAACAATTGATTGAAGCTATGGGATCCTGATTAGAGCCTGTCGCAATTATACAGGACCGCCGAATCCATCCTCTAAACAAGCCGTTCGCAGCGAGCTGTCATCATGAACCTTCGCAATGGTGAAGGCACTCATCGAAAAATCGACACCGATGCTTCCCTGGTGCTGGTTGGCATCCGGGGGTGCGGGAAGCGCTCCTTGGGCTTTGTGGCCGCTACTGCGTTGAAGCGACGCTTCATCACCGAGGACCACTACTTCAGAGAGGTTACAGGGCAAACGCGACAAGAGTATCTCAAACTTCACGGGAGCCAGGAATTCCAGCGTCGCGATATCGAAGTTCTGAAAACGATGCTCGACAAACATCGGAAACACTGCGTTATCGAGTGTGGTTTGGGCAGTCTCACTCGACCCGTCCAAGAACATCTTCGTCTATACTGTGCGACAAATCCGGTTGTGTATTTGGTCCGTGACATTCGCCATATCCAGGACCTGCTGGGATTGGAGGATCAGTCTGTTCGGTTACTCCGCGAAGGTGATTCGTTACATCGAACATGCTCCAATTTCGAGTTCTACAATATCGAAGATCGTTCGAGCATAGCAGCTCAATCTGACGAAGGGTCGCCCGATCGACGTTCTGCGAATTATTCCTTCAAACTCAAGGAAGCCAAGGAAGACTTCACCCGCTTTGTCCACTTGGTCACCGGTGCCAATGCGAACCATTCAAGCTACGATTCGCCCTTTGTCCTGCTCGAAACGCCTCCGGAGCTTAGGTCCTACACCCATGCTATATTTATTCGTTTGTCTGATCTGATTGAGGAGGTCATCGATCTTGCTGAACTTGAGTCCGGGGGAGATGCCATCGAGCTTTGCGTTGACCGCTGGGACCCAGACATGGCAAACACCCTGAGCCAGCAAGTATCCTTGCTTCGCAGAAATGCCCGGACGCCTATTCTTCTTTCTGTCGATACGACGTCGTCTGGAATTTCACAGAATGATGATACATCAGCATACTTCGACATATTGGAACATGGTCTGCGACTGGCGGTCGAATATCTGGCCGTAGATGTGGGCCAAGACCAATCGCAGGTGCGCAATACAATCCGCAACAGGGGAACAACCAAAATTGTCGGCCAATATGTGTTTGAGCCGTCGTCGGATGTGACATGGGAGGATGACGAATGCCTTTCCCGCTATCTGCAAGTCGAGCAACTCGATTGCCAATTGGTTCGCATTCACCGTGTCGCAACAGAGCGCGAAGATAATGCCGCTGTATTCAAATTCAAAAACCGCGTCCAGTCGTTACCCGGGACGCATCCGCCATTGATCGCTTACAATATCGGCCGCCTTGGACGCACCTCTCAGGTTTTCAATTCGATACTCACCTCCGTGACTCATCCGGCGATTAAACGAACTATGAGCGACGAGCGGGATCCTCAAATCACATCGCGAGACGCAGTGCAAGCGTTGTATCAGAGCTACATACTGGATCCACTCCAGTTCTGCATTCTCGGAGCCCACGTAGGGTATAGTTTGTCTCCCGCTATGCACAATGCTGCCTTCCGCCATTGCGGAATGAACCACACTTACAGAATCCCCGAGTCTCCTTCGCTGGCGGTATTAGAGCGACTAGGACGGGATCCTAATTTCGGAGGCTCCAGTGTCGTCCAACCCTGGCGAGAGCAGGTGTACCAGAAGCTCGCCTCGAAAAGCCGACATGCCGAAGCCATCGGGGCCATCAACACAGTCATGCCACTCCGGGGTAGAGCTGACGGCACCATGTTTCCGTTACAAGAGCAGGCGAGCCGTCGCAACCAAGCAGGCCCCGTACTGGGATGGTATGGAGAGAATACAGACTGGGTGGGTATTATGACTTGCATCAATCGCAATTTGTCTCCCCGGAACGCCATCAGTCCGCTGAAAACAACGGGCCTGGTGATTGGAGCGGGTGGTATGGCCCGCTCTGCTATCTACGCGATGCTCCGGGTGGGATGTCGGAAGATCTTTATCTACAATCGGACCCTGTCGCGGGCAGAAGAGGTGGCCCGCCACTTCAACTCATGGGCGTCATCACAATCCGATTCACCGGACGTTGTACGGGTTCTACAGTCGACAGAGGAGGAATGGCCATCGGATGCCTGTTCTCCATGCTTGATTGCGTCATGCGTACCGGCCGATCCAGATATGGGCGAACCCGCGAACTTTGAGATGCCTACACAATGGCTTGGGAGTCCAACCGGCGGAGTGATATTGGAGCTAGCATACAAGCCGCTCAACACGCCACTCCTGCGACAAATGCGTCGCATCCGGAGTGAAACCGGACGCGCATGGGTCTTGGTAGACGGACTCGATAATGTCTTAGAACAGGGTATTGCGCAGTTCGAACTGATGACCGGCCGGAAAGCACCGCGACGGCTGATGACTTGGGAGGTACTCCGGAATTACGTTGGCGAGAACGGGCCGTTTGACGAGAAGACTATTCAGTCTCGATTGGATGGAGTGATCTCTGGCAACGATATGTAATATAGAGACCTGTATATAGTTAGTTAGAAAATAACATGATAACTACCATGAAAAGAAGGCTGCACTATCGCCACAATAGGCTTAGCGTGTGGATCATGTGTTGCAAAAAAGTGCCTGTGCTAGTCCCGAAAAGGTTAAGCTTATCGTACGTTACCCCGTATCTAATCGATTACCGTACTTTACAGTATCTTGTGTTATCCAGCTTCATTTCTTCTCTTTCGGGCATTCGATGCTTTTCTTTCTCTTTCATTCTTCTTTCCCTCGCTTTCTCTCTGTCCGGTGGAATACTCCACTACTAGGGGATTTCCTTCATTCTACAGAAAATTCCTCACCCTTTCCTTTACCTTTCGTCTCTTCAACTTTCTCCAACTCCTTTCACCCATGAATCAAACAGGGTGCTTCACAGATAACGTCTCTTCAGCAATGCCAGGCATTCTGTCTGAGCAACAAGATTCCCTCAAAAAGCGCAAGAGAAACGCATTGCAGGAGGAATCTACAAACTTAGCAGATCCGTAAGTGAAAGGAAAATTTGGACGTCGCTTTCAATCAGCTAATCGAATCGCTATCTCAACAGATACAACACGACCTTTATCCCAGCATATCTCCATACCTCGAATCCCTCATTCCGCCTAAACTGCCCAGACCTACCAAAAGAAACCCCAGAAATTCCCCACCGTCACCGATGCATTCCTCGAAAGCGACGAGTCCTCCAACAACCATGGCCTGGGCCCGGGTCCGATAACCAACCGACTCCAGCTAAACTCTTAGCTCCGAATCTGTACATCCCCCCAGGTTCGAATTTCTCCTCGCCGCCGGTCTCACCGAAAACTATTGTCCCGTTGTCCTACCCGCCTCATCAGCAGAATCAATGTACTTCTGCTGCTTCGCTGCGGCCGTGCCATATTTGTTATCGACGGCCTACGACGAGGGAATTGCTAGATGCGTACGCGGACTGTGATTTGTGTGGTGAGCGGGCTTGCTACATTTGTCTGAGGCAGTGCGATGCTATCGATTGTCGGGGTTCTGTTAATCTTGGGGGGGATTATTTGATTAAGGATGACTCGGAGAGGATACAGGAGGATGTTAATGGGCGGGATTCGGAAATTAGACAGGCGAGGAAGATCTGTTCGTGCTGTGCTGTGGAGGGGATGACGGAGACGGGGATGGAGGTGGTGCGGTGTCTTGAGTGTGTTCGTGCTCATTTGCCGCAGTGGCAGGCTATGGGCCAGGCGGGATGATGTTCGCTTGCATGGGATACGTCAACAGAGATATCTGGATTTCGAACTCGAGTCGCCGTGACTGGGCACCCGAGACTTCTGAGACGGAGTCTCGTGCCGGCGACTATGGATGTCCGTTCAGCACGAACGACTTGAAACGACAAGATATTACGACATTTATTGGGGCCCATCTGCCCTTGAATTTATCGACCGATATTGGTTTCATCTGGCAACACGGCCAGGGAGGTGGACATGCGAATCTACTGAACTTTTGGGACATTTGGGTTTTCGTTTCTGTATGGAATCATTCTTGAATTGGATGTACTGTATAGAATAATAGCATAGCATAGTTTAGCATGGTCGGCGTTCGATGGGTATGCCTTGACTTGGATCTACAATAGCAAAACGGTCCAATAAGTAATATAATGCATTGATATCCAAGGTCAGCTTTGGCATAGTAGGATAGTTTCTACCGGTCTGACTTCTTAAACTCCCAACATGCTTCGTTGTCAATACTTAATGCTCAATATATCAAAACGCAACAAAAACGGAAATGCTACACTCCAACCCAGTCCAACCGCTTCACCGTCCAAATCTCATCTGCGCCCCAGCAAAATGCCACAACCCCTGAACGAAACCCTGATACTCAACCGCCTCGCCATACCCCGTCAACCCATTACCCGTATCACCCGTGCAATACATCTCCGTAAGCCTGATATGCCACGGCGGATACCCATCCAGTTTCAAGAAAGGTCCAAATACCAAGAGAAGATCAGGCTCGGGCTTTATGAAAACAGAATCACCGTCGCTGCCACCACCCGACTGCGCGGGATGCGTGGTGATCTCGCTGATTTCCGCGTCGACGAGTTCTGGGGTGATGTCTTGCGGCGAGACTTTGCCGTTCTGGGACATTTCGGCGAGGGTCTTAGTTAGGTCGACGAAGGTTTCGCGGCCATCGGTGGAGGAGAGGAGGAGGAGAGTTAGGGATTCGGGGTTAGATTTGGATGGGTCTGTGTCTGTTGGGGTTGAGGTTTGGTAGACGGGGTGGTGGGGGGCGAAGAGTTGGAATCTTGGTTGTTGGGAGGGAGTGCCGTAGTAGGAGGAGAGTTTGCTGGTGACGAGTTCGTAGAGGGTTGGGATGCAGGATTTGAGGATTCCTGTGCCATTAGCAGTCGCACAGAGCTATAGGTATGAGGGTTAACGTACCAGTCTTCTCATACACACTCAACGTCGGGATCCCAGATGCAGTACTCCAAGCAGCCAACTCGGCTACCTCGTCCATCAACACAGCCAGCGCATCGTCCTCCTTCCTCAGCGACAGTATAACACTCAAATGCTCCGGTAACCGTTTCAACCCTTTGACATCCTTCCTAATCAACTCCGGCGTCCGATGATGGTAGTAGACAATCGCAAAGATCCGATCCACAACAGCATGATAACTCTGAATGAACCGAACAGCAATCCCAAAGAAGATGTGGATAATCGTATATGTCAGCTGGTGGATCTGGGACTTGAAGAATGTCCGCACAGGTGTCTTTCGCGAAATCGACGCCTTCCTGCTCTTGCGCTGCGGGAGGTCGGAGGGATCGGGGAGGTATGGCTTCAAAAGGGCCTCGCGTTCTGTTACGCTGAGGCGTCGGCGATTGCGGATGTCTTCTCTGAAGACTTCTTGGTCTCGGTGGGAGACCATTGTAGCTGTGTACTTGGGTGATGCGAGGTGGTTCGGAGATGAATTCAGCCAAGAAGTGGAAATGTCCGGCCGCTATCGATGATATCAACGATAGTTACGATACAGAGTACTCCGTACAACTCTGCTTTTTAACGACAAAATAAACGGTTGTTAACTGGGTTAACTGCACAATGGCTATTTAAATATCAGCTTAGATATGAGACGGTCTGACAGCATTGCCACAGTACGTCAATCTATCCGGATACAGTCAGGACATGTGTCAACGGAAATAGAACAGGCATCAATTATACTGTCATGATCCAATCTGTCAATGTGTTATTTTGACTTACCCTGGCTGTTTTCGTTTGCTTTACTCCGTACATGGAATGCATTTATTTAGTAGTATACTCCGGATATACCGTCACATGACATATCATGCGCGTCCTCAATTACAGCAACTGAATTTGCAGTAGAACATAATATACCACTGGCAATGGCCATGAATAAGATATCCAGAATAATTCGTATTCTTACTCTGCACTTCGTACATGGTTGAATTGTGGAATCCTGTCTCCGGCAGAACACCGCCGCGCGGAATGCCAACTACAATCCAACTCCGATCACAACTCTGAAGTAGAGATGAACAACCACCCACCACCAGGTGGAATCGCTCATTTTTAATCGCATCTTTGCACCACACTCCTGTCTCGTCCCCATGCTGGCAGGTGACTGCCATCAACCACCAAAATGCCGGACAATGCGTCCATAAACTCCTCCAACCCCGCGTCCCGCTCCGTCTATCCCAAAGGCCCCAGTTTCACCCTTGAAGACTTTTCGAACCGCGACTTCATCGTCAAGGAATTCATCGAGTCCCTCTCCGATAGCGCAATCTCCAACCGTCGCTCGATCATCGGATCCGCCAGCGGAAACCAGCCATTCGATCCGAAACCGCTCATTCGGACGTTTGAAAATGCGCAACGGCGACTGGGCGAGTTATCCGGTGATCTGGAGATCAAAGAGAATGAACTCTCGGCAGCCGCTCGACGAGCCGAAGCACAACACGCGCAGAATGTCAGCTCCCTCGGCCGGAAACTGAAGCAGACGATCGACTCGTTCCAGCAACTGGACACGTCGCTGAATGGAGCAGGTCTCCCCAGTAGCGAGGTGACGGGTGGAACGGGGAATATGGCTGTGGAAACGGGAAGACGGTTGGAAGAGCTCGACCGGCAGAGACGTCGGGCGCTGGATGCGCATTTTCTGCTCGAGTGCTGGGATGGGGTTTGCAATCGGGGAGATCTTACGTTGTTGGAGAACCTACGGAGATCGGGTAGTGGCGAAGCCAAGGTGCGCTCGGCTCATATTGCGCGGCAATTACTGCGGATTAGCCAGAGACTCGATCCTAAGAGTTGGGATGAATCTGGCGGGAAGACCAATGGTGCGTTCGATAGTTCGTCGTCTCTGAACGAGGACGCGGATGGCGGCAGCAAGCGGAATACGAGAGAGATTATCGAGAAGTTCTCGGAAACTCTAGAGAAGGACTTGTTGAAGCAGTTTGACGATTTCTACCGGAAAGCGAACTTCGAAGGCATGAAGGATTGTGCGACGGTTCTTCAGGATTTCAACGGAGGTTCAAGTGTCATCGCTTTATTCGTCAACCAGCATCAGTTCTTCATCGACCGGAGTCAATTGGTCACAGAGGAAGTGGGAGTTGACCCAGAGTCATGGGAGAAATTGGCCGATCCGGATGCTGAACCTCTGAAAGTCGAGCCCAGTCTCCAGTCGCTGATTGATGAGGTTAAAGTCGTGGTTCAGGAGGAATCAGCCATCATCAAACGTGCCTTTCCGTACTATGAACAGGTCCTTGGGAAGTTCCTCCAGCGTGTGTTCCAGCAGTCCATCCAGCAGAGACTCGAGCTGGTGCTGGAAAATGCCAGTAGTGTTTCCTTGTTAGCGTTCTTGCGGTCTCTGCAAAGCTCGCGCAACTACATTGGTTCCCTGGTTGATGACCTGAAATCGCACGGGTTGACAGAGCACCCGGATCCAATTTCCTCCCAGATAGCGCTGGTTTTGGACCAGCAATTAGAGGACCTGTTCGTCCCGTATTTCGCTGGGTCTTCCTACATTGAAAGAGAGAAGAAGAACTTGGAAGAACTATATACGTCTCTACTGTTTAAGTTTACGACTTTCCACGCCCGACGGAAGAAGGCCGCATCGACATTCATGGCGTCTCTGGCCAAATCTGGAACCGAATTCCTCTCTTCTGCTAGAGATGCTTATATCAATCGTCTTGAATCGTCCGAATACTCGCCAACGCAGAGAAGAATGTTACTACAGCTGGCCGGTCTGCGAGAATCCAGTGATTCTCAACGCCCGAGTGAAATCAAACTGACCGAAGAAGACGGTCTTCTGAGTCTATCCGATGCAAAGCGCATGCTCAAGTGGCTCGCAGAAGCAGTCGGTCGTGGACTGGAATTGAGCGTGAACAACGAGACATCCAGGGATGTGTCCGCGCTGTTGAACCTGCTGCTCTCGATGATGGGTGAAGGATACATTGAAGTCTGTCTCGACGCTGCTCTGGACGCCGCGACATCGCAGGAAACGGCCAAGAATGAGCCGGACTTCGCGTATCTACCAGGTGTTCGGAGCATCATCGGTGTCACGAATTTGATGGTTATGTGTATCAACACGGTGCTCATCCCGCTTGCGGCGGGCAACATCACGGCACGCCGTGAGATGGAGAAGAAAACCAACTTGACCACGATGCGTATTGAAGAAAAGATCAATACGATGGAACAGAAGACTATCGACGCAGTCTTGACATGGGTGGGCAAGCTTCTCTCAGGTCAGAAGAAGAACGATTTCAGACCCAAAGAAGGTGATAGCGCGGCCTGGATGGAGAAGCTGCAGACACCGGTAAGTCACCTTTCCCGGAAATCTACTATAGCGTACTAATATGACTAGACATGTGCATCGATCTGTACCTTCTTAACCCGCGTGCACAACCTCGCCCTATCCTCACTACCATCCAGCGGCCCCAACGTCCGCCAACTCCTAACAGAAATCGCGTTCGGCGCCCGCAACCTCCTCCTCGAGCACTTCAAACGTTTCGTCGTCAACGGCACCGGAGGCCTCATGGTCACCAAAGACATGACCCAGTACACAGACCTGCTGAAATCATGGGACATCGACGAACAAGTCAAAGCACCTGGCGGCGCCCTGGACGTCCTCCTCGAAGTCGGCAGTCTCTTCGTCATCGGATTCGAGGCTCTCCGCGAACGGATCCGCGGCGGCGCCAACGGAGGATCAGGGAACAATGCCGGTGCGCGGTCCGGACGAGGTGCCGGGGGTGGGACGACGCAGGTTGGGGCTGGGGCTGGGCTTAATGTACAAGAAGTGCGGGCGTATGTGTCGAGGAGAGAGGATTCGAATACGGCCGCGATGCAAAATGTGCTTAATGTCTTGTAGTCGTTTCTTGGTCTTTTTGTATATCGAGAATGGTACTTGGGGGGTTGTGTTGGAGGATATATACCCTAATACACATTATGCCTTGCCGCGACTTTTTTGTATCTATCAAGTAAAGAAATCAGGAAACAAAGTAAACGGACAATACTAGTCAACGAAGCGTGCTAGACACATCTTGGTTCTCGAAAATAAGTCGCCAACATAACCCTAACCGCCAAACTGATCAGACTCTGATACAAACGCGCAAGCAAAGGAATAGGAACGATACGCCGTGGGGAAGACCCCAGATGACAGCCCCCCAGGCCATACCGATGGTTTTAGCTGCTGTGCGAAGTGGCCACTTGGGCCGGGGTAAGGGCCAGCAGCTCCGGGCCTTTTGGTGATATCGTACCAATTGTGGGATCGACGATCACAACGAGAGTAGGGCGTGACATTGAATTGACATAGGACTCACATGAAATCCCTACAGCCCTTGAATCTGCGTCCATCGAACTCGACTTAGATTGGCAGCATGTTATTCGTCACGACTTGCGGTAGAAAGTCATCCAATGTCACATTTGGTGTGACTGGTAGTGGACGTTCTCGGGTGCCTGTGGGCTGGTGGTGTTGTAATTGATAGTTCGAACCTGAAATTGGCTTGCGACAATGTTAGTCGATGCTGGTTCACTTGGCCTGATGCTTTAGCAGGACATGGTAAAGGGTGCTGAGAGACGGGGTGCTGGAAAAAATATTTTATAAAGAATATTCATTGAACTCCGACTCAGCTTGCACGAACATGACTACATCGCATGATGGCGTGCCACCTATCCCATTGAGCAAAGGCCATTTGCTTTGGCTACGGATGTGCAGTTGGATGAGTTAGAGAGCTTGGGGAGGACGACGGAGCTGGCAGTGAAAATAAAGAGCAGATGGCCAAACCAATCGTATGGGCTGTTTCCTTTAGGTGAGTAAGTGCGAATTTTCTTGCCCTAGCTTCCAAATCCACAGTGAAGGTGGCTTTCTCCAGATACAGCTTCCGTACATGCATATTCAGAATAGGACGGCTTACTCTCTCCAGAAATAAAGCTTTCCAGATACCGGAGGTAGCAGCAGGAAATGAGATAGATTGCAACTATATCAGTACTAGAGTATCGCCTATTGCCAAGAGTAGTCATAATGGGTGAGACCATTCAAAGCAAATGTAGCGCATGCTATCATTGCCGAAGACAGTAATCTGACCAGTTGCTTCTTCTTTCGTCACCTGGCCCCGCGCCGCTAAAAAAAGAGGCAGTGGCATATAGTCGGTAGGAAACCATCCACACTGTACTCGACCTTCCCAAGAACATCCTTCCGGCCCGTATCTGAGGTTGAGGCTGTCATTTACTGTGACGATCTCCGTGAACGCGAGTCTCAAGACATATTCTTCTCGCAGTTAGCGGATGTGTTGCGTCCTGAAACCATAGAAATTAACATACCATCGCCAAATGGAGGAGGGCCGATTGCTTAGATGAGGAAGGACTCACATAAAATGTCTACAACCTACAAATTCATTCCCATCAAAGATAAACCGAAGCCCCAGCATTTTACTCCACTCAATCCAATACATTATATCTTTCAGTGCAAAAATTTGATCCCGGGCCAAATCAATACTACGCAAGACACCCGGACTATCCCCCTTTACCCAATCGTCCTCACATACACACGACTATCAATTAGCCCATACTTCTCTTCCGGAACATGCCCATACGGCCTAACTTCCAATAACAACCCGGTTGTTCCCCTCGGCGCATACGCTTTGTTCTTATGGACAGGACGGCTGAAGTGAATCCTCAATATGACTTTGTTCTTGGGGATGCTGTGTCCGTCATCGTCTTTGATTGTATTTCCGCCGAGGTTTATCGTATCCCAGGTTTCTCGGTATTCGAGGGTGCATTTGGAGATTCGTGTTTGTTGGAAGGACTTGGGGGTGTTGCGGAGTTCGTATTCTTGGTGGTTTGTTTTTACGTGCTTTTTTGCAGGAGGACGCTGGGCTTGGCCGGGTCGGAGGGCTGGCATTGAAGCTGTTGGTATTTATTCAGTAGTTGTTTGCTTGCGAGAGAAGACCATATTTTGGCCAGTGTCGTGTTGACGCTTACACTAGATTTTTACTGTCCACAGCCCTGACATCATTATCTTGATTATATTTCATTCTACTATACTGCTTACAGTATCTTGAGAATAGAAGACCAGTCAAATGCAGCTCAATTAAGATGCCATTCTGTCCAAAAAAGCGGTATATGCCGATATCAAGCCGGAAATCGCCCATTCTGCACCGGATCTTTCAAACTTTCACCCGAACCATACCTATAGCCAAATCTATCGTTGACTGTAATTGCTTCTGCGAGTGTGAGATGAATGATGCTTCTGATCTTCACTTAGTGGATGAGTTTTTATCTACACGTTAATTAGCATTAGTGCTCTGAAACACAAGGAGAGCACTCTGCTCGAAAGCCCTGCGCATACAGGCGGTCTGGGGCGAGGGAAAGGATCAGAAAGATTATAGAACGGGGGTGTTGCCTCAGGAACTCATAGGGACAAGAGACTGTGGAATAGCTGCTGGCCTCGAGTCCATGATTTATGGTCTGTCATAGCTCTAGGGCTCGGTATGGACAATAAACTTGATTAAATAAATAAATTAGCATTAGTCATTTGTAGCCCTAGGATGGGGAAATTTACATGAAATATCTGTAGCCATGATATCTTCCGTCATCGCCGAGCGTAAACTGGAATGAAAGCATATCTCTCTTGATTTCACGGAGGAGGCATTGCAATTGAAGGATTCCCACGGGTATCGAGACAGTGTGCATGTGCTCTCGGACTAGCGCCGGTATAATCAATTGTCTTGATATATATGTTACTGTCTCTTGAAATAGTCCCGTCGGGTCTGATGTCTAATGCTGCCCCTCTCGTCCCATCTGGAACCAACGCGGTACCATTATGAATGGGGCTTTTGAATTAAAATCCCAGTATGACTTTATTTATCGGGACTTCTATATCCCCCTCAGAGTTGCTCGCTTTATCTCTATTCCAGTACTCGAGGAAGCATTTGGAAATAGGCCTTTTCTGGAGGGGTTCCGGGACGGTGTTTATTGTGTATTCTTGGGGTTGGGTACATGTTTCCACGGGCCGTCTCTCGGGTGAGGGCGGGGAATTTATTCTTCCAGACCGGAGTGTTCGTGGCATTTTGTTGTATTATGAGAACTACTTTACTTTGAAACTTAGACGTGTTAAAAAATTATTGTTTAGAATGTTACTTCGCAATGACGCGTGCATCTCAGCTGAACTAGCCCTATCTCTGGAATATAGATATTATTATTCATTTACAAGCTCAGATAGACACTATGATAATAAAAAGACCACTATGTTGATCCTCTCTGGTTGTCATACCTTATGTCGTAACCTTCAGGGAAGAGGGCTCTGCAGACAAAAGGGCTCTGCAAACATAATATCTGTCGACGTTTTGGTGTGCATGGGCCGAACGGAATTCCATTGATGTCTGTTTCGGCCAGTGTTTTCCAATGGACACACACTGCTGTCTTCTCCTTCGTTGATGTAAATGTACCATGATACGGCCATCAAAGCTCAAAGTTGAATCATCTTAGGGCCTTGAGGTTTTGTAACATAGTAGCCCCGTTATTCTCGCTGAGAATATTGTGGTGAAGGGTGGTAGGGGAAGAAGAGCGCAACACTTGACCTGGCTGTACAAAGAACCTTCTTTGCTTTCGATATCTCTCTTCATCAGTGCCTGACTAGCCCTCATTAATACTCGTCAACTGACAGACCCTCAATGTTTGCTCTCTCCTCATTAAGGTACTTAGCTTTGCGCTTCGCGCGCTCACGCCACAATCAGTCAATACTCGAAATAATGATCATATATACTCTGGATTGCTCATCACAAAATTCGAAAGCCACCTTGACGGGAAGCTTTAGGGAGATCATGGTGAGTAGATGTCCTTTTCGTTCCGGAAATTTGTGACGCTTTCAGGTGGATGTAGTGCGAAGCTATATGGACTTTGTATGTTTACTTATTAGTCTGTTTGGAAACCATGCCACATTGGACCTGAAACTTTGCTGGCTTCGGTGTTGCAAGCTATTTTAGTGTGACTCGGTTTGCTTCTTAGAGAATATCGTGTAGGGTACTTCCTACTAGCCACTGGAATGGCTATAGCTCAATGGATGTGATGTGATCATTTCCAAAATTTCCATCTAAGTACCAACAATTGTGCACTGTAACACTCGTAAGCACGGTCCTTGGTTCTCATAGAGAGGGTGTGACATCGGGTTGGGGTAGCTTCGCATGCTTGCGACTAGAGCGTCTGCCCCGGGGCCTCTGGTACCTTTTCATGTGTCTCCCCCGCTGCCAGACAGATATATTCGTTTCAGCCCTAGGATAGAGAGGGCTCTTACCGCAACCAGGGATGGCCTGGTCCAGGGAACTCGATGATAAAGACGTTATAGTCTGGGCTATTCATCCAGTGCCAGGCAGAGGGCTGGTGTTGTCCGAATCTGTGTCTATACCATCCAGCGAAACCGCCTATTCTCGTCGATCTTTGTAGTTAAGGGCATCCGTGGAGGTGACTTCAACAGGGCCTCGCCGTCGGCCACATTCTCATAGTTTTTGCCTGCTTCATATAGCTTGCAGCTCGGCCTTAGGCTAATGTTAGTCTGGGTGACCCTGAGAAAATGCCTCAAAAGACCGCTTACTGAGGAGGCATCTCCAGGACTTTGAGCCATCTGCCCTGTCGATAGCGAGGTCATGGGTCTTGATCCAATACACTTTGAGCTCTCTAATGGCCAACAAAACTCCCGTCCCATCTTAATGACAATGTCAGGGACTCCCATCATCAAACGGTTGACACATAATCTGAAGTCCGCCATCACCTTGTCTACGTTGGCCGCGTTGCATACCATAGACATGGGATGACATATGTGTTCATGGATACGGCTTTGGATAACACCTTCATCCCCGCAAGGAACGTGTTCAACAAAACTCGTATAGGTCGGATTTTTCGGAACAAAACGTAGCCTACACACAGTGAGGTTCTTTGTTTTCTTGTCGTTGGTTCTTGTCACGCAGTGCAAGCCATCAGCAAGTTAGCAGCGAGTAGAAGTTCCTAGCAGGTCAGAAAACAAAAGGCGACAGTTACTCCCGGTGAAGGTGGCGGCAGCCAACATCACGATGGCTTTATGTTTGAATCTGTTCATTTCAGGTTCAAAAGAATAGTAATCTCACATAATATTGAATTCGGCACAAATTGAGTCTCACATGTTGCCAACATATGATCTAACAGCACCCGCTCCTTGAGGAGGTATAATTATTTGGCCCATAACACGGGGTCATCAGAATGGTTAGATATCGGGCGAGATTGATATCCCATCAATTATATCGCGATGGTGGATGAAATGGCTGATTGGAGTGACTTCACCACCACCAAAGAGAATCCCTGGCCTCGCAGAAGACGGATGAGTATTTATCAGTGGCATAGACGTGGGTTCCAAGGTGCAGTTGGCATCCCAGATTCTAGCCTTGGAATCGCCATGGTGCTTCAGTCTGTCACATTACGGTATGTTCCCAGGAAAGCGGGTAGGCAGGATATAGGGCCCATCAATACCTTAAATAAGGTCTCTTCCTCTTCTTTGTCGGATATAAGTTGGCACTTGATATCCCAAAAAGACTCCCGAAATTTCTTGCGCCGTATTGTTCGGCCTCCTCCCACACTGCCTGCATTCTGTTGAGTCAGCGTGTTGCCCAACCTTAGACTAGTTCAAGCCTGGCTAAGAGAAGGCTCAGAGTCTGTCGTAATGTGTTCTATCAGGTTGGTGTCTGGTAAAGAGCAGACTAGGAAGATAGACCTGAGTAAGTAGACCAATGGACCAAAAAGGCACCGCGATGACGATTTGGGAAGTGAGTACGTCGGCGTTAGATGGCTCCTTCCTCGGAATAAAGCCCCACTCCCATTCAGTGAATATCTCGTTAGAACCTTCTATGGACAATCTGAACATTGCATTCACTTAGATACGGAGTATGTGTCTGTATAATCAGACATATTATGATATTACTCTTACTATAGTCCACTCACTGAAACACCCAACATTCATGACCCCGAAGTAGCTCGCCTAGAAGCTTCCACAAGTGAGACAACGACTTAATAGCTGCGGTATCCAGCTCTTTGAGTTAGTCAACCGCCTCCAAAGACCATAAATGAGACGAATCCCGGTTACTCCACGGGTGTTTCATAGGGCTATGGCCGGAAAAAGTAAACAGGATGCAACGGTCACGGTAGCTTTCTGGGACTGTTGGGATTAGGTTGTTACAGGATGGAGATCGGTTTCAGGTTAAATCTGATGCTTGTTTATGGGATTTTATTATGGAGTGCTATATGCCATGGCTGTTTTTATTGGAAAACGGTTGTAATCAGACATGCATAAGTGGCGATTTTATAGCCCAAACATCGGGAAATGATGCACGAACCCTGCAAACGGCTACGTTTACGTGTTCAAGTGGGTTTGCGTACACCGTATGCCGTATTCTTTATCTCAACTTCAACAAAGAGTCCAAGATTCGTTGGACATTATTACTCCATGGGGTAATATCATTTGCTATTTGGAGAATCACGTGTGAAAGTTGATATCAGGGCATCGACCGATCTTGCTAGGATAGACTATGAATGATCACTGGACTGGATCGGTTTTCCAATCGATGTCTCGGCAATTCGTACTCGGCAGTATGTACCGTGGAACGTTGGGCACGGGGGGTACAAGTACTTGTAATGTACTACTTCCACTGTACGGAGTACGGAGTACAAGTATAATTGACGAGACATTCGGTGTACAAGAATCTATTGTTTCAAAGTCGCATACAATTCCCAGGGTGAACAACTACCGGAAGCCAAGTACCGCTAAGTACCAAGTACCAAGACAACGGCAACTGACAGCTCAAATCCCCTGCACTTAGCGGTCGATGCTCGCGTGCAGGGGATATCATGTGGCGGTCAGGGGTGCTAGACCGGAGTACATAATAACATAGGAGTTAACTATTGGTTGGGATTGAAAGCTTGGAGTAGCACACCAGGGAGTACTCTGTACTTGTAAACGAGATTAACCAGTTCCGTAGATCCTCACGGTGTTCTCCGTGGTTGACCTCACGATTTGAGAATATAAAAGCCAATCATGAGGGCTTTTCTCTCAGTCTAACTACTGCCCAGAACAGCAAGGATCAGGCAATAATCAGGCAGGATCAGGCAGGATCAGGCACCGAGGAAATGAACCGTCACCGCAAAAAGTGTGAACCTTGATCCCCACTAGTGGACGATGATTGGACACTGGCCACGTTGTGGTGGCTTGGCCCCCTTGCAGTGCATCTAGCCTCTTTTAGAAAAAGTGTCTCATCCTGAAACTCTGCCTTGTCTGGCGGTAATTTTGAGTGTACCAGTAAGCATTTTGTACAAGTAGAAATGCACTCGGCAAGGTACGTTGAGTACTGTGAAACCAGCGATTCGCAGTGGTGTATCTGTACAGAGTACAGAGTACTCCATAGTTATTCCCGTGGAGAAAACTAAGCGCCGACGAGTGTTTCTGCCCGATGGGGAAAAGGAACCACTTCTGCAATTCATCACAACTGCGGTCACATTGTGATATTCTTATCTCATTATGGAGTCCGTGAGCTGTCATTCCCCTCCGCGATTCGCCCACCCAGAATAATACCAGACAGTGGCCAGACAGTGACCAAACAGGTTCCTGAGCTAAATTAGTCGATGATGAAGCCAGTCAATCCAGAGTAGATAGTGCCCTCTTTCAAATCCCATGAGGCGCCCTTGGCTTCTCTAGTGTGGTGTTAAAACATCAATATCACCGCGGGGTGACATCTCATCAAAGAAGATCCTGGGATGCACATGGTCTATCCCACGCACCGCAACGTATCGGAGTTCTACTATATGTAAGTGTTCCTCTGCACTCTGCAATTGGCACTGATATATTATTTCTTCATATCTGATCAGGCGCATTCGAGGCGTCCAACGTGGCTGATTTTATCCCAATCCATCAGACAGCCCAACTTACGGTGAACAACAGTACAGCCACGAGGGAATTACCATCACAAAACCGACCAGTCATATATGTATGCAGGCTCTCTGCATTTGCAACCTGACGGCTCCTTTTTCTCTCTTTCCCTCTCTTATAAGCTACGGAGTACAGACAGTTGAACATTGATTTCTCGACTATTGACACGGAGCGAGTTTATACCGAGTATCTGGCCGTTCCGAGTACAGAGTACACCATGATGTTTACCGAAGAAGAGTACGAATCTCTTCCTCCAGCATTACAGAGAAAGGTTAGTACAAGCTATCTCTTTGTTCATTTCGTCCAATCCAATTGCCCAATCCCAATCCCTCGATCCCCGAACGTCTCCGCGTGGATACTGCGATATACCCGGGTATCCATACTGGAAATGAACCCAGACTATTTCTTTATGTACCGCTATTTGTCAAATCACTCTCTTTGGCTGTGCCGGCATTTTCTCCTGAACATCGCCGCCATTGGCAGATCATGACCCGATGGTGGACCACGCTATCGCTTCACGGTTTCCCCTTTGGGAGGGTCGCGCATCGGCTGACGGCGCGTTCCTCCCATATTACTTCTTCCCCTGAGTGCTCAGGGCGTGAACAGGTCCCGTTCGCACTCAATCAGCACTATCACTCCAATAAAGCATACTTTGGAGAACCGATACGTACTAGACAAAAGTATGATTGCTAACACACAGGCCGCTTGTTCCTTTTGCAGTTCTTCTCGAATACCGAACGACTGCGCATGCGTCTAGCCCACAGCGATCACAGCTCACCTGCCAATGGTGGCTCTGACTATCCCCCACCGGTCCTTGCCAGTGCGCTGCCCCGGCGCCTCCACTTCCAGAATCTCCGGCGTCGGCCTAATCATACTACTACTACTACTGCTACTACTCCTGCTAGTGCCAGTGCCAGTGCTGGCTCAGCTGTGAGAAGGAGGGCTTCCAACAACAACAACAACAACAAGAAGAAGAAACGGTCTCGTCGTCTCGACACATTCTCCTCCCACGATTCTTACAATTCCTCCGTCACCGCTCCCCCTCTCCTCTCTCCTTCCTCAGCTCAGAAACCTCAGCTCGGCTCCTTGCAATTGGCCTATCTCTCCGCTCAGGTCGATTTGCAGTGCTTTCAATCGTTACCCCCCAAGGTCCAGCAGAAGTTCTTTTCGCCTGAAGAGCGCGCCTATCTTCGTCAGGTGTACCGCGACAGTGTGATTTTTGACTCGGCCGACCAAGCTGTGTATCGATCGGAACAGAAGAAGAAACAAACGCATCCTTCTTGTGAAAGCTTGCCGTCCGACACGACCACCACCGACCTCTCCCAAACCTCTACCCTTTATATCGAGTCGTCCGATTCCGACTGGGACACGGAAGCAGAGCCCGACGACGAAGACGACGACGACAACAACAACAACAACAACAACAACGAGATGGACAACTCGCTCAACGACAGTTTCCGTTGGCTCGATGGGGATGGCGACCTCGACCTGAGACTAGATGATTATCACGCCCATGTTACCAACGCCAATCCTGTTCCCAAGCAACCGCCGCGGAGGAAGCCTTCCTTCCGGCGCACAATGTCCTTCTCTGCGAACCGCCAGGCTCGCAAAGCTGCTTCATCCGTCTCTCACCCCGCGGTCCCCGGTTCGAGCCAGTCTTCCACGGTCCCCTCGTCCCTGGCCAATATCGTTGGTCGCACTTCGACCTCCCGGCCGCCATCCGGTTATCAACGACCGACCATGCACGCCCCTCGTTCATCCACCTCGAGCATTGACCCCGCTGCACAATACTATCAAGACCCTGAAGCCCGCCTTAAGCTACGGGTCTACCTCGCCTCGCCACAGAAATTCGACGAAGCCATCGAGTTCGGATTCCCGGCCTTGAACGACGGTAAAGACGATAACGCCCTCTCAGAACGTCCGGAAAGGGTTTCGGAGGGTCTTGCCTCGCCAAAGGTACAGAAGTTGACCGGGACTTTTTTTGAGGACGCGAATGGAGCGGTTCACGGTAACCGTTGTTCGAATGACAAGAATCGTCGGAAATCGTCCCGGTTGTCGACCGTTGCGAAAGCACCACAGACCCTAAAGAACCCACCAAACAAACGGCAAGCATGCACAGCTGCACCTCCACCGGCCCTCCGACGGGTACCTGGGAACCGGGAAATGACGCTGAAGATGACCTTGACCCGGCCCGATCTTCGTGAGCAATCATCTCCATCGGTATCTCCCACTTCAGCAGAAGACCCGCTGAGGCCAGAAGAGCTGCCTCCGGTGGCCGATAGCTACCCTGATATCTGGGATGAGTCTGATTCGGAGCAACAAAACGTCATGAAGAAGATGTGGCGCAGGCTTCGGAAACCGAAGTACTAGCCTGTCTCTCGTTCTAATCTTTTCTTTGGTTTCGTTTCGTTTTGTTTGAATACCCTCGGATGTGTATGCTTGGCCGGTGTTCACGGTGTTATTCGTCCATTTCTCTCTTGTATTGATACCTATTTGTACGCTTTTTGATGTTAGCGACTCGGACACTTACCTTTTCCTTTTTTTTTTTTTTTTTTTGCATTTCTTCTGGCCACGGGAATATCTGCTATGTATTTCGCGTTTTATCGATCGAGAATCGAAAAATCTGTATATAGGACTTAACATGAATAGTATATAAGCACTTATGAAGACTCCTGTTTTTTGTATATTAATGCACTGGCCATTCCCCGGAATGTTCGATAAGCATGCACGTGACTTTGGATGCCGTCGGAGGGCCAGCTGTGAGCTCCAGGCGCCAACAACTTGTCCTGACACGCGTTGCCATTTCGACTATTCCTCAATTCTTTGCTTTCGATTTCTGCGACATAACACTGTTTACTATCTATTGAAAGAGATACCTCTTCCATCTACTCAACGAACCGGATCGATCCGTTACATTACGTAGCTGCGGACTCGCGCATAGACCTCCCTCGTTCGCGTGCATCCGCTTCAAATGGTCGATTCTAGCTCACGGTCATGATCCCTCGATGGCCGCTCGTCGTGAGCTGCCTGCTATGGGCGCTCATCTGGCAGCCGGTCGCCGCGAAGAAGGACAACGGGCCCGCGATCACGGCGACCGAGCTCGAACATGAACCCGTCGGCTTGTTCTACTTCGAAGACACGGATACCATTCTCTTCCAGGATATCAAGACCAATGATCTCTTGAGGTCGTTTGATGGAGGCGAGAAGTTTGATGTGGTGGAGGGGAAGAATGGAGATATGAAGGGTCAACTGCTTACGATTTGGCCGCATCCGTTTGATACCAATAAGGCGTATGTGTTTGGGAAGGAGGGCAAGCATTGGGTCACGACGGATCAGGGGAAGACGTTTGATTCGTTTGAGGTTGAGATGCCGCCGGCGATTAGGCCGTTGGCTTTTCATGGGTGGGATTCAAAGAAGGTGATTTTTCATGGGGAGGTGTGTTTTGGGTTTATGTGTGCCAATCGCGCGTACTATACTACCGATGATTTCAAGACGATTAAGCCTCTACGCGACGGGATTGTGAGTTGTGCGTGGGCGGTTGGCGATCCTCAGTTCGCTGCGGATTTGGACATTGCGGGGGAGATTGAGGACCGCATTCTTTGCGTCGTTCCGGGATTGAAGATTTCGATCCACTCTGCGAATCGTCTTGTGTACTCGGATGATTACTTCAAGAGCAGTGAGGATGGCGCCGAGGTGAAGCTGCAGCATGGCCGGCCGGTGAGCGGCGTTATCAGCACCGCGGCGGTTAAGAAGTATCTTGTTGCTGCTGCTCAGTCGCAGGGGACAGACGAGCGTGCCTTGTTCGTTTCCGACGACTCTATCACCTGGCATCGCGCCGAGTTTGGAAGCCATCGATTGGAGGAGGGCGCCTACACTATTCTGGAGAGCACGAACTACAGCATCCAAGTGAGTGTCTTGACTAGCAGTCGATCAAACAGCATGGGCACCTTGTTCACTTCCAACTCCAACGGTACTTATTTCACCAACAACATTGAGCACGTCAACCGCAACCCCTATGGATTCATGGATTTCGAGAAAATCGCCAATATCCAAGGAATTGTGCTTGTCAACACGGTCAAGAACCCGAAGGAAGTCGAGGATGGAAAGAAGAAGAAGATTGTCAGCGACATCAGTTTCGATGACGGCAGAAGCTTCCAATCCCTCAAACTTGGTGACGAGAAGCTGCATCTTCACTCCGTGACTGCTTTTGCCAACGTGGGCCGCGTGTTCTCCAGTCCAGCGCCGGGCATAGTCATGGGAGTCGGCAACACGGGTGACCATCTCAAGGACTACTCCGAGGGCAATCTGTACGTGTCCGATGATGCTGGTGTCACTTGGCGGCTTGCCCGTAAGGGCCCGCACAAGTACGAGTTTGGCGATCAGGGCGCTGTTATCATGGCCATTCGTGATGATGACAAAACGGACGAAATCTGGTATTCCATCGACCATGGCAAAGACTGGGAATCCGCCAAGCTCAAGCACAAGATCTACCCCCGGATCCTGACCACCACGCCGGACTCGACCAGCTTGAAGTTCCTGCTTGTTGGTAGTAGCTCGGAAAGCAGCGAGGACGGAGCACACATCATCTACTCGATCGACTACAATGGCTTGCATGAGCGGAAATGTGAAAAGGACGACTTTGAAAAGTGGCCGGCCCGCCTGGATGAAAAGGGTGAAGCCGACTGCTTGATGGGTCACAAGCAGTACTTCAAGCGCCGAAAGGCCAACGCCGATTGTTTCGTGGGTGAGGAATTCAAGGACCCCGAGCCGATCTTCCAACCGTGCAAGTGTACCGCCGAGGACTTCGAGTGTGACTTCAACTTTGTGCGCAGCGAGGACCGGAAGAGCTGCAAGCCGGCTGTCTCGTTGACTCCTCCGAAGGGAGAGTGTCAGAAGCCGGATGATACGTACAAGGGCCCGTCTGGCTGGAGATTAATCCCGGGTGACACCTGTATCCGTGATGGCGGCGAGAACTTGGATGCCGACATCGAGCGATCCTGCGACGATGCGAAAAGTGCACCCGCATACGGCTCGATTGCGGTGACAAAGCAGACGTTCGACTCCAGGCAACCCAGTGAATACTACTATCTGGAACGCCAGTCGAGCAGCTCCCAGCATGACGAGACTATCATCATGACAACGGAGAAGCATATTCTTCACATCTCTCATGACCACGGCAAGAGCTGGAAGCAGCCTCTCAAAGGAGAGAAGATTGTGGATGTCATTCCTCATCCGTACTACACCGATGTTGCCTACTTCCTGACCGAGGGTACGAAGTCGTTCTACACTGATGACCGCAGAAATGTCAAGAGTTTCAAGACGCCCACCGAACGGGGTTCGTTGCGACTGCCTCTCATGTTCCATCCACAGAATAAGGGATGGCTTATCTGGATCGGCCCCCCGCATTGTACCGCCAAGGATTGCCATAGTAATGCTTACTTCACGACAGACTCCGGGACAACCTGGAAGCCTTTGCTAGAGTATGCGAAGAAGTGTATGTTTGTTGGCGACAGGAGCGAGGGTAAACGTCAGGACGAGGAGACCAGAAAAAAGAACGAGAACTTGATCCTTTGCGAGCAACACGAGAACGAGGACGAGGACAGCAAGCGCCAATTGGTATATAGCGATGATTTCTTCGCTGCCCACAAGGACGTCCAAGCCAAGAACGTGGCTGACTTCGCTGCCATGTCTGAATATATCATCGTGGCTACCGATGATCCTGAACACGCCGACTCGCTCAAGGCCAGTGTCAGCATTGACGGGAGGACTTTTGCCGAAGTCGAGTTCCCCGTGAACCTCAATATCCTCATTCAATCGGCGTATACCGTTGTGGACAGTACGACGCATGCCATGTTCTTGCATGTCACTATGAACAGAAATGACGGTGCGGAATACGGGTCGCTCATCAAGAGTAACAGCAACGGCACCTCGTATGTTCTCAGTCTGCCTGCGGTGAACCGGAATGGCCCGGGCTACATTGACTTCGAGAAGATGCAAGGCCTCGAGGGCGTGGCTGTTGCCAATGTGGTCGGGAACGTCCATGGAGTCAACAAGAAGGTTGAGAGCAAGAAGCTCAAGACGATGATCACGCACAACGACGGGGCTCAGTGGACTTTGCTGCCGCCTCCTTCGCGAGACGCCGATAACAACAAGTTTGGCTGCTCGGTTAAGGAAGGAAGAGGTACTGATGACTGTGCGCTGCATCTGCATGGGTACACTGAGCGCAGAGATCCTGAAGACACCTTCTCGTCCGGCTCGGCCATTGGTTTGATGATGGGCGTTGGTAATGTGGGTGATTCTCTGGGAAGCTTAGACAACGCGGACACGTTCCTTACACAGGATGGTGGTATCACCTGGAAATCCGTCAAGAAGGGAAGATACCAGTACGAATACGGCGACGCCGGCTCAGTGATTGTAATTGTATCCGAACACAAGCCGACAAAGGTTCTCTACTACACTCTCGACGAAGGCGATACCTGGGAAGAATACCAGTTCTCGGAAACAGAGGTGCTAGTTGAAGACATCACGACTCTCCCATCTGATACCTCGAAGAACTTCCTCCTCTGGATCCGAGAGACGGGCAAGGACAAGTTCGCTACGATTAATGTGGACTTTAGCGGTCTTCGTGAAAAGGGGTGCCATCTTGATGAGCTTGAGAAGGAGGGACACAGTGATGACTATTATCTCTGGGAGCCTACGCATCCTTTGCAGGCGGACAACTGTTTGTTCGGTCATACTGAGCAGTACCACCGCAAGAAGACTTCGGCGGATTGCTGGAACAATTGGCGTGAGCCTCATGTTCACAGTATCGGACGGAATTGCACCTGTACACGAGCTGACTATGAATGGTGAGTACCTTACATCTACACCGACGAAGCCATACTAACAATATAGTGACTACAATTACGAACCCCAAAGCGACGGAAGCTGCAAACTCGTCCCCGGCCTCCCCGAACCCGACGCCCTAGTCGTCTGCAGAGACGATCCCGACGAAATCGAATACTGGGAACCAACCGGCTACCGCCGCGTCCCCCTAACAACCTGCCAAGGCGGCCTCAATCTGGACCACCACGTCTCCAAGCCCTGCCCCAGCAAGGAAAAAGAATACGAAGAGAAACATGGCATCTCCGGCACCGCACTCTTCTTCGCCATCACCATTCCCATCGCTCTCGCTTGTGCAGCAGGATACTACGTCTACACCAGATGGGACGGCAAATTCGGACAGATCCGTCTGGGCGAGGGAGTCGGTGGGACCGAGGGGTGGCTGTCGCGGGACTCGCCGATGGTTACTGTGCCGGTTGCGTTGATTGCGGGGGTTGTAGCGATTGCGAAGGCGTTGCCGTTGCTTATGTCGAGTCTCTGGCGGAGTATGAGTGGGTATGTGCGTGTCAGACGGGGAGGCGGAAGACCATATGCGTCGAGGGGGTCGTTTGCTGCGAGAAGAGGGGATTACGCGCATGTCGTTGATGACGAAGATGAGTTGCTGGGCGTTGATGAGGCGGAGGATGAGGAGGATGAAGTTTAGTTGCTTTGCGATGATTTCATGTTATTTACGAGCGAGTCATGTTTTCTGTTCTACCCCTGGAGTACACTTTTGAATCTGTACGCGTAACCAGGTTGGGGTTGCTATTGCTGCCGGGTAAGTAGCGGACAAAAATAGATATGGTGAAGGGATTTACTGGATCAAACCGGTTGACTAGCTTTGTTTAACCATACTTTTTACTCTGTAGTATGTGAAGATATTCGGGTGAGGTAAAGGGATATATCAACCAACCAGAATTGAATGTTTAGAGTGAGTTCTGGAAACTTCGTACCGTAGATCAGACAATCCGGACAATCACGCATCATGATCAACTGGCATTCGTCGATTATATCTCGGATCGACAGTAACCAGAGTTGTGGGTAGATCATAGTGTATATATCCGATTCAGGTATATGATGCATCCCTGTATCAATGAGACTATGTACTTGTAGTATCCGTACTTTGGTAAAGATAGTGACTATAGACGATATGTAACATTCCAAATATAGGAATACGCAGAAAAACAGCGAATCCCACATCAACTTCGTTGTACTACCCTACGACCACACCACACCACAACGCCGAACTAAGTTCGCATCACATCACATTACCTCAAATCATCCGGCCCAAACGAATTCGGAAGAAGCTGAACATGAAAAGTAAGCTGCTGCCTTGCGCCGCGTGATTGCACCTTATCCCATCATCCTGATGGTGGGGGGGGAATACCTCGCCCATAGTCTTCACAATATGTCCCCCCTGCCCATCATACATATAGATCGGGACCGATGGCGTAAGGAACTCGCGCATACTATTGTGTAATCGAGTAGATTTGATTTGTTAGTCGGGTATCAACTTGCACAGGTGATGTTCTGGAAGAGTGGGATGTTATGGGGATGGAGCCGCGAAAAAAAAAAAAGCAACAACATTCAACGGAACATTCCGTCGACAAAAAACATATTGGTAATATCGAACTTCTCGTTGGGCAAACAGGAAAAAATAAACTCACAACTGTCTACACATGCCACACGGCGACGCCCCCGGTGTGATATCCGAGGCCACAGCAACAGCCTTGAACTCTTTATGGCCACTCACCTATTACCCCAATAAGCAATTCGTCCCACGTTCGTGGATAACCAGACTTACGACAGCAGTCCCAAATGCTACCCTCTCCGCGCAGGTGCCCACGGGAAATGAGACATTCTCGACATTGGCGCCGGTGATGTATTCGCCAGAGTGGGTGAGGAGGCTTGCTCCGACGCGGAATTTGGAGTATGGGCCTTGGTCGGTTAGTTTTTGTATATGTAAGAGAAGGGATTTATGGTCCGGTTCTGTGTATCATGAGGACATCTTGTGACTTACAGTATGCGGTGGATTTGGCCGAGATGGCTTTGTTGGAGAGGATTTCTAGTTCTTGGGTGGTGATGGTGTTAGCCATGTTTGTTTTTACAGTGGGAGTTAGTAGAATGTTGAGATGTGAATTGGAAAGAGAAAGAGGTTGAGTTGACAATTGGTTATATATCTGTATCTTATCATGACAACACATTTCCCCGCGTTTGACATAGCCGTGTATTAATGTCACATTCTCAATAGTTGTCTGTCTATCTGCAACAAACACCAATCTCATAAGCTCCCAAGACAAACAAAGATCCCAATTATATGCATGTATTACCAAGTACCCGCCTATACTTTTCTGCACTCGTACTCCGCACCAATACCAGATTGGCCAGCTATAAAACAAATATCAAAATAGGTATCATAAACAAGAAAATATAGAGCAGAATGAAAAATACATAGGAAAGATAAAGGCAGGCGGAAGGGTCATGAAATGGAACCCCGCAGAGCTTCATAAACGGAGAAAATAAAGGCAGAACTGGGAGCCGAACGTGCGCAGGTTATCCCGCATCCCCGGTACAGAGATCTCAGGCCCTGTTGCTGCCACATAGTCTTGCCGACACTCAAGAAGGTCTGCTTTCCACCATGCCCGGGCCGGATGACGTCTTCTGTTTGCATCCGCGATTTTATGGTGTCGGCTGGATAGAATAGGAAGTTGTAGCTGATGCCGCCTGCTGCTCCTGCGATCATTTGTTGATATATCGGTATGGTCACTGGCTCTGATGTGTTTTGCCTTTTCGATGCGGCGCGCATCCGGAAAAATCCTGAAACTCCCTCGTATCCTCCAAACCAGGCAGCGCCTCCTCCTGTTTCACGGATAAAAGTGCCCAGCTGGCCTCGCCAGAACCCTAATATTCCATCGTGGCGGAAAATAGACGTTATAATAGATAATGTACCTGGGGCCGCACGAGCGGCGCCGTTAACAGGGACCTGCATCTTGCACTTGACGAGTTCAATCGGAGTAAGCGCAATCGACGTAATCGACCCGGATGCTGCACCGCTGATTAGAAGCGCGGTGAAAGGCAGATCTTCGGTTGTCGAGGAATACCAGGTCGACCTCAGAATGTCTTGGAATAAACGGTAACTGAAAAAAAGACAGCTATTCTCGACCGCAGCTCCTAGTAAAGGAGCGTTAATGCCTCTGTACAGTCCTCGAATCCCATCTGCTCGGATTGATTGGCGGAAGCAATCCAAAGGCCCTGTATACCGGAGGGGCAGATGATCTGGTTGCGATTGCAGCCGGACTTTCACGGTATCAAAAGGGTATTCAATGACCTTGCCTGCCATTCCTGCAGCCTGATAGACAGTCAGTACAAGGCGCACTCAATTGATATCTTGGAATGACTCACCGATCCGCAAAAGACATCCTTCAGGGCCTCGAGTGCCTGGTTCGGAGGAAGTAGGGGAAGCTCCATGGACCTTTCATCGTGAATGGTTACCGCGTGTTCTGCAGCCGCCATTGGCGTAGATATAAATGGGAAACGAGCACTGAAGAGCTCCGGAAGGACGGGTTGAAAGATGGGGGGAGGGGGAAGGAAAGGAGTTTTTTCTTCCTATCGGTAGAGCATCGTACAATTTCTGAGGGCAACGCCAAGGGCGAAAGACGGGAGACGAAGAGTATTTAAGGCCTCTTTTTTTTTTTTAAATCAATCGTAAGCGGGGCGGAGTATTTCGAGCGAGGGATTTAATCTGATGAATCCGATCCACGCGCCGGGAAAAAAAAAAAAAAAACGGTACTCTGTAATACGGAGTAATATAATAAGTTTGTAAACGAAGACGAGACCAGTCGTTGCGCGTGGGATGATCCCAATAATAAACCAGTGTCAAATATTGCAGAATAGTGGGGTTTCTTAGGAGGTTTGCCCAGCTTCAGTGGTTATTGCTGTTCTGAGAGCGGATGTATGGGCCCGGATTGGTACTTTTGCCGAGATCCGGTTATCTGATCGGGCTAAGATAACTTTTTCCTCGGTTTCTGAGAGGCTCAAAAAAAAAATTCCATCGCTATTATCCGCCAAGCTCAACATTCCTCAATTGGTATATTTTGATCATGTCGACTGCGACCACAGCTCCCTCCACAGCTCCTGCACCCGTTAAGGGCATGAGGAAAAATGGTACGATATTGGACACCCACGTTCCGTGCTTTTTTATCTTTTCGTTAGCTAATGTTTCTGGGGTACCCGCAGGCAAAAACTGGCACGACGCTAGGAAGCCCTTCCGACCCGCTGCCGGCATGACCTCGTTTGCGAAAAGACAGGAACTGCGTAAACAGCATGAAGCCATCAAGGAACACGAAAAGGAACTGAAGGAAGAAAAGGAGGCAGAGCGTCAGGTGAGCTTACACTGCGAAGTGGTGACCGTCCGGATGCTAATAACGGATAACAGGCCCATATCCAAAGGATCAAGGAACGCAGAGCCGCCAAGGAGGAAAAGGAACGATACGACAAGATGGCAGAGAAGATGCACCACAAGCGAGTCGAACGTCTCAAGCGGAAAGAGAAGCGCAACAAGTTGCTCAACTCATAATCCCATACTGTTGGAGGCGCTTCCTTGCATATTGTCCGTCTGTACATTCTGTGATGCCCACCGCGTGTTGCTGCTTATGCGCGTGTCGTGCATTTCTGTTTTGTTAATTTCGATCAACGGCGTTGGGGGATTGGGTCACGACTGCGTTACTTTGCAAAATACCTGCATATAAACATGGATTTTCATTTTACCCTCATTTTATTCGAAACTCTTATTTGAAGCTTTACAGAAAATGCTCGGCCTCCCTTTTATAAAGATGATAATATACAATATTTAGTTTCGCGATCCTGAAGATTTGAGTGACGCAATTTATACTCTTATACATCAGCAATGCTGCCTTGTGCTTCCATCTCTAGTCATATTGACGGACATCTAGAATTTCTCGCGACACAGAAACTGCTCGAAATTCCCTTCAGAATGCCATCCCGAAATAGAAAAGTGCGCAAGCACTTGGATTTCCTGTGGGACAATCTTGTGAAAGATGGTGCAAGCATAGTCAGGAAGGATGGTGGAGTGGATGATAATGTCCTGGATGAGTACAACATCCTCCGGGTTAGCCAGTTTGACTTTGAAAATTTAGGATCCGAAAACTTATTCGATCCAATGCCACTTGATGAGCTTCAGAAGTACCCTGTCGACACTTCTTCTTTGCTGTACCACTTCCGAGAGTACAAGCCGGAAAAGTGTGGTAAAGGGAGCTCTGGTGTGCGTTTGACTGCAATCGAGACTGAAGACTGAAGACTGCGTGCAAAAGTGGGCCATGGGCTCAAGACCAAACGCATATGATATGCTAGAAGTTCGCGACCTCGAGCGTCTCGAGTAAGTGGTCTTCGTTTTACAGAGTATGGTAGCATTACTGATCATATTAGGCAACCCCATCCTTTCTTTCTAAACGGACGAGCAGGATGGCATGACCAATATCCAGCCACCTACAAAAGGTCGGGGAGACCTTATTCGGGTAACCTATTTCTAGAAATCTTCCAGGAAGACAAACAGTATGCCCACCTTACCATATCCGCTTATCAGCCTTGCAACGGCAAAGAAGGTTCTATTCTTTTTGGAGAGCTTGCAATCATAATTACAGCAATGCGAAACCGTGCCAACCAACTAAAGGTTGGGGTGGAATATGAGGGTGAAGATGATGAATATAAGTTCCAAGGAAGAATGCGAAAAACTCCCTTGCATGTCCGAGGGAAGTCTTTCTCGGTTTGAATTTGAATTCCCAAAAGAGAAGTGCTTCCCCATTCTGCTTCTCTCATATGTTGGACCTCAACATGGTCGACCGTTCTGTGCTTCACTGAATCACCGCCAGCTGGTAATCAGGCAGTCAAAGCTCTATAGCTTTGAGAAGAGGACGACTGCACCACTTGAATTTTTCACTCAGGTGCTTTTGCGCCAACCGGTTCAAAGAGCAAAGAGTACACATGACAAGGGACACAAGAAATGTGGCCTCCAAGACGATGAGGAATCGCGCCCTTCTAAGGTCAGGAGGGTCAGCGACAAGCAATGCCAGAAATCATAAGATAACACGGCCGACTAGTGCTAGACGAATTAACCATTGTATACGGCAATATTACTCTAGCGAGGTCAGCATGGAATACCATATTGCGCTGTGTTGTATCCATTTATAGACATGTTTCTGTCATGCACTCGTAGTATTTGACATTGGAAACGGGTACGCTCGACAGAGAAGCCATTATATTGAAGTTGAATGTCTCGCAAACTGAATGAAACTATGTTGTATGGTTGATATAGGGCATGTGCTAGCTCTATATTGTCGTCGTTGGTCTCTTGTAAAAAGCCCTAACGATTCCAATGTCTAAGTCACAGCATGCTATTTACGAAGACAGGGTTGATATATTCACTTGATCTAGTTTGTTCGCTCTCGATGGCCGTTACCACCAATGGTGGATGAGTCTTCCCTTCCCCTCTTCTTTTATTCCATATTTCATTCCAGTTATCATTGTCGACCATCTCTACTATCCACATTGCACGAACAAATGGCTTCCTCGTATTCTTCACCACGCCCTAATTGGCATGCTGCTCCCAATAATGCCAAAATAACAGACAAGCCTTTGAAGTCATGCAGAAACCTGCAATCTAAATCGAAAGTTACTGATAAGCAATACCTCTTCTTTCGGACTCTCGTCAAACTCTACTCTAGGGCTAAGTACAAACCTGTCCGGTACGGCCTAAAACGATGAAACAAGCACTCGTCCTTCCTAGCCACAAGGGGTCCAAAGGTACCTTGAAAGAGTCGGAACAGATTGTTGGAATGGAACAGTGGCATTTACTAAAGCCCTGTGAGCCAGTTGTGAACACAGCTCCTAAATCACAGAAGTATGGCAAACACTGCACTGGCCCGATGGGATGAGCTCCTGCTCCCGGATGCTCGTTTTTCAAACAGCCAGAAAAGAGCGATCCAAAGCCAGCCAGTTTCTCCCAGCTTCTGAAGGCACCGCTCGGTTCCGAATCCGTGCGGGACCGGATCACCAAATATAACCAAGTAAGAGGGGATGTATATCTGTTGATGAATTACATTCGTCTGAATTCAGATGGGAAATCTCTACAGGATTGACAAGTCAGTCCGTCCATGAAAGACTGAGGCTGTTCGAAAATGTTAATGTGAATTGACACTACAGTTCTTCGTCTACAATCTTATTTACAAGTAAGATTATCAACACTTCAACAAGTTGACATCAATGCGGCACTGGGAACGCGGTAATCCTCACATTTACCGTGGGAGGTTCAAACAGGCCGCTACAAACATATCACTGTGGATGTTGCTGGTTGTTTTCCTGGTGTCAATTTCTAACCGCGCAGCACTCAAGCCATTCCTTAGGGAAGTTGACTCGGGATAACTAGAAATCTCAAGACTATATGATAATTTTGACAAGGCATGAGAGCGAGTTAGGAGTGGAATCGAATGCAGTTGATACAAGCAGGCCGCGAGAACTCCGGAAGAAAAGCTGAAAGACGCTTAACTATCTTCCCGTCGATAAGTTGATTACTGGTTCCTATGCCATACTGACTTTTTTGGGTGCTTGGTCGTGGGTGTAGTGCCTGCCTGACCATCAGTGCTGCCTGCCACCTTGCTCAGGTCTCCGATTGCCTGTAAAAAAGACTCATGGGGTGACGCAGATATTGTAAACATATACAATACCATAAAATATCTTCTTACATTTGGCCAAAGAACTTTACAGGCATCTTTTTACTCCGGAGCAAAAACAAAATAGCGACAGAATCTACTTCGGTTTTTGATATTCAGCAGATTCCCTAGAAGTGGCCCTCCGAGAGAAAGGCCAAATTTACTGGCAGATTCTTATCGGGAACATCAACCTTCCAAGAGAACCGGCTGTCAATGCAAATGGTCAGACTGAGGATCAAGCCATGAGGCTCCAATCTGAGTTCGCAGATTATGAGAGCATTAGATTTGGTCTTCTCCTAGTACTTCGATTCACCATCGAACCCAACGTTCAAAACCTATAATGGGAACTCGGTGCCCCAAAACCGCGTGGGAAACTCTCAAGATGGAATACTGCCCTACGCCTTGGAAAGTAGTCCATGAACTTTTCGAGAAGCTGATGAACATGAAATACAGAGAAAATGGAAATCATCGTATCTTCTTACGGCGTTTTCGAGAGCTTGTGCAGAAACTTAAGACGGAAACCATCATTCCTTCATGGTTGGAAATGTCCGCGTTTCTTCGAGCACTTTCAAACAGCCCCTCCCTACATGCACTGATGTACCAGATCAGCACATGGAAGGATATAGGCGCAAGCGAACTTTACCAAGCTTTCCAGCAATTTGAAGGGAACCGCAAAGCATTGAACGGTGGTAAACGAATCCCCCGCCCTAAGCATCGTGCTGGAAAAAATCGTCGGAAAGCTTCAATTCTCGAAGCAAGCACGGCACCTCACCTACAGGTCCCGGACCCTCAACCCTCGCAGCTCCCGTCCAGGTGACCAAGAGACCTCGCAGCAAACGAGTGGTTTCTGGAGCAAATCTGAGTGTAGATGACTTGTATGGGCCGTGCAAAGTTCGATTAACAACAATGAATCAAAGAAAACGAAAATCTGATAGGCATCACCAAGGGTAGTGCCAACAAGATTGGCAGAACATCCCATATATTCCGGTTTTCCCACCAAAGGCTGAAAAAAAAAAAAAAAAAAAAAAAAAAAAAAAATTGCTTATTAGTATACATAATATAATAACAGTCGGGGAAGAGGGGATATAGGCACAACGACATCCTTGAGCTCTCAATTGTTGCGAAAAAGAAGACGGCGAACTAGAACAGGAGGAGGAGGAGGAGGAATTTTCGTGTTTATTTGACTAGCTAATCCTAATCTATTATCGATTTGATGCAGTGATGCCATGTTTCCATCGAGGTTTCATGACTGATATATTCTAACCCCAGACTGAGTTCTAACGTCAATAGGGTCATTTTCTCTGCAGATACCTCGATCTCTGGTCTCGCGTTAACTAACCAGTTTGCTCAGTCTCCAACATCACCCTCTCCCATAAAACTATGGAATCTTGTAAATATGCGGCCTGTCCTCGGTCTGAATCTTAGTGATCAAATCAGACGCCGGGCTAGAATTCAGACTACACCGCGAGATGGCGTTTCTTGAGGAAACGGATTACTATATCATAGGCCAACAGGCTCAAACGAGACTCGACTTCTTGAACTCAAGTTCATCCCCTTGAATGAAGTTAGGGCTAGACTTGCTCCAAAATTAAGGGATGACAGCAATTATATATTGCACATGGTCAGAGTCTTTGAAATTCGCTTTGCGCTTTGAAAACCCCGACTTACTGGAACATTCTCATTGGCGAAATTCGTCCTTCACACTATAGACCTGGACCAAACAACTCCTATCAAGTAAGCCAGGAGCTCATTGACGAGTGTCTTCAAGAAGTGGTTACTCAAATTCAACTCTTACTCGCCGAATGGGACCAACAAAAGGCCAGTTACGAATTGAAGTGCTTCGGTGTATTGGAGTTTTTGCGTTACACCCTTACTTTGGCCCCTTCTAACCCAAATGAATCCATCCAATTATAGCAATGTCACAGGATTTTATAGCCAAGTTCTCGAAGGCATTGCTCTTCCAAATCCGCGTAGGATCGGATCACGGAAGGTCGGAGGCAAGACAAGACGCGTTGCATCTCCGTGCTGCCCATGGGCTGGGTTCATGGAATTGACTTTCCGCTCTCGAGATTCGTTGTACTGGTGGATTGTGGTCAGGGAGGAGGGACCCCCAGCGCAACCCAGGACGCAGACTACCAAGTTCAGTCTCAATGACAGAAGGCCTTTAGCACATGGGAAGCGAAATGCTTCTCCATTCTGGCAATCTTGCAATCCACGATGGAGTCCGCTGCGCAAGGCCGAATCCTCGGAATCCGCTGCCCGCGCAGTGCGTGGGATAGATTGCGGTCAGCATAATCCATCAAACCATGGCGGCTTGTCAATCAAGAGTTCAATAAGTTGTTGGACTTAAGATACCACTACCCAGGCAACCCTCGGGTGTACGTCAAAAAATTCTCACAGGCTGTCAGCAGTGTTGAAGCTAAAGCGGCCCTAGCGGCGTGGACGGTACCCGTCATCTTCCTCAAGTCCATCTTGGGACGTCCCGCTCTACAACCCTTCCTACGGGAAGTGGACTTCTGGGATGACCTCAACATCACCAAGTTGTCCGAGGCGTTCAAAGGGCACGAGGACCTTCGCAAGCAGGGGTGAAGGAATCTATGGAGAAGACCAGCAAACCCACCAGGAAGCTCAACCTACCTTTGAACTCCGCGATATATTTTCAGTCTTATCACATCTAACATGATGCTTTCATTGCTTGGTCCTCATTGCCAATGATTATCATATCTCTCACAGTACTAGGATATCTTTAGGACAAAAATTGAAGATCTCTGATCCCTTAATCTAAACATCTAAAATTCTACACTGAAATTGATGTCAAATTTAGGGTATCATCTTGCAATGTCATAGTACTTGTAGGCATTCCTTTTTGAGAAACACATTGCCGATCAAGGCCTTGGCACCGTTACTGCCCAAGCTTCGAGGCACTTCAATATTAACTAATGCTTCTACGGAGTAAAGAGCAGGGAGAATGTGTTCGATACATGTTTGAAGGAGTCGCTGTTTAACCATCTCTTATCTGTGACATTCATCCCCGCCTAATCAATCAACCGTCCAACCACGATACCCAGATAAATACCCACCCACCCTTAAAGCAGCCGTTTGCGGCAATGTCGAGCAATGGTGGTCGGAAAACATTCCAGAGCTTCTACCCTACCCAACAACGTCATGATGAGCGTCGATCCGCCGATACGAGTCGCGATGATAAACATCAAGATCGCCATGCGATAATCGACTCCAACAGCAATCTAGACCCCGGGAAATCGAGACCGCATAAACACAAACGCAGCAAATCGCGCGATATCCGATTCCCGCGGACAATGAGCCAGATTGCCTCTTCAACTGGTGCGGGCGCCAGGGCTTTGCTGCCAACTTGGTCAGGGTCAGGTAGTAAGGAGAAGGATCGCGAGGGTGACGATGGGTTGTTGAGGCCGGTGACACGGGATACTTCTCGGACGCGATGGGGGTCGGATTCGACCAGTGGTGTTGGGACTGGGAGTAGGAGGGGCAGTTTTCTGGAAGGGATCGAGCAGAGTGATAGGATTGGTCCGCCCAGACAGCAGGAGATTCGCTCGCCGGGGGATTTGGAGCAGCTGACGAGTAGGAGAAAGCAGGCAGAGGAGTGAGTATATCTCCTATTCCTTTTCACTCGTTTCATCGAGACGCTGACAAGGATTCGTTTAGATATCTACGGTCTGCACTGGTATCGATCGGAACGCTCGCAACGGACATCACCCGCCGACTTGACTACACATACTACAATCTGTTGGAAAAGATCACCGCGTTGAATACGACCATTGGCTCCTTCCAAGGCCTGGCCGACTCAACATCAACAATCTTCAACGAGTTCGAACGAGAAGTCGCGGGCATGTACCAGGAGATTAACAGACAGGTCGGAGAACTCGGCGAATTCCAGCCGCAACTCGAGAAAATCGAAGCACTCGAAGAACGCATGAAGCGGAGTAGAGAAAAGGCCGAGGCGCTTGAGGGCAGACTTGAGAAAATGAAAGACGAGGTTTCCCATTGGGAAAAAAAAGAGGTGGAGTGGCAGTCTCGTGTCAATCGGCGACTGCGCATCTTCTGGAGCGTTGTTGTGACCGCTACGCTGGCTCTTGTGATTGCTGTGGTTGTCCAGAATTGGCCGCTCGTCGATTCTTCTCAAGCGCGTTTGCAAACTACGTCGTTGGATAACCAGACCTCGGACATTCCTCTACATCGAGATTCCACCGCGATTCCAAGGATGAACGGCCAGAAGAGCAAGCCTAATCTTGATCATCGTCAAACTGCGAGCGCGGCAGGCGCATCGCCCACTGAGGCCGATCCTCTTAAGATGTTTGACGAACTTTGACGATTCTGTCTTTGGGATCTGTTCACCTGCCTTTTTGATTTCGGGTTTCTATTTGTACCGGCAAGATGGTTTTCATGATACCCCAGCATGCAGTGGAGTTATTTCCTTTTCGGGTCTTTATCCAGTATAGTCGCTGTCGAATAATCATTATAATGCAAAACAAACCTCAATATTCATCCGATCAAGTGCTGCTCTTCTTCTTCTTATCCTCGACCAACTCAGTGTTCGCTTCAGGAATTCCCTTCACCTCCACCAGCCACTCTTGCACATCGTCGCTCACGTCACCCTGGACCGTAATCTCTTCGACACCAGCGGCGGATTTCGTCACTGAAGAACCGGTAGCAAACTTCTTACCGAGTTCCTTGGCGACCTTCTTGTTCTCCAACCCATGTACCTCCAACCCTGTGATGACGGTGACGTGCTTGCGCTTGTTACGCTCAATGCGCTTGATCTGGACTTTTGAGGCGGCTTTCCGCTCGGCATCGCGTGTTTCGGCTGCGGCGGCCTTGGCCTCCTTCTTCGCAGCATCCTTGGCTGCGCGCTCACGAACGGACAATGAAAGATTCGATAGGTTGGCGCTGACGGCTTCTATACAACGGAACCGTTAGTTTCCACCGGATTTTGCATTCTTTTTCTTCCGGGCAAGCTTTTCATACCCTCTGAGTATAATTGTTCATGCAGGTCCGGGTAACTGTCCTTCAGCCATTCTTCGCATTTTTTAGCTGTCCCGCCGAACTCGCAGTACTAGAAATCACGATCGTATAGGTTAACCACCGAACAGCAATCTTTAGCATGCCATTGACACAGCTATGACACGAAACGAGAACGTGTCTTCGTCAAGTTTCATCCCATACCTCTGAAGGTAGTGTGCAAACTAGCAGCAAAAAGCAGTTAGCATTGTAAAAAGTGTGAGGGGCTTTTTTTAAAAAAAAAAAATTGCGTCACATGGATGACCAACCTCCGCAATACACGACGTGCTTGGCCTGGGGTTCAATAGGGCCGGACTCTGCGACTTCCGCCATTTTCAATATTATTTCGAATAATAGTAACTCCTGGTCCTATTTGATCGGAAGGTAGTATCGCTTGTCGTTCACGTAGCCGTACATACGCGGGGGTCCGGTGGCCGCTGACCTAACCGTATGCGGTAGTTAGTTAACTAACTAATACTACATACCATGGATGCACGTGATTTTCTATACTACGATTATTGACGCATAGTACAAAGTACCCTGTGGATGATAGTGGAGTAAAGTAAAAGAAAATCGTTTCTATTTCAGCATTGAAGCATTGGCCTCTCCTTCATGCACTCCGGGTTTTCCAAGCGTCTCAGATACTGGCGCATAATGTCGTTCCCTGTTTCGATCCTTGAAAGACCGGGCTGGATCACTACTTGGTGTGCTTGGATTCAGTTTCTGGCCTGGCCGTCGCATCTGAGGTTTCTGTTAGCTCATTGAAATGAATCAACTGAGAGGCGAAGTTGGGACGATCAATGGCCTCAGCCTGGGCAGATCAACCACTATGCAGAGCACAGAAGACAATCTTTGTGTAATGAAAGTGATAGACTGCGCGAGCAATTTCTGTATCCCGCAGAGGTGCAAGTTAACAAGCAGTCATCTATACGAATACTGTAACATAGTACTAAGTTGCATTTACTGATAGCGACTTCCCGTGAAACCGGTTTTCAATAGAATAATGCCATTTGAAGATATAACGAAGCAATCGACCCCACGTTGAGATCTTCCAACTGATAACGGTTCTGGACAGCAGGTGTCATCAAAAACACGGAGACTCCGGAACCAATCGGCAGCCAAGTGCTCGTGCTGGTTGAGAACCTCACGCCGCATGGCAAGACGCATCCGGCAGTTAGGCTCGAGCAAATGTACAAAGCACTTTGTGGATGGTGAAATATGTACGTCCGTTGATGAAATGTATTGTGCGCATTGTGGTAAATGGTTGTGCACACATGAGGAAGATGAGGAAAGCAAACATTTCAATCACCGGAAGATACGGGACGGAAACCCATGCCAGTACAATTGATTGAGCAGGAAGGATCTAGTGATTAACATACCCCGCCTTTCCTCGATATGATTTCTGGGGGGTCAAGAGGGGGGATGGGGAGAAGGAAGAGGATGCCATGCATGTCTTGTGTATTTGGACTCTCCAGTATGCAGATACCGATGCCTCCACCATCCCGAGAACAAGGGGAAATGGGTTCTCTTCTGCTCCAGACCTCCATGGTGAATTGGAATTGTCCAATAAGCTTCGAAGCAATAATCGAATTCCTATCACTTGCATCGCAGGATCCAAAGGTAAGACGCACGATTCGCAAGCCACGTACAGAGTAGTAGCACGGACAGGCATCGGACAGAAAGGACCGCGTTGAGACCGTTGTCAATCATGTCCATGCATGCTGGTCGCCACGGGCTTTGGCACATGGCTCAATCGGGATTTGTCAAGATTGCAGAATAGCAACCGACATTAACATACCTTTTTTTTTTTTTGCCATCTTTATCTCTGCAGTCAGCGATTTTCAGTGTTCCAGATGCCCCCATCCAGTTGTTATTCTTGGATTGTCTGGTCTAGGCCTGCCACAGTCCAACCAGTTTAGGAAAAACTCGCCCAATCAATGTAGTGCATTGTCGGGATTGCTGGGTTCAAATCCTTCTATGAGGCGGCACCAGAAAGTATATTTGAAAGTCTAGGGAGTACAAGTGCACCGTAGAGCATGGAAGTTTATATGATGGAAAAAAAAGGAAGGACAGGGAAAGGGCGACAAGAAAGCCCAGCAGTATATAAAACATTGTTGTTTGATACTTATTCTGGGGTACGGAGTACATGAATAACATTATTATTGATTCTTCCTCGGCTTTCCTGGAAGATCTGGACCATGTATTATAAATTACAGAAACGTATCGGTCTGTATTCCGTACAAAGTATGGGGTCCTGCAGCCCAACGGTCTTCCGGTTGGTCAATTCCACACCTGTCACGCCAGCTGGTTGGCCAATGTGGCCTCCGCTTTCCCCGGTCCCGGTTTTACGGAGTACGGAATACATACGCAGTACGATACGGACGGAGTACGGAGTAGTATCATCTCACAATAACAAGTTTGGTGGCGACTTCGATTTCCACTCCCGTACTACTACGACTTTACTGTTACTGCTACGTCCTTACTACTATTTTATGCTTCCGCCGGAACGGGAAAAAGGAAATAATTTTTTCAATTGATAACATTTGCTCAAAAAGCTATTTGTGTTTGCTTCATTCCCTGCTTGTTCTTCTCTGAAAAGATAAATCCTCGCTCTCTCTCTCTCCGCAATTTCAATTGAACTCATCGGAAGATTGCTTCCCGTTTACCACGTCACTATTTCGACAGCGCCATCCTCCCTTCTACTCCTTTTCCTCAATTATTTTCAATTCTCAATTTTCGAATACAAGGGAAATTTTTGCCCTCTTGATACCTACTGCAGAGTAGTGGTTAGGTTACAGGCCCTACATTGGGCTTTCGCCCCAGTTGGTCAGTCGTCGTTGTGCAGGAAGTTAGGGAACACCACTACGCATAGTTATCGGACCTTTGCACCGGTTTTACTATCCACAGCTTCATTATATTATATTATGCCTGGTGGTTACGTCCATCCCTTGATTGATCGGCTACTTTTCGCGTTCTGCGACGGATCCCTGGTCCCTGTACCGGCCCCCTCCGAAGTTACTTTCCAGACAGCCGTTGCGTCCAAGGACTAGTGATCGCAATTCCGAATCGTCTTCATATTTATCTCAGTTAAGCTGTCGTGGTTGAAAGATGACAGCTGTGCTCACGATACCGCGGGAAAAGTATTCGCGGTTTACCCCGGATCCGCTGCAGTGTCCCACCACACAAAGATACATCCTAAGGGGCTCAGACGTTTCGATCAAGTCTCCCGTGTCCATTCATAGTGATTATCTTTCTACGGACTGTCTTAGTCCGATCTCATCATCTGTGGCCTCGTCGGTTCCGTCTTCTCCCACTCTCAGTAGCGTTTCGCCCAGTATTGACGATGAGCATGATGGTGACAATGACGAAGACGAGATCCTATTCCCCTCATATGATTTCAAAGAAGTGTTCCAGAAGGATGTAATGTCTCAACAGCAACAGCAGTCCGACGAACTTGTCAGTAGTAATCCTACTGAGCCATCAATAGATGGCCAGCGCCTGCAGACGCCTGCAGCCGATGATACTTCGCTGGAGGAAGAACCGTCAAGACATGTTGATTATCTCTCCCATGACTGGAAAGAGGAGGATATCTGGACATCATGGCGTTACATGACGAAACGCAAGGATGTCTACAGCAACGGGCTGCGACTGGAAAATGCTTCCTGGAGAACGTGGGCGAAAGTGAAGTTTGACTTGGACACCATCTCTCCAGAAACCCTTAATTGGTGAGCATACCGCTATAGCCCCTCTCCGAGCGCCTTGGTGTCTCCAAGCTAACAGTTTCCCAACAGGCTCAAGGATTGCGACGTGACATGGTTGTATGGTCCGTTGAAGACATCTAAGAATTTCGGTTCAAATGCCTCACCTCCGCCGACCCATCTGACGACGCCGAATATGTGTCAACCTCGGAAGCCTATTTTGAAGAAAAAGACCGCATCAGAGACAATGCTGCAACGATCATTGTCTCAACATACACTGTTACAACGTGCAGGAGCCCTACTGAAGGCGAAGGAGGCAGCAAATACACAAGATCAGTCAATTTCGCGATCCAGGCATCAACAGGATCAAACAGGCAGTACTACACCGACTGCAATTGCCGGGACACCTACAACTGCGTCCGTTTCGGATATAGGGTCACCCAATGAAAGGCGGCACATCCATTTCAATAATGAGGTCGTGCAATGCATCGCCATTGAAGCAAAGGACGAGGAAGAAGAATACGGAAAATACCTAACAGGGCTCGAGGATGGCCTGTTCTCAAACAATGTCGCTGTGGCGAATCAGATGCTTTCCAACACAGCGTCCGGAAACATGAGTTCCCCGCGTAACAACGAAAACAAAACCATTGCACCCCTTCCGTCTACCACTCTCAGAGGAGAGATGCCCGAGCCACCTGCAAGCTCGTTGTTTGAACGTTGGTTCGGTTCACGCTCATCACCGTCGCCATCCCCTGCACCACCTAAAGATTCGCGCCGATCCTCCGAGCCATCCGCCAATTTCCTTCTGGATGATGATGATGATGATGATGATTATGATGATGGATATGATTCGAATGGCGGCTTTGACTTTAGCTGGCAGTCCAATTGGCAGTCCAAGCAAGTTTCAAGCGCGTCCACTCAAATTCGCCCTCACTCCGTCAGCTCTGAAGATGATGAGGATGGACTGGAGATGGACCGGGGTTTCAATTTGACCTCGGATATGTTCTCGCTGGGCGATTATAGTGAGTCGCCAGATGCTGGTATCTTCGACAGAGTGCTTGATACAGTAAACACGGCCAAAGATATAGCACATGTTATATGGAATGTTGGTTGGCGGCGGTAACCCTGCGCCACATTCTGTTCTTCTTGAGCATCTTGACCTAGTCATGTTTGCCGATTACGACGTACACGCATATAATTAAGATGGCATTTGATGGAGTTAGGGTAATGTTTATACCAACGATACTTGAATTTCACTGGGTTGTCGGACTATTCATTGGCGCATAAGAAATGGCTTTTCTTTTCTTTTTCTCCTTAACTCCAGTGCATGATGATTATAGACAAGGACTGAATTGAGAATCATTGAATTGATCTATTTTGTTATATCAGTATCTTACCCCATGTTTTCTTTACAAGAGCAGATCCTCAGCCATACCCGGGGTGGTCATGACGCAGATACTAGCTAGGGCTTTCGCAGTAGTTGGTCGCCTTTACGATGACATGCGTGGAGTATCAATTCCCTGCCTTCACAAATTTACACATAGAAAACTTAGGAATAGAACAGCCTTGGAAATATTTTTCGCTTGCTCAATGTCTCAAAAGTGGATACGATATGGTACACCTTTGGCTAGACGCCAGCCCATGTAACTAATTCTGGTTCCTGCCTCCGCACCCCTGACTGACTCCGCTCGCAGCGCCAATTTACTCCTCCGTACTTCTTATTTTTGTTGTTGCCGCAAGCCATTCCTTTTATTTTTTTATCTAAATTAATTTCCTCTTTCATTCGTTTTGATTTATTTGACCGCTTGGTTGACATTCGTTTCATCTTCTTTTCGTCCATTCGTTAAGCCTTCCCGATTCCTCGCGCAGGACCGCGCTTCTTTTTGCATGATGGAGGGCATCAACATCCCTGAACTCGTGGAGAGGTTGAGGAGTGATGAAGACGCTGTCCGTAAAATGGCCGTCTTCAAACTTCAGGGAAATATTGGGGATCCTTCCTTTGCTGATATCTTCATCGCCGAAGGTGGGCTGTCTAGATTGCGCTACCTCACACTACATGCAAGTGGGAATACATTGGCATACAGTTTGACAAGCCTTGCGCGGCTACTGGAGGTTGACAAAGGATGGGAGTTTGTGGACCAGGATGTGGTGGAAAGGGTAAGTTCGGTGATTGGTCACAAGTTCGGACTTGATCTCTAGATGCTTTATTCAGTCACGGACGCCATACTAATGTAGTCTTGTGACTCGCTTCCAGATTGTCGAGCTTATTGTCACGCATCCTTTGGTGAACATACTGCGCGGAGCAATGTCGATTCTCGTGTCCGTCGTATCACACCCTTATGCCGGCGGCCATCTTTCCCAGTCAGGAACGTTCGGTTTTCGCGCCCTGAAACCCGCAATCGCCATTTACCCGCAATTCCTGGAGATGCTTGTGAGCAGGCTCTCGTCCGCCGATCATGCACTTTGTGCCAATGCGCTCCAATTGATCAACTGTCTCATGCGCGACTCAATAACAAACGATTCGGAACTTGAATGGCCCAAATTCATTCAAAGATTGCAAAACTTGGGCGCGATCAGGGCTGTCTACGTTCTCATGCAGGGGACTGCGCTGCAGGATCTGGCGCATCCCCTCATTGAGTTCCAGTCTCTAACAAAGGTGCTTCTGCGGAAGTGGCGTGACGTTTATCTGGACCTAGAGAAGCCAGAACACAGAAGGGCATTGAAAGGGATTTACGTGGCGAGCAATCCCGAGAAGAATCAGAACAAGACACCGGATACTGGTGACGAGACGCGACGCTCCTCCAAGAATCACCACTCGGAGAAATGGCGGCGACTTGGGTTCGAGTCGGAGAACCCTGTTTCCGAATTTGATGGGACCGGATTTCTAGGAATGATGGATCTTGCCGATTATGTCCGAAACTATTCAGACGAGTTTCAGAAGATGCTCTTGGAGCAGTCAACGAAATCGGCGGAGCAACGATGTCCAATTGCTCGAGCATCCTTGACAGTATCTTCAATCTTGTACGACCATTTCGAAGTTGACAAGTCGGACATGGAAGATGCCAAGAGCTATCTTATCATGGACTCTCAATCCAATTTAGACCGAGTATTCAGACCTCTATTGCTGCACTGGACCCGGTTGCATGTTGCGGGGCTTCATGCGTTCTTTCGGCTGTGGAAAGCTACAGGCTCCGAGGTGGAGGATTTCGATAAGATTTCTGAGCTTGTTCGCATCCTTATTGAGTCAGTTGTCGGAGGAGCGCCACGGACAAAGGATGTACAGGACGTGGAGGAAGAACTGGCCGAATTTGATTATCGACGGCTTCGTGAACTCCAGATGGAGATCTTGGAACTTACATATGAAGATGTGTGGGGCCAGCATCTCCGTCAGGTGCGTGACGAACTACATCATGAAGCTCTGCAGTTTGTCAAGGAGCAGAGAATCCGATGTCTACTGCAGGGCGCTTGGTTCTTCAATGGGAACCCTTCCAAATCGGAAACAGGGTCGTCCTTGTCCAAATCCACGTACAGATATGCCCAATTATCCCATAACAGAAGATATCTTCACTTTGGGGATTTTGATACTACAGATAATCGGCGCCCAGACCTGGACGCCTTGCCAGTCAAGAGTGAGCATGGAACCTTCCACCTAGAGATTCATTTGGCTAACTTGCGCTCTTAGTTGATCTCTCAACCGTTTCGTCTGTCGTTTCGAACGTCTCGGCAGCACCAGACGACGCGTCTTCTTCAACTGTGAAGACCACGCCTCACCAACCTGTTTCCTCTACCAAGATTACCATTCATGGCTATGTCCCGTCTGGGACAGCCGCGAGTGCTCAGAAGAGTCATAATCGCGCTCGCTCGACCAGTAGGGCGACACAGAAAGAGGTGGTATTGTTGACTCTCCGGCCACAGTCCATCAGCACTGCGTCTGAATGGCTCGACGGCTTACTTATGCTCTTGAATCAACAGCCCATCACAGCAGAGACTAACAAATTGATTGACCTTATCAGCAATTATGGGCTAAAGATTCGTTTGCTGAACATTCGATTTGACGATGCTGTCTTTGCCGGGGAAGCTCCCCAAGTTCCCTCTCGGGAGGGTCTTGACGATGATTATTATTATGATGTGTTTGGGGGTGCTTGACCATATTGTTAGCCCATCTTTTCTTGTATATGCTTGGGCATTTCAGTTATTCTTCTGTACATGATGTCTCATTTTCTTGTATCACTGATATACCCATTGTTTTTGTTTTCCTTTCCTTTTTTTATTCAGCGTCTATGTATATATTTGTGTCGCTTTATTGGCAGCCGAACCGCACTTTTTTAATGAGAATAGTCTAATTATTGAATCAATGAGTCCTGGGTTTAGTAGTACTGTATTTATTGATTCTTGCCAATTTATCTTATCTACGTATCTTATCATCATTTGATGCCTGGGGTTGAGTATCAAAAGCTTGTCCTGTAGGGGACTCAAAGACCACTCCCGCCGCTCTCTGATTTATTTCCCAATACCGATATGCGCCTCTTGCTGCGTCTTCCTTAATACAATGAATGATACGCTCCCCTGTGGAAGCGACTTGCCATCATGGACACCCGTCCTTCAAAGAGACAGCGAAGATTCACTGTCTACTCATCTGACACAGACGATGACATTGAAGTGCAGATAGAAACAAACGACGCGAATTCTGCAAGCCATGTTCCAATTACGAAGGGCTCCCGAAACGATGCGACCCAATTGCCCATTGGCGATTCCGGGTCAAGTTCGAAAGCACTTCCCCTCCTGTCCTCGCGGTCGAAGACGACCTCGACTTCCGGCCACTCCAATAGCAGATCGTATTCGTCCACTCCTTTACCCGAGAAAAAGAAGCATATGAAACCATTGAATGGCAAATCAACCGGGGATTCTTTGCACAGCTTCTTCCAACCCGCGAATGAGGAACAGCAATGGTCTTTGCAGAAGTTCGAACCAACGCGCCCCGCGGAGTCCACGACGGAAAAAGCTGGAGACGATGACGATTTGATAGAGGATGACTACGATTCTTTTGATGAGTTGTTTACGCAGCATTTCATAAACGCGGACATTGGTTCCCAGGGCGGGACAGGAGCGCAGGAGAACAGTCAAGACAAACCATGCCAGGATCCACCATCGACCAAGTCAAATTCGATAGGGAAGCGTGCGAGCTCTACCAAGCGCTTCTTGCTTCCTCAATCCCCGAAAGGCGGGAGTCAATCTCGGCCATCAGCTACCGTCACCGCAGAGGACGATGCACGTCCATGGGCCCAAAAGTACAGCCCATCCAATTTGGATGAGCTAGCTGTCCATAAGCGGAAAGTTACTGATGTGCAGAACTGGTTGAATGATGTATTTATAGGGAGAAATAGATGTGTATGTTTCAGTTCCATCTTTGCGCCTGTTGCTTTTGCTAATGGATTCTAGAGATTGCTCGTTCTGCGTGGTCCTGCCGGTTGTGGGAAAACAACTACCGTATCTTTGTTGTCTAAGGCATTAGGCTTCGACGTCCTCGAGTGGAAGAATCCGCCAGCCTCCGAATTCAACACGAAGGGTTATACATCCACTGGTGCTCAATTCGAGGAATTCCTGGGACGCGGTGATAAGTTTAGTGGACTTGAACTGGACGGGACAGAGAGCACTCCTGATGCTGGAGGAAGCCATGACCCTACACCACCCCAGCGACGTATTATCCTTATAGAGGAGTTTCCCACAATTCTGAGTCGGAATTCGTCTGGTCTGGTTGCCTTCAGGCTTTCTCTCCAGAGGTATCTTGCTGCAACAGCCCTATCGAGGTCGAGTAACCAAGTGATTCCGGAAGAAACAATGAATCCTCCTATCGTGCTCGTCGTTTCAGAAACACTTTTGGGCTCGGCATCTTCTGTTTTGGATAATTTAACTGCCCACAGGTTACTGGGGCCGGACGTTTACAACCACCCGAACGCCACGTTTATCGATTTCAACAGCATTGCTCCCACATATATGCAAAAAGCCCTAAGGCTGGTATTGGAGAAGGAGGCTCGTCATTCCAGGCGAGTTCAAGTCCCGGGGCCAGCATTTCTCGAGAGAATGTCTGAGATAGGAGACATCAGGAGTGCTATTTCTTCTCTTGAGTTTGTCTGCCTCAGAGGAGACAAATCAGGAGCATGGGGAGGAAGCATAAACAAAAAGACAAAGAAGTCGTCTCGAAATGGTGTAGGACTCACGCAGATGGAAAAGGAGTCATTAAAAATGATCACTCAGAGAGAAGCGAGTCTTGGGATATTCCATGCTGTTGGTAAAATCGTATACAACAAGCGTGACGAGGCTAGCAGTACGACAGGGAGCATTAGGCCCCCTTCGCCGCCAGATCATTTGCGCCACCATGGGCGACCCAAAGTATCTCAGGTCTGCGTTGATGAGCTCATGGATGAGACTGGAACGGATATCCAAACATTCATAAGCGCCCTACATGAAAACTATGTGCCATCCTGCGAGTGCCTGCCATCCACAGACTGTCTGGATGAATGTATAGGGGCATTGTCAGATAGTGACATGTTGTGCGCGGACCAAAGAGGCGCTCAGAGACATAGGGCAAGAGTCGGTGGAGTCGGAAATTTCAGTGCAGGTGTTGACATGTTACGCCAAGACGAGATTAGCTATCAGGTAGCTACGCGAGGCCTGCTTTTCGCTCTCCCTTATCCTGTAAGAAGGAAGTTGGGATCAGGGCGTGGGAACGATGCTTATAAGATGTCTTATCCAACATCTTTGCGTTTATGGAGCGCATCCGAGGAAATTGAAGGGTTGATAGACTTGTGGATGAAGCATCTGCTGAATCCATTCGGCACAGCAGTCTCCCAGCCCAGTGGCATACAGAGCTGGAAGAACCGTTCAGCCGTTTGTGACATCGATCAATATAATGACAGTGACACGCTCAAGACTGTGACAATGATGCCTCGCAACGACGCATTACTTTGGCACCTACCATATATGGCTAAAATCTCACAGAACGAAGTCGAATCAAAAGAGCTCTATACGATCACCAGCTTTCGTATTGGAGCTCACAGCGATCCTCATTACAACAACAACGACCATGGCAACGATCCTTTGCTGGGACCTAATCGTCTTCTCCGGCGGAGGTTACCCCATAGCAAGGATCACAGCAATAAAAGTACATTTGGGCCGCAACTCCCGCAACCCTTGGAAGATCAAGAGGAGAAGCTAGTCTTGAGTGACGACGATATTGTGGATGACTGAGTGACTGGGTTCTGAACCGGATTGTAATCCAACATTGTTTGCATGTGATCTAAGTCACATATATTTATTTTGATATTATCTAATGGAATAGTAATACCTTGACGGTGGTTGGCATACAAGATGAGTGGGTGTAACAACCACATGTATAAACCTAGGAATGTCCAGTTTCATCAATTGTCGCCCATGTGGAGATATTATGAAGATTGTCCTTATCGCGTTGATGGCGCGATAACAAGTCTCCGATAAAGCCAGATAGATCGCATCAACTCCACAAATATATATATATCCATACAGACGTTGGCAATTGGTCCGGAATTTGCCAAAATTGAGAAAAACGAGACCGAAATACAGGACATGCAGCACGACCAGGCCAAACAATAAAAAACCCCAGTAATCGCGTCTCGGAACGTTCTAACCTGGTAGGTAAAAGGCACACCCTATTCAACGGTATATGCTAATCATCGATGCCATTGTCCTCTAGGCTATTGCGGATAGATAGCCCATCTTTGTCAATTGCTGCACAATGTCTAGTCGCAGCAATGGAACGTTAAAAGCGACGAGCAATGACCTAACACCGAGTCACACGACCGACTTGCCTTCCGGCAATGATGACAAGCAGAATGCCCGCAGCAGCAGAGATACCAATGGCTCTCTGACAGGCATAGGCGCGGCAGCAGCCCATGCGACTTTTCCAAGCTGGATGAATGTGGTCCTGATGGTTTCGCTGATTTTCGGCGGTTGTTGTGCCAATGTAAGTTGAGCATTCCAAGGCCGTGAGAATCATTGTAGCTGACGCCTGGAGTAGGTGTTTGCGCTTGAGGCTATTATTAAGTAAGTTAGAGATACAAAGTACGTGTAAGGGCAGAAGCTAATGTTATACTGTAGGGAAGAGCCGAGTTCTGGTGAGCAGCTAGTCTTTGAGAAGGCTACAGAATGTTTTTATACTAACTTGGAATTGAAGGTCCTCTGATAACATTTGTTCAGTTCATTGTAACTGCTCTGTTTACCCTCCCGGACTTCATCTCAATATCTGAAGGTCCTCGATCATTGTTCATATCCAAGCGTGTCATACCACTTCGCTCATGGCTGGTGTACACTGCATTCTTTTTGACAATCAATCTTCTAAACAACTGGGCATTTGCATACAAGATCTCTGTTCCTCTGCACATCATTGTTCGCTCTGGGGGGCCAGTAGCATCAATGATAATCGGATACCTATTCAATGGCAAAAGGTATTCCCGGGGTCAAGTCGTAGCAGTCATCCTGCTTACCCTAGGTGTTGTGGGTGCGGCATTGGCAGATGCAGAAGCAAGAGGTCAATCAATGAATATCGAGACTGATAGCGATAGCCACGCCATTGCAAACACGGTCACTGGGTTCTCTATGCTCGCATTGGCAATGATTCTGTCTGCGTTTCAGGGTATTTTCGCGGATCGACTTTATGAGCACCATGGTCGGAATAATTGGAAAGAGGCTCTGTTCTACTCCCATACACTCTCGTTGCCACTTTTCCTCACATCTTACCCGCAGCTCTTGTCCCAATGGCGGACTCTGCTATCGTCTCCCCCGTTGCTTTCCAAGATCTCTACCTTCACATCTACAAATCTTGGAGGAGTTTTGACCACTGCTCCTCTTAGTGTGCTTTCGATGCCAACATCGGTTTCTGGTGTTATTTCATCTCTGGCATTGGTTGTTCAAAGGCATCGGTTCTTTCAGTCTTTCCTTGCTCGTGTTCCGATACAGGTGGCATATCTCTTCATGAATGCCTTGACACAGTTCCTGTGCATCCGTGGAGTTCACCTACTTGCTGCAAAAACATCTTCCTTGACTGTTACGATCGTCTTGAACATTCGCAAGCTTGTCTCGCTGCTTTTGTCCATATATCTGTTTGGAAACCAACTTGCGCCAGGTGTGCTTGTTGGCGCAGCTCTTGTATTTGCCGGTGGTGGCTTATACGGCTTCGAGGGCACGCGACTGAGAGAAAATAGTTTGAAGAAAGACTAAATTTACCTACATGCATATGAATCTTGTTCTTATGTTATGATCTATACAACCTTACCAGTTTTTTTTTTTTTTTTTTTTTTTTTTTTTTTTTTTTTTTTTTTTTTTTTTTTCTTTTTTGAGTACAAATACCCAACAGTAGAGAAAGAAATGGAGCAAGCAATATCTTCATAAAAGACATCATCATACATGAACGGGATTCTAACATATACACCAAGCCCAGCATCCTGCCATCTTGTTCCACACATTGTACAAAACCGATGACAACTGTTTAATCTTATAAAACTCATAAAAAGAAACAAAAGAATAGCAATTGTAAACCAACATGAGTACTGGCAGCACGTAGATGGTCTAGAGAACCTCACCCACGATTTTGGCTGCTTCCTTATAGGTCTCCAGAAGTCTCTCACACTTCTCTCTTTCTGCCTTGATGCCATCATCCTCGTGAAGCAAGTCCGCAAACAAATCCTCCCTGTATAGTTCACTAACAAGCCTATTCTGCACGACATCTTTACTGTGATTGACCAATAAATGCATAATCGCTTTGGGGACCTGGTCAGCAATCGTCTCCCTGACGATGTTGAAATACGACGAGATCAATCGGCGGATTAACTCAGTCTCTAGGACCTCGCGATCGGTAAGGCTCGGCTCCGAGCTCTCATTGGGCTAGAAACTTGGGTCAGTCGATGTCAATAAGTATGCAAAAGGGGATGAGGCTTACAAATGGAAGCATATCACTGCCGTACTCAGGTGGAACTGCAAGTTCTTCCGGTGGCATCACGGGAGAGCGCAACTCCGGTCGGCGAATACTTTGGCTAATGCTTGGTTCGCTAGGGTAATTTGCTTGCTTGTTTTGGTGTGAAGAGGGTGGAGGCAAAGAGGAGGCGCTCTGCACACCGTCTTTGCCAAAGAAATAGTTCAGGAATGAATCCCGCGTCGTATTCGAAGCTCCAAACGCTGCCTGAGGGCTCGAATGCGCCCCACTGAGCGCCGCTGCGATGCCGTTTTCTCCTGACTTGCCGAAATTGGGAGACATGCTCCTGTTGCCTTTGGCTGACTGACTTCTAACAGGGATGTTTTGTGCTTTTTGTTCGGACAGCCGATCCTCCTCATCTTCTTGAGGTGCAACCCCGTTGACGCCACCCAGCTCCTTATGTCGTCGTCTTTCACGTCTTTTCCGATCCTCTGCCAGGGCCGCTTTTCTCTCCTGTTCCTGCTTATTCTGAATGATGGATGACATTGCAGCGGTAGCGCCAAGGAAGTTGGGATGGTTTGTGTTGATGTAAGCTCGTTGAATAGAAATCAACGATTCAACGTATCCCGAACAAGGCCCTAGGCGTTCACGGAGAAGATCAGAAATAACTTCGATAAGTTTGCCTTGAAGGCGCGGAAACCGTAGGAGTTCTTGAGAGCCACATGTATGGCAGACTTTTATGAGTTCCTCATAGACAAGTTCCACGCATCTTTGACTAGGCGCTTCCAGTAATTTAATTTGGGGTTTGACAAGCAGATCAAATGCAAGTTCCGGGACGAAGAGACTGGGACGCGGCCCAGTCGAGTTGCGGATGGCAGTTCTGATATCCGAAAGCGTCAGATTATGTGTGGGATCGACTGTCTCGAGCGAGTTTCCAAAGACAGAATTGAATATATAATATATGCGCGCACCACCACAGAGTTCTTTGGTCGATATCTCGGATGATGTTCCGTCAATGGAAGAAATGAAAGAAGACGCAAAACGGGTCATGAGCTGTAGTATCAATGACCCACGATGTTCCTTCCCACTGAACTGCTTATTACCGTAACTGGCGAGCTCCTGTTGGGTCTGGCCCATGAGCGTGTTTAGGCGCGCTTTGATGTCCGGCAATCGATCACGAATATGAGCCATCAGGGTGGTATTCAATGTTTTTGCCAGAAAATGCGTTCCGCATCGATTTGCCATATTTCGATAAGCCGGGTGGTGCCGAAAGAAGTCGGCTTCGCCTTGTAGCGCATCTGCTAGAGACTTGCCCGCTTGGATGTCATGCTGGGATCGGTTGACCACACCGATAAAGCCGAGTTTAAGTGGATAAACACGACCGGAAAGAATATCCATTGCATTCGTACCGTGATCCATCAAATCCAATTTCGTCAAAACGCCAATTGTCCTCCGGCCCATTGGATCCACCTGACGAGCAAGCTTCAAAGCTTCGGAATTCACAAGGTCAACATTAGCCGGAGAGACCGCGAGGATGATGCTGTTTGGTTTCGCAATGTACTCCAGAATCAATGTTCGGGTTTGTTTCTCAATATCAGACGGTTGATCTCCAATTGGCACTTTTGTCAGACCAGGAAGGTCAACCAAGGTCAGGTTGAGAACGTGAGGAGAGAATATCTTCAGATTAATGGGCTGTCTGTTGATCCCTTTGTTGCTTCCCGCGATCCTCGCAGTTTCGGCTTCGATCTCTTTCTTGACCGAAGCAAAGTCATCAAACTTTCGACCTGGAAGATGATGGAACTCGGCCCATTCATTTTGACCAGCTACACTGGCGGCTGTATGCGGTACGTGAACCTCATCACCACCAGGTCTGTCATGGCGTTCACTGGGTATGTTTATAAGTTGTAGAATCAATGGGCGTCTAGTGACTATGCCACTCCCTCTTGGTAGGAAATCTCTACCAACGATGTTTTCGATCACAGAGGATTTGCCCGACGACTGTGAGCCTACCACGACCTGATACATGCGTTAAAATGATGATCCATTACATTGCCGGTCATTCAGCTATGGAATAGATAAAATAACTCACAATCTGTGGTAAATCCAAAGAGTCACTCCCAATTGTATTGAAGACCAGGTCTTGCAGCTTGTTGACAGTGACAAGCAAATCCTCTCCTAGCGAAGCCATTTTTGTATAGTAAAGGTGTGTTCTGGAGAGTGCCGACACGCACTATGAAATTTGATGCGGTAGAGGAAGGGACTATCAGAAAACGCAAGATAAGTAAAACTGGGAGCAGGGTCAAGCGACAGGCGTCCAATCCCTGTAAAACCGCGGCTTGTAGCTACAATGTACCGAGTACACTGGACTGCGAAGCAAACTCGCACTTCTAGTCGGAGACTTTCCAAGGTTATAAGGAGTTGCAATTTCGAGCGTCTTGACGTGGTCTCACGTGATTACCAATATCCACAATTACATACCCAAGCACTACAAAAAAAAATCTCCTTTGATATGAAACAAAATAATTGTAGGTTCAGCTAACAAACTGGATATAATCTGTAAAGCAAACAGTCTGCTGTTTTACACAAAACCACCTTGGAGTTTTATCTTCAGCTGTCGTTAAGCTGGACATAGTTGGCTGGGAACAGGCCCTTCTTACCGCCATACTCCCCAAGCCACCAGTCATCGTCGGGGAATTCCTAGAAATCAATAATATTAGCCATAAATCCTCTATTCAAGGACAAAAGTGAAGCGAATTTTTAATAGAAGATGCCTGACGACGACATGGTATACGACGTGATAGTATGGAGAGCAGGGTGACTTACAATCTTGGTGATTTCAGCATTTTCTGGGAAGCTCAACTCATTATCTTCCGCAGCTTCATAGTCGTACAATGCTGCGGCCGTCGGTCCCTTCACTGCATCCTGCACTGATGAGGGAGCGGCGGGCTGGTCAGCTGAAGCCGCTGGAACGTCTGCTTCGTGCCCATATTCCCGTGACTCTGATGCTGGTTCAACCGGATGGTCGTCCTCCACAGCTTCAACGTAATTACTCGGAAATAGACCCTTCTCGCCATGGGTGTTCATACCCAACCACCAATCCTTATCAACCATCTCAATATCGGTCACATACTCTCCTTCCTTCAGATCAATTTCATTATCTTCGGCCTTTTCATAGTCATATTGCACAAGGGCTTTAATACCACCACCAGCTTGCAAGCCATGTCCTGCGGCAGTCTCGGCCACTGCACGGCCCATATCATGGGTACTATCTTCAAGGTCCCTTTCGTCTGGAACGGCTTGCTGAAGGCTCTCTGACGGCAAAACGGGAGGGGGTGAGTACTGTTCATCATGGGCATCTGAGACTCCCCGTCCCACAGGCATGGCAACGCGGATTGGCGAAGCCTCACGCACTGGCGGAGATGGGGGACTTGGCGATCGAGGTTGTTGAGGAGGGCTCGGGATGTTTTGGTGGGTTTCAGGTTCGTGGTCGACTTCTGTTTCCGTAGGACCGGCCGACAAGTTAGGAATGGGCACTGGTCGTGTGCTTTGTGTGTCAGTGGGCTTCGTGTCTAAAGCAATTGGCTTTGAAGCAAACTGGTCTCGAATAGCACCGACGCCCTGGCGGGGCACGTCGGTTTCGATATCTGCAACCGACTCGGTAGTTTGCTCATAAGAATCACTGGCACCGGTATGTGCAGTCTGAACCGGTGGCCAGGCTTTACCGGTGTTTACATTTCCGCCCTGCTGTTCGGTTGGCGCACCACCGGCACCCTGTGCCTTGGCCTTCCTTTCCGCCCACAGTTGGGAAGGTGTCTTGCCACCCTCATCAGCAAAGGTTCTGCTTGCACTACCCACTTGCGAAGCAGCAGCAGCAGGTGGGTTTGACACAGCATCGGTGGGCACAGGTGGCTTTGTTCCCGTGAATGCTGGGCTCGCAGCAACTCTGTTCGATACTTTTGGTTTGGGTAGACTTGTCAGGCGCGCAGAGGAACTAGGCGCTGTAGCAAGCGTCGCTGCAGGCTCATTGTCCCTTTGAGAGTCAGCCAAATCGCTAGCGTTGGCTCCAGCGGATGCTGTAGCATCACTTGACGGCTGTGCCCTCGCACGGATAGCAGCTATATCCACTTTACCAACAGGCTCGTATGCGCCTTTGACAGGCGCAGGGCGCTCATCCTTAAGCTCCCCCGATTCACGTGCTTGTCTTCGTATGGCAGCAATGTCCACTTTGCCAATTGGTTGATATCCGCCCTTGACAACATCGCCACTATCCTGAGCGGGTCGCTCAGCGCTGTTTTCCGTCGTTGCCTGTCTCCCGGATTTAAGTTCTTGCATGTTCACTTTTGTAGGCGCGTATGCTGGCTGGACTTTCTCAAGCTGTGTCCTGGTAACAGGTGGTGCATCAGCCCCCCATCCATCATCGTCAACGTCCCTGTTAGCAACTCCAGGTCTCGAAATACGTGGTGCCGGGCTTGGCCCGGCACCACCAGTGCGAACCGGGGTAAAAACGGGCTTTGTTGCGATTGGGGGTTTGGGAGTGGCAGTTACCACAGGGGGCTCGGTCGCCGAGGAGTATTTGGAGCCTGACGAATCTGCAACTTTCTGTACGATTCCTTCAGGGGTTAGATCGCCATCGGAACGAGCGGTGATTTGAACATGGTAGCCCTTTGAAATCTGGTCAGTGATTTTTTTTGGAGTAACTGGAATTTGAGGTCAACAAACATGTAAAAACTTAGAGACCGCCGCCAGGTGGCTGGTAAAGTATCCTTTGGTTCGTTCAGGCACACCTTCTCCACACCATGCGATGAGGACGTTTTTGGGAAGCCCAGTATTCGGATCCCGAACCTTCACAAATGCAAACTGCACTTTCCCCTCTGAGAACTCGTCAATAAGATCAAGTAATTCACCGTCTTTGAAATAGATCTGTCAGCCGTTATACCAACTCTACTGATACAATGGAAAACCAACCTCCACTGCTCTGAACCTTCAAAACACTCTCCTTGTTTCCGGAATCTTGCTGGAAAACATTGACAAGTGGGGAGGAAACGGAGAAAACAGCCCATTGAGCATACGTTGGTGAGCTTGCAGGACCGGTAGGAAGGGTGGCATTGACCACAGTCTGATAGCTCTTCGATATCGAAGGACCATTGGTTGACAAATTTACAGTCGCCATGGCGAAGAGTTGTTCAACAGAATAATGCACTCCGAGGATATGAAGGCAGTTAGAAAAATAATGTCATGAAGCGCGAAGAGGTCGACAACTATCTAAGAGTAGATATCTGGTAGTCAGCACAATTGTATGATAGTACAGGCAGCCACATTGAGGCGGGGTTGACTAACCAGAGGACAGCTCTCTAGAATTGAGTGCTGGAGGTCTGTTATCCAGGCGACAAAAAGGTGATTCTCTGATAATGAAAGGACCTATGATATGGTTGATTTGACAGTATAGTAAAGTACTGGTGTAGATGTCAGGTTGGATAGAAGACTACAGTACATGTGGCCTGTACGGAGTATAATGGTATCATACAATGATACGGACTCTGACTTCATAGCACTCCATTTGCTCTAGCAATAGCGAATATCATTGGATATTTTTTTTATTCCCCATGTGTACTGTATTACGCCAGCGTACCCGCTTACCCCTGTCATACTCCGAGCGCTATCCGTACTGTACTTATTACTATCTATATCTCTCGGTTCCTGTACTCCGTACTCCGTACATGTGTCTGGAAACACTTACTACATGGTAGTGAACTAGCTCATGGACGGCAGACTGTGTACCTACAATATAGAGTACTATGTACTCCGTAGAGAGCTTCAATTACTCCTGTCGTACTCGGGTATGCACTTTCATGACAATAGTTGCCACTAGGTTGGATAGGAGAGTACTCCGTGCTCCATAACTCCGGATCCATACTCCATACTAAGGTATGTACTCCATGCGAAGTACTCCATACAAGCCCCCATGAACATACGGAGTACATAGTACGGAGTACAGGGTGACCGACGAATGTTCCTCGTTCGGTATTTTGTGCACGGAGTAAACTCTTTTGCCCCCTTAAATTGTCCACACAAATCATTGGTTCTCAGATTTCAGTGTGCTTCAGGGGTGCCACTGTTCTTTATTTCGTACACTAGTAGAAGGAAGGCGCGGCCCAAATGACAAGCAAACTTTCCCTCAACTGATCATCAACTTTTTCCTTATTATTTTCTCATTTTCCTATACAAGTACAGACCACGTCCGATTCGATCTTATGAACTCAAGACTTTCACCTTGCCTCATCAAAACGTTCCCATCAGCTATAAACATCGGCGAAAGAATCGAGACCACGGACGTCGGATTAGAAGGCAGCGATAGATTCGCATTTGAAGAAAGGGGCCGAGTCGGTATCAAATCTGCTAGAACTACCTGCTCGCATACTACAGAGCAAACATTCCGGGACATTGTTTTTCGCTAGGTGCGTGCGGTATGGAGGTTCTAAAGCGCGACAGCCGGTTGAAACAATGCGAATGAATTACCGACGAGTTCAATTTGAACCAAAACCATTCTTTCCTACACACAACTTCACACCTGCAATTCCACCGAGAAGATTTACACCCCAGCTCATAGAAACTGCCAGGCGTTCGTTTCGCAGAGACACCTCATATGATCGATATCATAGTGACCCGCCAAAGTTGCAGGCAGAAGATACATATATAGATACTGTCGGTGACCAGTCCTCATGTTCATCACTGGCTCATCGAGGTATTCAGAAGAGTTACCCAGTCAACATTTCAAGCCTCTCCGAAATTACTTCCGACTATAGCGAGGATTCCAGTGGTTTGGGTCTGCCGTCACTATCTTCATCTGCATCAACAAATGACTCAATAAACCAACCCAAACTTGAAGAGCAGCGTCGGGAGAGCTGTGACGAACAGTCTTCGGCGTATCTACTTTCATTGGCTGCACAATCAACCAACAAGCAATTAAAAGAGCAAACGTTTGCGGCTTTCCCAGATGAACAAGTTTCTCAAAACATAAGCCATTCTTCCATTGATACAAGTTACAACGGAAAGCCCGTTCCCTACACCGAGAAGGAGCGGATTGCTACCTCTCATGGTACATCCTCTGATGACTTGTCGCGGAAATTCCAACACATCTGCCGACGACACATGGGCGAAGCGAAGTCGAAGGGTCTGGCCATGGTCGAGGCCAAAGAAGGGGGTACATCGACCGCAGTTCATCAGGTTATAGATACTGTCCGAGAAATTCAGGACGATGTTGATGAAGACTGGCAAAGCGGTGTTACTGTGACGTGCCCTACGAGCCCACCCTTGCTTGGAAACGACATTGTTTTCCCCCGAAGCCTATCTCCTGAAAGAACGATAAATGATATTGGAAATGCTACTCGCCATCAGCGAATAAATGTGGATCAACCATGTCAGGACCATGGGGGGTTGTGGAGTGCAAACCTAAACGTTGGTGACAACCGTGGTGATGGTCTCTGGATGGGAACATGCCGCAGAGGCAGTGAGAGTGATGGGAATCTACACGAATTAATCCTAACAGAATCGATAATACCCGTCCGGGGTCATAAGGATGAATCTTCCGCGTCCTCTGATGTAACATCTGAGTACGGAGATCGACATCCCTTTCACCCTTCCATAAGACATAGGTATACTGATGACGTGGACAGGAAGCTCAACCCTCAGGATGAATTCAACGATGAGATCCACGATGGGTTTGTTACGCAGATTTATAATTACCTTTCGTTAGGCTATCCGTGTGTTGCACATTGCTATGATCATGAGCTCAGCAGAATTTCCAGCATACCTGTAAATGACCTTCGACAAGATGACTTGCACACTGATTCTAAGGGCTATGTTGGTGTGATCGAAGGCACTCCTGGGAGCATATGGTCTACTGGTCAGACGTGCATGCGCTGGTTAGCTTTACGCGTGTATATACAGGAATGGACAAGACAGCAGCCTTGGGTAGCTGAAGATGACAGTGATATTATTGAGGCGTGGGGTGAGTGGGAATATTGAATTTGGGCAGCATAATATAATTCCTTCAATTTTTGCATTGAGCATGCCCTTTTCTTTTTTCTTTTTTTTTTTTTTTTTGGTTGGATTGCTAGTATCAGGGTAGCTACTTAGGGTTAAAATCGGTCACATGTACGATTCCCCTGCTAATATGATCACATTTCTTGAGATGCTGTGCCGTTCAAGTTTGACTATTCTGCATACGCCTCACCTTCTCTTGTCCTTTTATGTCAATAATATGAATTGATATTATTATTGAAGGCTGAAAGAACTGTTCTAAGTTGCTAGCTGCTATTGGCCTTTACCATCTTCTGCTGCTGGACGATTGAACTTGCTGCTCCTTTGGGCTCGTTCGTGCACAACACCGGGGAAGATCTTTTGCTCTGGCAAGTTGTCGGTTCCAGTGGATGCTGGCCCTGCAGAACCAGTACCACTGGCTAACATAGGAGATTCACTAAGAAAATGGCCTGACGACTGGGAAGTTTGTGGGTCCTGGCCGAGAAGGTTCGCTGTAGTAACCGGACTCTGAACCCCAGTTTGAGATAGATATTGAGGGTTGTTCGGAATCGATCCAGTACCGGGGCCTGATGAACAGGCTAGGCCCTCAGCAGCGGCTACTTGGGAAGAAGCTATAGATGTCATTCATTTGCCTCGCAGAAGGGTGGAATAGGTGCAACGTACCGTGAAAGTTTGGCATATTGGGGATCAATGGAGATGAATATGTAGTCTGTGACAGGTTCACGGGAAGGTTGCGATTTGCCGAGTCTGTTATGCTGCTGGCGACTGCAGATGCAGAGTATCTTGCAATCCTTGTGACCAATTTATCAGCTCACTTTGTTCTGAATAGGCAGATGGCCTAGATTGGTAGGACCTTACAGCATCAGCTCTGCAAGTAAAGTGTCATGTCTGTATGCTTCGCGTATATCAGGGACATTGCTTTTGGCGACATTGTTTCCAGCAACGCCCGGCAAACAACAATTGTCGCCTAGCCACCTTTCTTTCAAAGACAGCTCGAACCCACTCTGCTCAACTGAATGTTTAGCAAGCTCACACATGTCTACTGCACTGAACTTGTATATCTGTGCAGCAACCGAGTATTCTTCAATCAATGGTTCTTTGGTGAAGGCAAATTGCAATGGATCGTCGGTAGACAAAGATATATTCAAACCTCGTCTGAAGAAACTGGCACATGGATTCTTGTCATAGGTAAGGAACAGCGCATTGTTACTGAGCGGCGACATAGCAATACCGATCTGATCAAGGTAGAACAGGTATTGTAGTAATGGAACCTTTCGCAGTAATATCCCATGGCTGATACTGTGGCAGCAAAGAAATCCCACTGCAAGATGATCAGGGTCTCCAGCCTCCCCACAATGCGGCCGGAGGACGAAGGTATTGAACCCGCGTCTTTTACGCCAGATATTGAGAGACGCGATATTGGCGAACATGAAGTAGATCCAATAGCTATACGGCGGGTTCTGTTTTGTATCCCAGTCCCTTGGCACCGGGTATTTCCGGTAGAAACGACGCTCCGCTTTGCTTTCGTCGTCGACGCTGTCAAATCCAACAACACGTTGAAGAAAAACATGCAGTTTGGGGTGGCTGCGAGGGTCTTTTGTTACCTCGAACAATGGCCGAAAGACATTCGTTATGACTTGTTCGAAATTCTCCATCATACCACTCGCTTTGTACACATCGTAAAGACGAGGGACCTGGATAAGCCAGCGGACATTCGGCGAGAATAGCTTGTTATCTATTACCCAGGCAGCAAGCTTGTCCCATTCCTGTACTGATCTTCCGTAAATCGAAATACGCCATTCCACCATTTGATACTTGCTAGATTCCAAGTCGGATATGACTTCTTTGGTTATCTCCGCCAGGTAACGGCCTTTGATGTAGTTGTCTGTCTTCAAAAAAATCTCACGTAGTCGCGACTCTCCCACAGGGTTATACTTGAGATTGAATTTATCAAATCGGTGAAAAGAATCAGTGTGCGCCTAAAAAGGTCTTTAGCAACTCAATTCCCGAGCCACGTTAATTAGATCGAACTCACATGCATGTCAAGCGTATCTATACTCAGGTCATAGGCAGTCAGTTTGATACTCTCAAATACTTCTCTCAATGTTAGATGTTTCCCATCTCTGAAAAGAACGACTTCGTCTGGTGACTTCTTCATTTTGCTTTTGATGAATCGAAGAAGATGTTTTTGGTTCATGCAAGCTGAATGGTGAACATGTGTATCAACTTTTCGAACATTATAAAAGTCGCGATGAGGTACTTTCTTGCTATCGGCCATTTCTTGATATTCATTCAGCAATGCGTAGAGCTGAAACTTCCCTTCAAGATAAGAAAGGCGTTTGAAAGCAAAGCTTTTGGCAGGCCCATCCGAAGATACGTCGATCACAGCCTCAAGATCCATGTAAAAGTCACGCAATGAAGGTATTTGCACGATAGGCTCACGCAAATCCGCTGCCTCAGCCGTTTCGTAGACCTGGTACACACTGTTCTGATCAAACCCGAAAACTTCGTCTGATTCCCCAGGGAGCGGCATAAGTTCTGCCATGTCAAAGTCTTCTCCAATGTCCTGGCCCATCTTCCTTCGTTTCTGACTCCCATGGCAAGGATCCCCGGGGTTCCCTGTGTCCTTTTCACCATCCCAGGCTGGCTCTGGGGGTGGCGGATAAACCCCCCAACTAGTATGGTCTTTCGGGTTATCACCGTCCCCTTGTACCGAAAGTCGGATATAATGTGACCTGCGATCAAGCAACCCTCGTATTTTGCTGTATATGGCATTTAACTCAGTTGCGACCGCGTCACTATCAGACCTGAGATTCATTGTATCTTGAGAGGGTCCCAGCCATGGATTGGGTGTTTGAATGCCACCCGCTGATGAATGATAGGGCTTTTGTTCGGAATTAATACCAGAGTGCGATGCATGAATTTTAGACAATTGCTCGGCAGCATTGAGGTTTCCTTCAGACTTGGGCGCTGGAGAAGTCTGTTGGCCGGTAGGCGCTAGAGCTTGCAAGGGCCGGACAGACTGCGGTTCGAGGAAGTCACTTACGGCACCTGCAGACATTTGATCTTTGCTCTCCATAATCGGCATTTTTTGGTCCTTTGCTTCAATATTGCCGCTGTGGTGACTAGGGCTCGCTGGAGTCTGCAAGTCTTCGGGGTCACCACCTCGTGATGCCAACTGGTGATGATGATAGAAAAGCTTCGCTTCAGCTTGGCTCATTGATTTCTCATATGCATAATCATATGTAGGCGTCTTCTGTTGCCTATCTCTTGGCAGGATATCACCAGGCAGGTTCATTGGAGCTGTATCGGACCTTCTATGCTCTTCAGGGTCGATCTCATCTTCGCTGGAAACCGTCATCGAGCCATTCGACGCTGTGTCATGGCTCTTTGAAAGGTCCTCGTTCCGGCGAGAAACGTCGCGATCAGTGTAAGACATATTGGCCTGTGATGGGCTCATCGCATTGGATGATGGGGCCTGTCTTTGCTTGTCAACCACTAATCAGCCCACCTGATGCTTGGTTCTATCCTTGCTATTTTCAATTGGACTGGCTGTGTACCTGGTGTGTAATAATATTCTTGTCAGTGATGAGATGATTTGCTTTACAACCCTCTTTTTTTTCTTTTTTCTCCTGCTTTCCTTTTTTGGGAGATCGGTGTACGTTATGTGTACCAACACAGATTTATACCACCCTTCACAGTCATGAAAACAACTCTCAATGTGATAAACTACAGAGTACTCCATGCATACATAGACTACGGCGTACAGCCGTACACGTTAAAAGGTGCCGGTCATATGATCAACATTCCGTTTACTCCATTCTTCTGATTGGACCCATCCTCTACAATGACGTATGCTTGCTTGCTACAGAGTACAGGCACAAGGAGCCAAGGATCAGGGCACTACAGCGTTATCTTAGGTACAGAGGCATATATATTAGTTTCATCTGTAAGACGTACAACACATAGGTTGCGGTCCAATCTGTCGCAGACTTGCTGGATTCTCCAGAAGATCAAATTGAGCCGAGGAATTTATTTGCTGGTTTTGCTATTCCTTACACCGATCTGTGCAATTTACTATAGTGCCCGAGTGGTGGTACAATTTAGTTAACCACCGCCAAAGGCATACGTCGCCGCTCCGAAGACTGTTTGTGCAATGGGAATGAACAGAGGGGATTGCAGAGTGTGACGGTCTGGTCACGTGTATACCTCTCACGTGCTGGAAGCAAGGGATATAAGTCTCGTCAACGCTGATGGCACATCCTTCCTCTTCTTCTTTCCTCATGTTGATTATTCTCGTCGATAGCTACCTAGGTAGAACCCATGAGAAGGAAGTTCCATTATCTTAGCTGAGCTCCGTGACAGAGAATAGTTTGTGAAAAGTCTTCTTATACGAGTAAAAATGCACAGATGGTATTAAATGGTAACTGTATCTTAATTCTCAACTCAAGCCATGTTGCAACAAATGCAGGGCCCAATCAGTGTTGGGCTTTGATATTTTGGAAGCCACAGTAGACTGCGGAGCTTTGCTCTGCAATAAAACTGGAGCTGTTTGATAGTGAATATTGAAAAAAATATTAAAAATTGGATTATTGGACCTGGTTGAGTGTGAAACCTTGCAGTACAGATTAGGGCCTGGGGCCCTGGAAATACTTTATAGTAGGAGTCGCCTGACTCTCGTTCCTATATCCTTGTACTGCTGGGCTTCATCTGGTCTTTGTATATAATTATACCACCCTTGATTATAACCTGGCACTCCCTCCTCCCTACTCATTACTTGGTTCTTACCGTGACGGCTCAACGGCTCAACGCCAGACAAACAGCGCCAACATATCAAACGATGCCATACAAGCAATATGGGCAAACAAGGGCTTAAGCCGCACCACACAAATGTCTATAAAGACCGTTCATCGTCTAGATAGATTTCCTTTTATTCTTCTTCCCCAGATTCGATATTCTCGTCGCTAGGCTACCTAGTCTATATATGAATATTATTCGTTTTATCTGCTAGTTTCCGAGCCCGTGACACTTGCTATACTAGGGGCAGTCAACCCGCAACCGTCTAATACTTTGGTCATTAGATGCCCCACATCAGCCTATTGCTTATGATTGCAGATTGGCTGATGGGCATCAAAGTATCAAACATCAGATTACTCTGAAGCACTTTGATGTCTGATATCTTGTCTGATGAAGGCAGTTACTACTCCTCTATACTTGATTGGCTGTATATGCCATCTATCTTTCACTACTTAATGCTACAGCAAAAAATAAGTTTAAAAAAATATATTTTTAAAAAAATATCTAGCTTCTTTAGACAGTGAATATACACCATTACTTAAATTTCATGGCTTTTATAAGGAATCAAGAACTATTTGAACTTTTATCCCATTAGAGTAGAATATATATAAACTTAAATCTGGTCAGATAAAATATCAGATACAGTTAACTATTATTTCACTTTTTTAATCTACAGTCTTACAATTCTGATTACTCTTTATTAAAATAGACTTAGCAAAGAACTCTGTATTATATCTTTAGAGTATGCAATCTTTAAGGAGTAACCTATAGTAAGTTTATAAATTTAAATCTCTTATTACTATCTCTAGGGAATCCAGTGACAATAAACTGACTAAAGAATAATAATAATCACTCTTTGAAATAGAATTTGTTTTTTTTTTTTTTTTTAAAAAAAAAAAAAATAGTAGATTCAGCTATCTAATATTAGCAAGAACTTTAAGTCATTTTTCTCATTCTCTAATGCATATACTTTCAATAACAACCAAGATATTTGAGTAACTTTAAAATCGTACACTGGTTTAAATCTCAGAATATGGCTAGAAGAAATCTATGATTAATTTAAGTTTTCTAATTCTTAAAGATAAAAAACCAATGAAAGAAGTGAAAATAATCTTTTTTTTTTCACAAAAGTTATAAAGATTAATTAAAAATATCCAGCCACTTTATTAATTTTTTTTAATAATCTCTTAGAGAAATAAAATGCAATACAGTATACTTTAGAAGTATATTAATATAATGATGATGTCTTCCATTTTATAGAGCATTTTCCAGTCTAAGACTATGCATGCTCTACCCACCCCCAAGGGGTGGGATTTGTGTCCGATGGGGTCTATATACATGGGATTTGCTCTGTCACAGGTCAGATGGGAAGGAAGTATATTAATAGTATCTTAACTAAAAGATAAATTAGATATCACGGAGCACGGACGCCTGCTAGTTGTATGGCGTGTTTGATTACTTTGGCCTGAGGGCACAAGCCCCCTTACACACACTAGATAGCTCATTGGCAGCAGGCTCTGCCCTCTTCCTTTCTCTTCTCATGTTAGTATTTTGTCAGATAGTCTACCAATAAATTGCTATTGCCAGAGACCATCACATTAGACCTTTTAGAAATCTTACTAAGGCTCCTATCACTTTAATATTTAAAATATTATTAATAAATTTATTAGCCTGAAGGGCATGACTATACTTATATTATTTACAAGCCGCTGGCCCCTCGCAGCGCTCGGGCAGCTTTTCAGCCTACTGCCGGCGGGCTAAGCAATCCCATAGCCTTAGGTTTCTATCAATTATTCGTTAAGAATTAGTATAAGATAACCTCTTATACTAATTTCATGAAGAGGGCTATTAAAAAGAAAATCGTTATAAAATTTTTACGCTACTAGAAGAAACTTATAATATCTTCTAAAAACTTAAATACTTCCTTCTAGTACCTATCTTAGTATATTTCAATTCTATTAAGCACATGATGCACATCTACACAAAGATTAATATATTAGGTTTTGCCATTGTAACGTAATCCACGACCGAGCCGTCAGCACCACCAAGCCGCCACTCCACCCCCCATATCTAGTAGTATTTTAATGTATTTATATCAACCAAAACGGCAATTAATTAAAACTAAGCTATCTAGGTCTATTTGGACATGCATTTCTTCTATGCCCTTCATTTCTACAGGCACTGCACTTCGATAAGGCCGTTTTACGCGGCTGTAAAGGTGGTGAGCATGTGTCACGGCCACTCATCTCGGGCGCATTCCAGAGAGATAACCGCTGCGTCAGGAGCAAAAGACTAGGATACTAAGCCGACAGGCTTAGTACTGCGCTCACTTATATAGTTAGGTGGTTCATGCCGTTACAGCATGCCTT